>NC_132821.1:3841607-4174821 GCF_048594095.1 Paramormyrops kingsleyae | reverse complement strand
GAGAGAGAGCTAGAGATTGCTAGCTAGTTTCTGTAATGCTCATTTGCTTCTTTTGTCTGTCTCTTGTGCCCCCTGGCTATTGTCTATGGTTTGTATTTGTTGTTTTGTTCAATAATAATAACAACAACAACAAAACATAACAGCACTAGATTTCAGATATACATACAAAATGCTGTCCCCAAATCCTGTGTGTGATTCTGCCTGTTCTCCTGCTCCAGTTTCCTCTAACACTGAATTTAGATGAATTGCCCTGTAGTGTCAGTGGTTATATCTGTGCACTGTCATCTCACCCAGCGTCTCCCTTACTTCTTGAGACAAGTTCCAGGCTTACATTGATCTTGCACTGCATGTAGCTATGGAAAGAAATGGATGAATATGCGCTACTTTGCTATGGTTTCATAAACAAACATTTACACATACCTGATATCTCAGTGAATATCCCAGACGATTAGGGAGGAAGCTACTTGCCTTTTGGTGAAATGGGCGCGTGCCATTGGCTACAGAAAACTGTGTTTTTTTAGTTCTAGAGCGATGATTGGCTCTGAATGTTGTCAATAAAACCTCAACGCGCTGGTCACGGCAAATCAGTCTTGGCCATCTAGCCTGCGCTGTGTACCGCTGGAAATGCTGTAAACATACCTGACTTTAGATTTGCTGAAAACGACATCTGTTTGTTCTGAGCGGGCCGGGCTTAATCGCAGCATCGGATGGAGCTGAACGGCTGTCACTGTGAAGATGAAGGAGGCACAG
The DNA here is from genome assembly GCF_048594095.1 of Paramormyrops kingsleyae. NCBI lineage: Eukaryota > Metazoa > Chordata > Actinopteri > Osteoglossiformes > Mormyridae > Paramormyrops > Paramormyrops kingsleyae. Next base: position 4,174,071 of record NC_132821.1, on the reverse strand, counting down.
AAGCTGACGACGGCGAAACACGGCAACAGACGCCCGGAAAGGGAAGAGCTGGCGATCCGCGTATTGACGGCGGCATTGAGGGGGGAGCGGCCGGCCCGATGGAGCAAGGCGAACCGAGCGAACGCCGCGCCAGACACACAGCGGATTCGCCGAGAAAGAGCAGGCCGCGTAAGTGTCCCCGTCACTCCCGTTCAGAGGCCTTTCTCATGTTATTTCCCAGGCTTCCCGTTTTAATGTAAAAGATGCCGGTCCGGACCGGTTTAAGGTAGCTAAAAAACGATCCGCATCTGCTTATGTGTGTGACGATACATTGACTTGGGTAAGTGCTGTTTATTCACTAGCGAGATTAAAACCGACTGTTAGCCAGTAACCACATTTCCCCTGATTACTTCTGTTTTTATGATGTCAGTTTGAGGTCTTATTACGAATTTGCTTTCGTGTTGTTTTTATGTAGCCAGGAATTTCCTGTATTAATGTAGCGAATATTTTGAGATAGCCAGTCTGTCTATACACATCCCACCCGTCCATCCATCCATCCATCCATCCATCTATCTATCTATCTATCTATCCATCTATCTCCCCTTACGTGAGATGCTCTACGGACCTTTTTCTTTTCTTTTCTTTTCTTCTTCTTCTTTTTTTTTTTTTTTTTTTTATACAGCTTTTTGCGGTACGAAATGCCTTGTTGGTTATAAATGTGTTTTATTGAGTTATGCATTTTCATGTTTGTATTATTGTTTACTTTTTAAACATAACTTGGCCTTGTATATACATAAATGTGTATATACAGAAATGTGTAAACATGTATGAAATAATAAGAAATGTCCACTTCGTGACATTTCATGTTATCATTTGAAGTGCTGTAGCCTCTGCTGTGGTTACAGCAGCCCTTTGCTGAATAAGCAGCAGGATGGATGGATGGAGGTTTTGATCGCGATGCCTTTGGTTATTCTGGTTGTAATTATTGATCATCAGATTTGTGCATATCAAACAAGAGAGTAATTACTTCCCTTTTTTTCTTGCTAAAGCCTTTCCCTGGTTCGGAATGGACATTGGTGGGACCCTCGTAAAACTTGTCTATTTTGAACCGAAGGACATCACAGCAGAGGAGGAACAGGAGGAAGTGGAGAACCTGAAGAGCATCCGCAAGTATCTGACCTCTAATGTGGCTTATGGCTCCACCGGCATCCGGGATGTGCACCTGGAACTGAAGGATTTGACCCTGTGTGGCCGCACAGGCAACCTGCACTTCATTCGCTTCCCCACCCAAGACCTGCCTGCCTTCCTGCAGATGGGCCGCGATAAACACTTCTCCAGCCTCCATACGGCACTCTGTGCCACGGGTGGTGGGGCCTACAAGTTTGAGGCTGATTTCCGTATGGTGGGTTCAGTGGATGTTTCTGACTCGGGTTGTTACTATGCAAGTGACTTTGTTTCTAAATCGAGGGGACAAAAACAATTGTGTATCCTAGTATTTTCCCAAAACCAGATTATATAGAATAAACATCTGGGAAACAACGAGGGGTGTTTTTAGGGACATCCGCTCACATATTCAAAACCAAAGGGCCAGTTCAAAGGGTAACTTTTCTAACTTATATATATATATATATATATATATATATATATATATATATATATATATATTAGTTGCATTGTTGTTGGTTAGTTTGAAACATGCTGGAGTGATATTATGTAATGCCCAGAGGAAACCACAAATTCTATTATTTTCCCCTTGACCCCATCAGATGGCTGATCTACAGCTCCTGAAGCTGGATGAGTTGGACTGTCTCATCCGTGGTGTCCTGTACATTGACTCAGTCAACTCCAGCGGACCCTCTGAGTGTTACTACTTTGAAAATCCAACAGATCCAGTGCACTGCATAGTCAAGCCTTACAGACTGGAGAACCCCTACCCACTCTTGCTAGTCAACATCGGATCTGGGGTCAGCATTCTTGCAGTCCATTCCAAAGACAATTTTAAACGTGTCACTGGGACAAGGTGAGCTAGGCTGCGATGATGATTTTCATATCTTCTAAAGCTAACATTGATATAACAGTTTGATTAATGTCTGGCTTTCAGTCTCGGTGGAGGGACTTTCCTTGGGCTGTGCTGTCTGCTGACGGGTTGCTCCACGTTTGAGGAAGCACTGGAGATGGCCTCACGTGGGGAGAGCACACGAGTAGACAAACTGGTGCGGGACATATATGGGGGCGATTATGAGAGATTTGGCCTCCCAGGCTGGGCTGTGGCCTCCAGGTAGGATGTGGCTGGGGAGCAACAGGGTGCACCTTCATAAATATGATCATTCAATCTCCTGGCACTAGCTTTCTCTACTTGGTGGTCATATTATATGTAAGTTGGCCTAAATGACCTTCAGATCTGCCCCTTATGCAAGGCTTAATATCATGCTTAAGCAGTTTAATATTGTATGAACTGACAATAGCAAGGAATGATGGATGGGAAATGAGAACCAGTTCCAATATATAACCAATTCCAAATTTTTCCATTGATTGGAATCATGTGCTTCCATTGTTATCAGTTCCTCTTATTGATGTCGACATGTTATGGAACGCCTTCAGGGTATAAACTGTGAGACAGAATACATCTTGACATGGCATTTTTTTCCCCTCTAGACTCATCACAAAATGCCCGTGTTTATGTGGTATTTTTGCTAATGTAGTAATTGTTGTCAAGGACTTCAGCCAGTGATGTTCTTTAAGTTTGCATATGCTTGCATAATGTGATGTAAAGCTTTGTTACAGCATATGCAAGCAGCTATGGACATTTCAAAGCAGTTATTGGACACTGAGAAGCTGATTACGTGCTTCGGACTAAACTCTTAGACTGCAGTATGATTTACCTTGCATCTCTAACACAGTGACTGACCAAAGAACTATGTCGGAACATATGTCAGTGCGGAAGGGGCCACTGTGTAGCAAACTGCATTGTGAACACCAAGGCATCTTTCTCCCTACAATACCACAAAATCAGTTTGAATCCTGAGAGCAGCACTCACCTGATATAAAATTTCGGGTTAGCGTTAGAACCGCTGAGAAGTTGGTTTAATATTGGACATGCACGACACAATCGCATGGAAACGTCAAAGTGTACATCATTTCTGTTCCACACAAATTCAGAAAATATATTTTATAAGGAATAATTAATTAGGATGTTTTGTACTGATCGTATATTTAATGTGCGATTTGGTGAAACTTCCTTATTTGTTCATGTCAAAGCTACTTCACACTTTGATATCGGTGAATGTAGGCACTGTAATAGGCCTACCCTTTGTTGTCTGTATTTAAACGCCAGGAGTATTAGGAATTAAATTCATGATTTAGAGGCTCTTATCTCATCGGACTCTTATGATATTATAGCAATAACTGAAACGTGGTTGAGTGATAAGGATGGACAAGAATATAATATGGATGGTTAAACGTTGTTCCGTAAAGACCGTATAGGTAAGAAGGGAGGTGGTGTTGCAGTATATGTAAAGGAAAACTTGCAGGCAAGGGAGCTTACTGATATAAGTAAAAGTACGGAAACTATATGGGTAAAATTAGATGCTAAAAACTCAAATAGCCTAATTGTCGGTGTTTGTTACAGAGCACCCAATGTAGCTGCTGAGGAAAGCAGATTGTTATACAGTGATATTAGGATTATGAGCAATAAAAATTATGTGATAGTTATGGGTGATTTTAATCTACCGGGGATGCAGTGGGACATTGTTGCTGGCTCTTCTGAAAATGAACTTGAGATGGTGGAATTAGTACAGGATTGTTTTTTTTACTCAGTTTGTTAACACCCCTACCAGGGGAGATGCCATTCTTGATCTTGTTTTGTCTAATAAGCAGGACAGGATTGGTAAATTAGACGTTTTAGAACCACTTGACAGTAGCGATCATAACATGGTTAAATTTGAGGTTAAGTTTAGTGCCCGAAGAGCAAAGTCCAAATCAAAAATATATAATGTTAGGAAGGCAAACTTCAATTGTATGAGATTAAAACTAGAAACTGTGAACTGGATGGAGTTAAATAACAAAACTGTTGAAGAGGCATTGGAATTTTTTAAAAGCACATTATTGCAAGTGCAAGAGGACTTCATACCTGTTTCCAGCAAGAATATATCTAGGAAATTGCAACCTAGGTGGTTTAATAGGGAAATAAAGTATAAAGTAAGGAGGAAAAGGGCTTTGTTCCAGAGATGGAAAATAACTGATGATGACATAATAAAGCAAGAGTATCTAAATCTACAGGCTGAATTAAAAAATGACATTCGACGAGCTAAAAGGAATGTCGAAAGGAAGATCGCATTGGAGGCTAAGGATGACGTTAAAAGTTTCTTCCAGTATTTTAACTCTAAAAGAGCTCTAAAAGCTGAAATTACTAATCTGCAGGATAGTAAGGGTCTTATAATTGAAAATGACATTGACACAGTAAATGAGTTCAATGATAGTTTTGCACGGGTATTCACTGTCGAGGACACTAGTAACTTACCAGTTCTTATTACTAATCCAACATCGTCTATAACTAATATATATATATATATATATATATATATATATATATATATATATATATATATATATATATATATATATATATATATATATATATATATATATATATATATATATATATATATATATATATATATATATATATATATATATATATATATATATATATATAACTGAAGCTGATGTTTTGCAAAGCCTAGCTAAGCTCAAAATAAATAAATCACAGGGCCCTGATGGCATCTTACCTATAGTGTTAAAAGAGATGAGGGATATTATTTGCCGACCCTTAACATTACTGTTTCAAAAATCCTTATCTGAAGGTGTGGTACCGCGTGTGGCTCAGTGGGCTAAGCCTGTGTGCCTGTAATCATAAGGTCGCAGGTTCAAACCCAGCTTCAGTTATATATATATGTCGTTATATATCATATATATATATTAGTTATATATATATATAACTGTGGGTCCTTGAGCAAGACCCTTAACCCCCAGCTCCCTGGGCGCTGCTATGGGTGGCTGCCCTTCGCGGACAACTTACTCTACAAAGAGCAAGTTGAGGGAGGCGTAAAAACAATTTCCCCACGGGGATCAATTAATTAATTATAACGTGCATTTTCAAAAAAGGGGATAGAAGTAATTTGTCAAACTATAGGCCAATCAGTCTAACATGTATAACTGGTAAAGTTATGGAGGCTATAATCAAAGAGAAAATGGTAGATTACCTGGACTCAAATAACATTTTGAGGGATAGCCAGCATGGATTTAGGAGAGGTAGATCCTGTTTAACAAATCTGTTGGAGTTTTTTGAGGAAGCTACTCAGGAAGTTGATGATAAGAAGGCCTATGATGTCATCTACTTAGATTTCCAAAAGGCTTTTGATGTTGTTCCCCACAAGAGGCTCTCACTTAAACTCAAAGCGACAGGTATTTTAGGAACTGTAGCGACCTGGATTGATAACTGGTTAACGGATAGGAAGCAGCGAGTAGTTATAAGAGGCTCGATGTCACAGTGGGCCTGCGTTCATAGTGGGGTACCGCAGGGTTCAATTTTAGGACCACTTTTGTTCCTAATTTACATAAATGATATAGACACCAATATATACAGTAAACTGGTGAAATTTGCAGATGACACCAAGGTGGGTGGTGTAGCAGATACTGAACTAGCGGCTCAGCAGCTACAGCGGGATCTTAATTTAATTAGTGACTGGGCTGACACCTGGCAGATGAAATTTAACATAGACAAATGTAAGGTACTCCATGTAGGGAGCAGAAATATAAAGTACAGGTATTTAATGGGACCTACTGAAATAAAGGTAGCTGATTATGAGAAAGACCTGGGTGTGTATGTTGATGCTTCCATGTCTCATTCTCGCCAGTGCGGGGAAGCAATAAAAAAGGCCAATAGGATGTTGGGGTATATCTCCAGGTGTGTGGAGTTTAAGTAAAGGGAGGTAATGCTAAGATTATACAATTGCTTGGTGAGACCTCACCTAGAATATTGTGTACAGGTTTGGTCACCATATCTTAAAAAGGACATAGCGGCCTTAGAAAAGGTGCAGCGTAGGGCCACAAGAATGATTCCTGGTCTTAGAGGAATGTCATACGAGGAAAGGTTATTTGAGCTAAATCTGTTCAGCCTCAAGCAAAGGAGACTGAGGGGGGACATGATCCAGGTCTATAAGATTCTAACAGGTTTGGATGCTGTTCAACCGAATAGTTACTTCAGCATTAGTTCAAATACAAGAACTCGTGGCCATAGGTGGAAATTAGCGGGAGAACATTTCAAACTGGATTTAAGGAAGCACTTCTTTACACAGCGTGTAGTCAGAGTATGGAATAGTCTTCCTGATAACATAGTGCAAGCAGAATCCTTGAGTTCCTTTAAATCAGAGCTACAGTAGATAAGATTTTAACAACTCTGAGCTATTAGTTAAGTTCTCCCCAAGCGAGCTCGATGGGCCGAATGGCCTCCTCTCGTTTGTATAGTTCTTATGTTCTTATGTTCTAAACCTGCTAGTAAAAATTACTTGAATGCAAAATTAAAGCTCGTAGAGAATGTGTTCAACCGATAATGAAAAGCAGTATTTTAAGTTACTCAAATGTTGCTAGGCATACATGCCTGTTTATCTGAAGAAAAATTTTCAGTTTTATATTTATTTTAAGTTATATCCTTTTAAAAAAAGGAGCTTTGTAATTTATTTTAACATGATCAACCAAATTCCAAATTTGAACCAAATTCTGTTTTTCCTGCTATATCGAAATTGCACTGAACTGTGAACCCATAACCGAGGTTTGTACCGAAACATGAATTTAGTGTACCATTACACCGCTAATACAGTGGTACCTCAGAACTCGAATTTAATCCATTCAGAACTCTGGTCCGAATCCTAAAAAGTTCGGGTTCTGATCGAATTTTCCCCATAAGAAATAACGGAAAACCAATTAATTGGTTCCCGGCCCCAAAACATTACACCTAAATATGTTTTTTAGCATTTAAACACAAAATGAACCGGATAAAACGAAGAGCATATACTGTACTAAACACATCTAAGCCTGTTTATCAAAACAGTAATCTGTAAAGTAAGAAAATAAATGTATCCAAACAATATGTAAAGTTAAAAAAAACAATGTGTCCTGCCCCGATCGTCCGCTCCTTCCGTGTGCCACGCCCCCTCGTTAACCCCGTGTGGAATCCCTGTGTGATCAGCTGTTTCTGCATGTTGTCATTAGTCCTCTGTATTTAGTCCGCGTTTCAGTTTGTTTCCCCAGTCCGGTCAGTGTATTGTCCGTCTGTGTTTTGCCTTACCTGTAATTAAACCCCATATTCCCCGATTCCCTGATGTCTGCGCCTCTGTTCCCTTCCCGTTCGGCACAACAATATTATTATAATTAAATGTATTAATGGTTTTATTAATGATATTAAAATAATTAATAAATCTTTATTTTAAAATGTATTTTATTATATAATAATAATTACTGTTACTGTCAATCATTGTCTAAATGTATTTTTACTGTCTAAATATATGTATTCAGCTACTGTAAACATGCACGATGCTATCACAGCGAATGCGAGGCTGAGACTGAAGCGTTACCCTTTGTTTCCGCTGAGAGACGTGCCACGTGACTCATTTCCCAGCGCATACAAGTCATCTTAGGTTGGCGTTCACAGTTCGACTTCTGAGATTCAGATCGGGTTCTAGGTCTTTTTTTTTTTCCGAACTGGTTGGTTCAACTCTTAAATTCGAGTTCTAATGAGTTCGAGACCTGAGGTACCACTGAGCTCAAGGCTGGTGTGCAGTAGATAGGATGGACTGCAGGAAGAGACCCACACAATACAGGAAGAACATGTAAATACAACCTACATAGACTGGTCTGTTTTTAAAGCAGTTGTGCTTTTTTATTGTTATATAATATGAATTTTTTTGACAAAGTGCTTCTACAATGTTGAATTTTGTTTAGCAGAATTTCTTGCAGAGGAAATTTTGGAAGGTAGATTTGCATATTCCTATAAACAAGTTTACAAGAGGATTTTGAGTAGTACTGCATGTTATATCCGGTCTTCAGAATTCTTTGATTGGTAGCATGCAACATCACTGGCAGTGGTGGGTGAGATGAGGATAACTTATCATGACGGGTTGCAGTTTTATCCACAACAGTATTTTTGTTAGAAACAATTGGTACTGTGTAATATATTTTATTGCATAGTAGTTCCTTCAGTAGACTTGCTTGCATAACGCAAAAATAAGTGATATGCAAGGCTTCATTGTAACACCTAAACACAAAGAACTTCCTTTAGCTTTAGGTCTAAATCGATTAGCCATTCTCAGATAAAACAAAAAAGAACAAAAACTATTTGCAAAATGTAGGTAGGCCTAACTGGCTATTACGTTTTAATAACTGCATGCTGCTGCAGACTTGAGAATATATTTTGTGCTTTTTTTTTTTTTTTTTGATGGTTTTTGTGCATGCAGGGGCAGGGTGTGGACAGTTTTCATGCACTTAGGGATAGGGTGGAGATGGTTTTGGTACACGCAGGGATGATGGTATTGGTGATTTGGTGTATGCGGATACCGGGTGGGGATGGTTTTGGTGTATCCGGGGACCAGGTAAAAGTAGATATCAACCCTATGCAATGCAACAAAAGCATCCTGTCAATCAATCAATGGCATTTCTGTGGCTTATAAATATCTTGTAAATTAGAGTTCAAAAGAAAATGGTCAGACTCGTTAAAGCTAACTGGAAATATACAAATGCAAAAAACTGCTGGGTATGAGATTGGTGTGCAGAATGGCTTCTCTGAATGCCAAACTCATCTACCCTTGAAGTGGATCTGGAGGCCCAAGTGTCCTAGCTGTACCTGATAGCTTTGCCACTGTTTTTCTTTGCATTGATTAAAATTTGCCTTCTGCATTACTCTGCAATATGGCAGAAGGAAGAGGGAGCATAGTGGATGAGTGTCCAAATTAAAAGAGAGCGTATGCCTCAGTTGTGTGGGAGCGAATTTACCCAAAGTAAACTATGGCTAATTAGAACCTAGTATTACAGACGGACAAAAAGAATGCAGACACTTTAGGGCAGGAGAAGTATCCTGTTTATTTAGGCTGTTCGAACAGGGGTTCCTGCATGTGAAGGAGAGAGGCCCCGTCTTTCAAATCAACTTACATTTTATACCTTTTCCCGCGAGTCACGTCACTGCACAGGATCACCAGATGTTCTTTATAGTTTCTTGTTAGCTGGTCTCTGGCCTGCAGTCTTCCAAGGCCATTCACTCCCTATTCTCCCTTATCTTTGCAAATACTTATCCCACTCTCATTATTTCTGATAACCTGCAGACAATTATTCAGGGTAAAACATCTGCTTACAGGATATAATGTTATACAAAGCATTTCTTCATCAATTTCAAGACTATATGCATTACATGTTATTACCCTGCACTAATTCAGGTATGATTCATTACCACTAAGTCTAGATATATTCTACTGCATTTGCTCTCTAATCAAGCAAAGCGAGAATTAATCTTAAATTTGTTCTGTTCGGGATCATGTGTTTTACAAACAGACCAGGGGCTGCGTTCCCCTTCCAGTCGGGAGAGTAACCAAAGGACATGCTAGCACACCAGGATACGCTGTTCTGTAATCTGCAGCCCTTGAAACTATTTGTGTAGCACATATTTGCCATACGAAGTCACATTCACATGGCCTAAGGCACTGATGGCAATCCTAGCATCCCTCAGCTCTATTACTTCATAGGGGACTTCTTTAAATTTTACATCCACACTACAAATAGTGGGTGTCAAATCAATTGTTCGTAAACATTACACATTATTTTAGCACTTCTTAAGTTTTGTTCCCTATGACATTAAATACGTAAATATTCAGCGGAACATATTGTCTTAACCCAGTTGACTATCACAGATCTTCCGATCTGGCTGTTGCATGTGCTTAACATAACACATTGTGCTAGTATTGAGGATGACACAGTGAAGTGTTGGTGACCCATGTAGGGTTGGCTCCTGCCTCATGCCAATAGCCAGGGCTGGACTGGCCGGCTGGACTGGCCATCTGGCGTAGCGGGCAATGCCCGGTGGGCCGACGCACATTTTTGGGCCAGCCCGGGGCTGTCATAATTTACCCAAAAAAGTATATCATAAATAATTTTTATCGACCGCAACGTCCCATTGGTTGATTTTCTTGAAGGACATTGGGCTAATCCAATGAAATCTCTCAGCCTCCCTCGGCCCGCCCCTCCCTGCCTCCCCTTTTTAACCAAGGTTATCAAATTTTGCCATTTGAGCTGACCAGAGCTGGAGAGGAGTGGCTATGGACAAACCAAAAAAGCGCAAGGGGGGTGCAGAAAAGCCTTCAAGTGGACGCAGCAAAATGCGCAAAACTTACCGATATGTTTGCCACCACAAGTTTTACTGCTGCAGCGGCTGGTGCAGGGCTGGAGGAGGAGGCAGAATTAGCGATTCAGGGAGATGAGGAGGAGGAGGATGAGGAGAGAGACGTGGCCCAGGGAAAGATTGAGGAAAGAGGTCAGATTAGCTACTGTCCAACCCGGTATAAAGTAGCTGAAATGTTAATGAAGAGGGACATTTCATGTAGGGAGTGCAAAGGGCTGGAGTGTGTGTGTGTGTGTGTGTGTGTGTGTGTGAGAGTAAGCGAGGGGGGGGGCGGTTGCCTGCACATAAGCTTGCACACAGCCAGAGTTAACAATGACAATGTTTTGGGATGTGTTTATTATTAATAATAATAATAATAACAACAATAACAATAGTAATAGTGAATTAAAACAGAATACGTAAAATAAGAAAAAAGTTAGAAGAGTAAGAATTAATACAATTTTAAAATGACGAAAAATTGATTAGAGACACTTCCTTACTAAATAGTATCTGGGCCAAAAGTGTGCAAATGCTCAACATAGGAAATTATTACAAGACTTATTTTATTCAGTCAGACTAAAAACATGCTTAATAATATTAGCCTATAGAGTTATGTGTCATTTGTGTACAAAATTACAGTTTTGTGCAAAAACTGTGTGTATGAGAGAGAGAAAATTGCCTTTATAGCCTTCATTTTTAAATAATGCTATGAGTAGATTTGGTGTCCAACTTAGTGGTATTTTAACTTGCCATAGAGTTACAGTTTGCAGCTGTTACAGCTTACAGTTATTATCATGTTATATTAGTAAAACTTTGCTTTGCTGAAATGGATGATTTATCATTGATAGGTTACCAGAGAAATAACACTAGTGAAATTAACATCTCTCTCTCTCTCTCTCTCTCTCTCTCTCTCTCTCTCTCTCTCTCTCTCTCTCTCTCTCTCTCTCTCTCTCTCTCTCTCTCTCTCTCTCTCTTCTTTCTTTCTCTCTTTCTTTCTTTCTTTCTTTCTTTCTTTCTTTCTTTCTTTCTTTCTTTCTTTCTTTCTTTCTTTCTTTCTTTCTTTCTTTCTTTCTTTCTTTCTTTCTTTGACATCCACTTTCACTTCATGGTGGGAATTGTGACACTGTGGCCATCTCTCCCAAGATGAATCCCTGAGTAGTAGGCTGCTGCGCTTTATTTTAATTTTTGAAATCACACAACGTGCACATATATCCTCTGGTATGTCACGTGCTTTTGCATATCGTATAAATAATCATAGTGGGCCACCATGACCAAAAAATGCCAGGGCCATTTTTTGGTCCCAGTCCAGCCCTGCTAATAGCTATATATCAGGGGTCACCAACTCCGATCCTGGAGAGCTACTATCCAGTAAGTTTTCTATCCTACCTGGCTTCTGATGAGCCACACCTGCTCCTGGTATTTACCTGAGAACTAGTGTGGTTCATCAGAAGCCAGGTAGGATAGAAAACCTACTGGATAGTAGTTCTTCAGGAACAGAGTTGGAGACCCCAGGTATATATATTATATTAATGATTACTCAATTAATTGTCTAATATTCGGGTAATCTACTGATTAATTTAATTAATAGTGATAGCCGCTATGACCTTCATATAACTGTAGCTAAAAGTAAAAGTTCCATTTATAATGTCATTATTAAAAATTCTTCAAATTAATGTCAGTGACAATCAAACAATGTAAGTCATGCAGAAAACAAGTACTCTGGTAAGGAGGGTTTTAAACAGTAGCAAGTAGAAACTGCTGAGATACGGCAGTGAATTTATTACTCCTAGGTTTCCAGCCATGGGCAAGATGAGCACTTCAGGAGAATTCAGATGTTTTGCTGTTGAACAAAGAGACCAGAGTTGAAGTAAGATTATCAGTTGCACAGGAGTAAAAGTAGAGTTACCAGGCTTTACTAAGCTCCAGGTAATGTCAAGCGTATATTTACTAATTAGTTTATCAAATTATTCAATATTATTTACAGCTAATTTTAGTATGATTCTGATGCCTACAATAAAAACAGAATAATGGGGTTTGATACTTTCCAGCAAATACTCACATTGTGGTTTTAATGTATTGTATTTATTTTGTATAATAGTTTTTAACCAGCACTTTTAACTTTTACACAATTGCTTATGTTATCTTTTTGCATATTTAGTGTCTGCAGATATCAGAGACGCCTCAGTTTGTGTGCCATACTTACTGATATACTGTAACTGTACATATTTCATTATCACCCATAATGAAATATGCAACACCTATTCCAGTGCTAACCTCTCTTCCTAAATGTAAAAAATCAGTTTGACATGTGAATATGACTGCTTTCTATGACTTGTAACAGATTTTACTTGCTTTTGAAGGCTTTGCTATAGGGACCTGTATCTAGATAGGCTGGGAAAAAAATCCTGTCCTACATTTTGTATAATTTCTGGATGTTTTCTTCCAGTTAAATTGTATCTATTAATCTGCTGTTTTTCCTATAGGTATCACAAAGTTATTAGTAATAACCAGATGAAAGGAACATGGTACATACTAAATTAGAAACATAGCAATGACTGAAAGGAAGAAAAACATATTTAGCTAGGAGTTTTGGTATTTATGGTTTTGTTTGTGGAAAATAGGTATATTTTTAAAATATACAGACGCTCCTCTACTTACGAACTTTCAGACATAAGAACGAAGAGGACTGTAAGTCCAAATTGTGTTCATTGGGCTCCTGTTTCCAGTCCGCAACATAATTTTTTTTATTCTGTGCACCAATTCCGCCTAGTACGACTTCTGGCTGCTACTCCCACTGTGCAGCAGCGTAGCGTGCGTACCCCTAGCATCCTAGTTCTTTGTACCTGCGTATACCCTTTAAAATGATGTTGAATAACGACTTAAGAACATTTCTAGTTACGAACAGCCGTTCGGAACGTATCTCATTCGTAAGTAGAGAAGTGTCTGTATATGTTTACATATGATCCATCTAAATAGACAATTTTCAGTTGGTTCTCCTAGTTTACCTTTAAGTTGCCTGAATAATACATTTTCTTTGTTTCAGTTTTGGAAACATGATGTGCAAGGAGAAGCGGGAATCTGTCTCCAAAGAAGACCTGGCCCGAGCAACATTAGTTACAATTACAAATAACATCGGCTCCATAACCAGGATGTGTGCCTTGAATGAGGTACGCCTTTGTCACAGCTTACACACACCGTGCCTGTGTGGTCTGTTCACATATGATTCACATACGTGATACAGAGTGGGATGAACCGCATTACTAAAGAAATTTTGTATCTCATTTATCCCTACTAATCAGTCTCTATTCTTTTAAGGCATTAAGTTTCTTACAGTGTTCTTATTGTGTCTACCAAGCATCAGAATGCAGTTACTCTGCAGTGTCTCCCATGATATAAAATGCATATTCCAGTAGTAGGAAAACATTTTTCCTTTGCGCTGTTCGGCAACAGCTGGGGCATAACTGCCTGCCCAGCATGATCCTCTGGGAGTCAATTTTACTGGAATGCACAGAACTGTCCACAAAATAGACATGTTCCCATTCATAGCTACAACACAACTGTGTTCCTTATAGAGAGAGGGCTACAGAACAACATCAGGGACTATCTGCTGCGTTTAGTTTATTGATGATTTCTTCTGTCTTCATTGCTCTGATGTTTAATGAAATAACTGTAAAACACATGATCCTGACAAGCAATTCTGCCATCAGAACACAGACACTCCCAACAGTCAATCAGCTGCTGCGTTGCCTTTCCATTAACAATAATTATGCATTATTCTCAGATGCCGCTTAATTGATTTTGCACCTTTGAATTATCCAACACAGCAACCAGTGTTATACGTTAAATTCAAACTTTTTGTTTTTTTATTTAAGAAATGACAGAATCCTCATGGCTTTATGCTTTTAGCCTCTTTACAGTGCTGCCTTGTGAACTTTTTATCAAGCAGCATTGTACAGGGCTATGAAAGCATAGAGAGCTTCCCTGCTCTGACAGCATTTATGGAACTGCATATGATCAAAACCAGTTCCGCTGTATGTTTTAAATCAATATCTATGACTAGCCTTGGGTATGTGTAGATATTCTCAGGGTGGATATTGTTAAACTGGAACATAGGGAAATTTTACTTCCTCACTTTAAAAATGTGATCTAATTATATATGATACAACATAAGTATTTTTGAAAGCTGAAGAACTGAACTTAAGTAGACCACAGAGGCATGAAGACAAAGTGTCATACATGTGTCCCCGTTTGCCCTTTGTCCCATCAAACCAGTGTTATCCTACTGTTGATTATAAATGTAGACAAAACATTCACATACAGGTATCCCCCTCTTTACAAACATTTGCTTTACACTACTTTGCTTTTACAGAAGCCCTCCGTCAGCCCCCGTTTTCAATAACAGATAGAAATTCAAAGAGGGTTTTCATTTTTACGAAAAAAGGAGAAAAGCAAAAATGGCTTTTAGGATTTTGTCTATCAGCTGACCAATTAGTGAAATACAGTCAAGCATTGCATAAAGGTGCTTCGGTCAGCAATGGATCACATATACGACTGTGGTCCCATAAGATTATAATGGAGCTGAAAAATTCCTGTTGCCTAGTTACAATGTAGCTGTTGTAACTTCATAGCACAATGCATTACTCCCTTGTTTGTGGTCATGCTACTGTAAACAAACCTTCTGCGCTGCCAATAAAAGTGTGGCACATACTGATATCTACAGTATGTAATACTTGATAAACAGTTATTTTACTGGTTTATGTATTTACTATAATGTATTTTTATCGTTATTTAGGCTTTCCCATATAGCTTAGGTGTGTGTAGTAGGCTATACAATTTATGTTTCTGTAAGCACACTAAGATGTTCTCCAATCAACAAAATCACCTAATTACACATTACTGCGAACGCATCCCTGTTGATAAGCGACGCATTACTGTATTGATTCTGGTCACTAAAACTACACTACGTCATTTTTTGTACTTTATATTTATCATATCATTCCTGCTTTTGCTATATGTTACCGTTACTTGGTATGATTTGTTGTTTTTTGGGTCTGGAAATGCTGAAAACTTCTTCCCATATGCGTAAATTTAATGGTAATTGCTTCTTCACATTATGCCATTTTGGTTTATGAAAGCTTTACTTTCGGATCGTAGCGGGAAACCTGTACTTGGAATTTACTGACACCCTTTATCCAGAAAATTCATTACTTTCAAACTTATTGCATGATTGTTAATTCTGCTCCTATTGGAAGTCTATGGCACGAGGCCAAAATCTTTGTTTCAGTTTGCGTTTATAAAATCCTCACCAGTCAGGAGGTAATTACTGCAAGTAATATTTTAGTTTTAAAATGGGGAATTTGTTTAAGATTGCCTGCTAGCTGCTTTCTTTATCCTTTGAAGAACATAGAAAGGGTGGTGTTTGTGGGGAACTTCCTGAGGGTCAATACTCTCTCCATGAAGCTGCTGGCCTACGCTATGGAGTACTGGTCCAAAGGACAATTGAAGGCGCTGTTTCTTCAGCATGAGGTATGAGTCATTTTAACCTCAAGCCTCCCTTAACATCTTGTAATGGCTTATGAATGTTAATGGCCGCTAGCTTATGAACTTTTCATATACGTTGCTAAAGAATCAGCCATTTTGTTGATGTGGTTGATGCACTGTTTCCATTGTTAAGTTTTTTTTTTCCCCCTATGAAGTAGTTGTTTGTTATGGGCACCACATAATGAATGTATACTTTTTTTTTTTACTTTTTACAGGGTTATTTCGGAGCTGTGGGAGCGCTTCTTGAGCTATTAAATCCCTCTTAATCGCACAAACAGAAAAGACTTGGGTGCTTCAGAAATCTGTCCCCCATACCTCTTTTTTTGTCATTGGGGTGCACTGTAAGAGGGTGGTCAAGCCATGAGAAGCGTAATTTTGTGCGTCAATTTTAATGGTTTCTATTCCGTTACTGTTTATGCACCATGACTGCTTAGCTTTTCCAGCTATCAGCGTTCATGTTTCACTACACACATGTCCTACACTTATCCAAAGATCTGGACAGCCTGTCGAGCCCTTTGACATGTAGAGCATGTCTCCTTTTTCCCAGGGAACCATCGTTATGGACAACTTGTTGTCTTTCTTGCTTTAATCTACTTTACACTGTAATTTTGCCATGAAAACTCACCTGTGTTGCCTTTGTCAGTTGGTCTGAATACATTTCAAATATATACAAAAAGTGCAAAGTATATGTTATTTAAAATTGCTGTGTTTCTGTTCAAGTAGCATTTGGAAGGTCAGATATTTTAATAGATGAGTATCTTGCTACCATATAACGTCTGAAAGATTCTGCCATTGTCTGTGGTGTAAGGAATAAAGAAAGAAGCAGAAACCACTCTTTCAGAAGACCAATATCTCCTCGAAATGGATCTCGTCTTGGCCTTAAGTACTGTATGACTACATCAATACATGAATGTTTTTTTTTTTCTCTCTCTTTCGAAATATATCAGAAGTCAGACTAAGTTAGGTGCAGTCCTGATTCACTATAATATGTAATTAGTAGAATAAATAAAACATAAATGTTGACAAGTCGACTGTGTAATAAATAATAAATGTAATAAATAATGAGTAGTTTAGACCAATGTCGGTGTCTATATTATTTATAGACTTAAACTGAGAATTGTATGAAAATACTCCCTATCTGTATGATGATGCAGAAGGGTTGTCAATAAATACTGGAAGTGGCCTCAGAATCAGTGCCGTTAAAATACTCTGCCTGTGCTTTTATTATATTTCATGCTGATCTCTGTTCTTGTGACTCTCTATTTCTGCCTGGACATTAGTATTTCCTGAAGTGCTAAGTACTTTAAGAAGTTTTTAGATAAGATGGGTTTTGATTGACAAGAAAAAAAAATCTAAATTTCTGATTCCAAAAGGAAAAGTGTTTTAACATACAAACAAGTGCACACAAAAATATTCCAGTTATGTGACAAAACCGCTGATGTGCGCAATAAAAACTGTTACTTTCAGTCACCTTTAGTCAGCTAGTGAGGCCTGGCATTGCAGTGTTTGTGTACACTGAATAGACCCATATAAATTCTGATATGTATTACTTAATTGCCTCAGTTAAAAATTAGATTACTTCCCTGACTATTTCAAAACATTGTGCAAAATGTAAATGTTGCAGGTTAATACCATGGTTTGCTGACTGAAACATTGATGTAGTTTTACGCACAGTTGCTAGTATACTGAATGTGCTTTGTAGTTTTACCTACATTTGTGAAGGAAATAAAACTGCTTTATATAAATAGGGCATTTTGCAGAGTATGTTCTCTTATTTATATACACTCACCTAAAGGATTATTAGGAACACCTGTTCAATTTCTCATTAATGCAATTATCTAATCAACCAATCACATCCACTTCAATGCATTTAGGGGTTTGGTCCTGGTCAAGACAATCTCCTGAACTCCAAACTGAATGTCAGAATGGGACAGAAAGGTGATTTAAGCAATTTTGAGCGTGGCATGGTTGTTGTTGCCAGACGGGCCGGTCTGAGTATTTCACAATCTGCTCAGTTACTGGGATTTTCACGCACAACCATTTCTAGGGTTTACAAAGAATGGTGTGCAGAGGGAAAAACATCCAGTATGCGGCAGTCCTGTGGGCGAAAATGCCTTGTTGATGCTAGAGGTCAGAGGAGAATGGGCCGACTGATTCAAGCTGATAGAAGAGCAACTTTGACTGAAATAACCACTTGTTATAACCGAGGTATGCAGCAAAGCATTTGTGAAGCCACAACACGCACAACCTTGAGGCGGATGGGCTACAACAGCAGAAGACCCCACCGGGTACCACTCATCTCCACTACAAATAGGAAAAAGAGGCTACAATTTGCACGAGCTCACCAAAATTGGATAGTTGAAGACTGGAAAAATGTTGTCTGGTCTGATGAGTCTCGATTTCTGTTGAGACATTCAAATGGTAGAGTCAGAATTTGGCGTAAACAGAATGAGAACATGGATCCATCATGCCTTGTTACCACTGTGCAGGCTGGTGGTGGTGGTGTAATGGTGTGGGGGATGTTTTCTTGGCACACTTTAGGCCCCTTAGTGCCAATTGGGCATCGTTTAAATGCCACAGCCTACCTGAGCATTGTTTCTGACCATGTCCATCCCTTTATGACCACCATGTACCCATCCTCTGATGGCTACTTCCAGCAGGATAATGCACCATGTCACAAAGCTCGAATCATTTCAAATTGGTTTCTTGAACATGACAATGAGTTCACTGTACTACAATGGCCCCCACAGTCACCAGATCTCAACCCAATAGAGCATCTTTGGGGTGTGGTAGAACGGGAGCTTCGTGCCCTGGATGTGCATCCCACAAATCTCCATCAACTGCAAGATGCTATCCTATCAATATGGGCCAACATTTCTAAAGAATGCTTTCAGCACCTTGTTGAATCAATTCCACGTAGAATTAAGGCAGTTCTGAAGGTGAAAGGGGGTCAAACACCGTATTAGTTTGGTGTTCCTAATAATCCTTTAGGTAAGTGTACAGTATATAAGTAATTGATCGTGATTTTTTCTAGTGCAAGGGAGGTTTATCATTTATAGTGCTCATGCTGAATATTACTTCCGATGAACCTTGTGCCGTTTAACTCTTTAAATGCACTATTCTTCCAGTTCCTGTTCTTCTGTCCATCTTCTAATTGCTTATTCTGCTCAGGGGGAGCCTGGAGCCTATCCTGGGCCGCACAGGGCACGAGGCTGGGATACGCCTTGTGTGGGATGTCACCAGAAATGTAATAGCCAATACCAGTGAAATTCCAAGATTCTTCACACCCAATTTGTACCACAGTAAAAACATAAGAACATAAGAAATTTACAAACGAGAGGAGGCCATTCGGCCCATCAAGCTCGTTTGGGGAGAACTTAGCTAATAGCTCAGAGTTGTTAAAATCTTATCTAGCTCTGATTTAAAGGAACCCATGGTTTTAGCTTCCACTACAATAGCAGGAAGACTATTCCATACTCTGACTACACGCTGTGTAAAGAAATGCTTCCTCAAATTTGTTTTAAAATGTTCTCCCGCTAATTTCCACTTATGGCCACGAGTTCTAGTATTTAGACTAATATTGAAATAGTCATTTGGCTGAATGGCATCCAGACCCGTTAGAATCTTATAGACCTGAATCATATCCCCCCTTAGTCTCCTTTGCTCAAGGCTGAACAGATTCAGTTCCGCTAACCTCTCCTCGTAAGACATTCCTCTAAGACCAGGAATCATTCTCGTAGCTCTTCGTTGCACCTTTTCTAAGGCAGCAATGTCCTTCTTGAGGTATGGTGACCAAACCTGCACACAGTATTCTAGGTGGGGTCTTACCAAGGAATTATATAAGTGTAACATCACCTCCCTTGACTTAAACTCCACACATCTAGAGATATAACCCAACATTCTGTTCGCCTTTTTTATTGCTTCCCCACATTGGCGAGAGTGGGACATGGAAGCATCAACATACATACCGAGATCTTTCTCGTAATCAGCTACCTTTATTACAGTGGAACCGATAAAATATCTGTACTATATATTTCTGCTCCCTGCATGGATTACCTTACATTTATCTGTGTTAAATTTCATCTGCCAAGTATCAGCCCATTCGCTAATTAAATCCAGATCCCATTGGAGCCTCTCTGCTGCTAGATTAGTATCTGCTACCCCGCCCACCTTAGTGTCGTCTGCAAATTTAACCAGTTTACTGCATGTATTTGTGTCAATATCATTAATGTAAATTAGGAACAATAGTGGTCCTAAAATTGAACCCTGCGGTACCCCACTATAAACGGAGGCCCACTGTGACATAGTGCCTCTAATAACTACTCGCTGCTTCCTATCAGTTAGCCAGTTTTTGGTCCAAGCTGCCACAGTTCCTAAAATTCCTGCAGCTTTAAGCTTTAACAAGAGCCGTTTGTGGGGGACAACATCAAAGGCTTTCTGGAAATCTAAGTAAATCACATCATAGGCCTTTTTGTGATCAATTTCACTTGTAGCTTCCTCAAAGAACTCAAGCAGATTCGTTAAGCAGGATCTACCTCTCCTAAATCCATGTTGGCTATCCTTTATAATGTTATTTGCATCTAGGTAATCTACCATTTTCACTTGAATTATAGCTTCCATTATTTTTCCAGTAATGCTTGTTAAACTGATTGGCCTATAGTTTGCCGGATTACTTCTATCCCCTTTTTTGAATATGGGTGTTATATTAGCATGCTTCCAATCTGATGGTACCACACCCGCAGATAACGATTTCTGGAATATTAAAGTCAAAGGTTGGCTAATAATATCCCTCATCTCTTTCAAGACTAAAGGTAAGATGCCATCAGGCCCCTGTGATTTATTTATTTTGAGTTTAGCTAGGCTTAGTATCACATCAACCTCAGTTATACATATATTGGTCATAGACGATGCTGTATTCGTATTAATTGGTGGTAAGTTACTTGTGTTCTCTATTGTGAACACCCTTGAAAAATAATCATTAAACTCGTTTACCATATCAATTTCGTTATCAGTTATAAGGCCCTTACTATCCTGCAAATTAGTGATTTCAGCTTTTAGTGCTCTCTTGGAGTTAAAATATTGGAAGAAACCTTTACTGTCATGCTTGGCCGCCAATGCAATTTTTCTTTCTACATCCCTCTTTGATAGCCTAATGTCATTTTTTAACAAAACTATAAATTCCATGTACTTCAAAATAAGATATTAAGGCAGAAATGGAAATCGGAAGAAAAAAACAACAATTAAACATGGGTAAGGTTTTCAATACTGGGGTAACTGGATGGGCCATTGGAAATTCAAAGGCGACAAAGTGATCATGTCATCGTCACGAGCTTATAAATGGATGTTCAGTAGGTCAGTTAATTAAAAAAAAAAATCATTTTCAGGAGGGTCACTAGGCTAAGCAAAATGTTTTTTATACCAAAACAAACATGATCATTTATGGTAGCGTGAAAACTTTACAGTAAAAGTTTTTATTTTTATTTATTTATTTTAGGTTTGTTATCTAACATTTTGTGAGTGTCAGCATTTAACCAAGACTATGAATGTATTGCATGTGGTTCAAGAATAATAAGCATTTTATTTCGGGTATGTCCTTTTTTTTCCCCCCAATGTTTTTAAAGGGGGGTGGGGGGTGCTTGAGAGGTGGACTAGGCCACTTGTAGGTATATAGGCACTGTAGAAAAATGGGTAGCATCATGTTTTCAAAATTTTGGCATTAACTTGGTAAAGAAGCCTCTGTTCTCGTGACATCCCTACCCAGTACTGGGCTTTAGTCATTACAAGGCACTTACACATGGTAATTTAGAGATACCAGTTAGCCTAACTGTATGTCTTTGAACAGAACCACATCACACTGGGAGAACATGGAAAGAGAACAATGGTGGGATTCAGACCCCTGAATCTACAACCAAAATGCTACCCCAGATACTGTTCTTGTTTTATAGTTCTGCAATCTATTCATTAGTGCTCTTCATTCTGCGTTCTCATTATTGTATTTCGTGATGCTATTACAGTAAATGTATGTTTTTAAACCTATGAATATGTCCAGTTATTTTTACTTTCACAAAGAATTCAAGATGATTAATATCTGTGTATGGGTGTAACCTCATACCTGCAGGATTGGGAATTTGCATGTGTGGAGCGTACATGCTTTTCCTGTGTTCTGTAAGTTTCCTTCCAAAGAAATGCACTTATGGAAATTGACACCTCTTATTGATGCCTGTTGTGTGTGAGTGTAATAGACTGACATCCAGGATGTCCCCCTGCCTTGTGCCCTGTTCTGCCTGGTATTTTTTTCTTTTACAATATAAAGAATGAAAAAATATATACTTTTTACATGATTTTAAAGGAAACGGGGACCATTGACCAGTGGGCTATTTAAAAGAAAAATGGAGACCTATTTGATTAAGGAGCAATATGAAACTGTACTGGTTAATATACTTTTTCCTTTGTCACGATGTGTATTGCACAATTATGTATAGCTGCAACTGTTGTGAATTCTCTTGAAATAAAATTGTTTTTAATTATATTTTGTCTGACTTCATATTCAATATATACTTTGGTAAAAAATGCTGTTTTGGTTGATAAGCTATCTCCTCAAGCACTTGCTGGTATGATGAATTAATTGTAGACGTGATGACATGATGGCTTGGCCCTGAGGTAGGAAAGCAGCCCTAAACAAAAACACTCCTATTTGGTATTAGGTTTTTTCTCGGCTGCTGTGTTTTTTTTCTACCAAGTGTGACATCTGGAATTATGCCCAAACAACTCCCACTGTCCATCAGCCATCCTTTTTCTTCAGATTTGTCAGGGCTCAAGTTGTCCGGGCAGCAGCCTGAGCAGAGATGCCCAGACCTCCCTGACCCCAGTCACCACCTGCAGCTCCTCCAGGGGAATACTAAGGCATTGCTGGGCTAGCTGATAGAGAATCTCTTCTATGTGTCCCGGGTCTGCTCTGGGGTGTCCCTCCTGTTAGACATAACTGAACCACCTCCTCAGGGTAGGAACGTAGATTGACCGGTAAATTAATAGCTTTGCCTTTATGCTCATCTCTCTCTTCACTGCGACTGGTGCAATGTCTGCATAACTGCTGGAGCTGCACTGATGCACCTGTCGATCTCCTGCTCCCATCTTTCCTGACTCATGAACAAGAGCCTGAGATACTCTGATTGAGGTGGTAACTCATCCCCAACCTGCAGGGGGCGATCCACCCTTTTCTTGTTCAGAACCATGGCTTCAGACATGGAGGTGCTGATCCTCATTCTGACTCCTTCACATTCGGCTGCAAACTGCCCCAGTGCCCACTGGAGTTCACACACTCAATGAAGCCAACAGGACTATATCAACTGCAAAAAGATATGATTCTGTGATCCCAGATCCACCATCCATCTTAGGTTGCACCTAGCAATTCTGTCCATGAAAGTTATGAACAGAACTGGCGACAAAGTGCAGCCCTGGCACAGTTTGACAATCCAAGTCTGTCTTGGTGGCAATGCAAACCAAGCTCTCA
The DNA here is from genome assembly GCF_048594095.1 of Paramormyrops kingsleyae. Classification (NCBI taxonomy): domain Eukaryota; kingdom Metazoa; phylum Chordata; class Actinopteri; order Osteoglossiformes; family Mormyridae; genus Paramormyrops; species Paramormyrops kingsleyae. Next base: position 4,150,621 of record NC_132821.1, on the reverse strand, counting down.
CTCTGGTTATGCAAGGACCTGATAGCCTGTAGGATTTTGCCCAACTCCCCATACTCCTGGAGCACCTCCACATGACCCACTGAAGGACACAGTCATATGCCTTTTCCAAGTCCACAAAACACATGTAGACTGGTTGGGCAAACTCCCATAAACCTTCCACTATCCTAGTGAGGGTAAAGAGATGTTTCAGTGTTCCATGATCATGACAGAATCCACATTGCTCCTCTGGGTAGGTCTTCTGAGGGGGGTGGAGGAGTATGATCCCCCTGAAATTGGAGCACGCCCCATTCCCCATTCTCATCACCCCAATCTGCTAATCCAGCACCACTATCCCCAACTTCCATGCATTGTTGAAGAGTTACTTTTTCAAATAGTCAATTTGTGTTACCCTAGTTATTTAAATTCATTCAGCTTACGAGAAAAGATAAAATAGCTAACCCCTCCCCTAAAGTAGTTACATTTCCTATGCACACTAACTAGGCACAGCACGTGTCTTTGAAATCTAAAGAGGCACTTGCAAGCTAAACACAGTAATACCATCCTTGAAGAAAGAGACCCTCATAGCAGAGATAATGACGGCCCTAGTGGACCAAACCAACAGAGCATAGCTTTTGATTCAGCTAGTAGGTCAAACTAAACTCATCCCATTAGAGCTCAACAAACTATTAGCTGTTTATGTGGTGAAGGAGAAGCTTAAAGGTTGAAGGTTAAAAAAAAAACATTTGCTTCTTTACAATACGTATCCATCACTGTGGACTTCTGGACAGCTTTAACAAAAGTTTTCTGCGTATGACAGTGCACTGGATCAACCCCTCAACTCTGCACTATAGGAAAGCGACTATTCCCTGCAGACAAGTTTCGGGGAAGACACATGTATGACAGATTTGGGGCTTATTTGTGTAAATTTCTATGCATTTTAGTTTCTCACAAGTTTATATGAGCCATGTGTGCCAAAAGCAGACACAATAGTTTCTGGTTCATCTGTTGTAATGTGAAATGTTTTTTGTTTAGTGCTGCATTTGTGATATTTTTTTTGTTTCACCAGAGTTAATAATTCTTTTACAATGACTTATAAGACTTTTCATATTCAAGTGTATGATAAAGAGCTCCTGTCAAAACCAATCATTGTGTGAGACCTTTCCAGCTGCTAGCTGAAGTAGGCCACCTCCCACTCCTCTTACTCCACTACCTGGCAGAGTGCTGCACAGATCCCCATGTTGCTGGCATCAGTGTTCAGGATGAATGGAAAATGACAGCCCTGGGGTGGTGGTGAGTGCAACTTTCAGCCAGAAGAACAGCAGCTGGCACTCTGCCATCCACCGCTACTCTGACCCTTGGGAGTGAGGTGATGGCACCGCGATGTCTGTGAGGCCCTTGATGAATCTGTAACCGGTAGTAAGAGGCCTTCCCCAGGAAACTCTGTAAGTCGCTTACCATAGCTGTGGTGGGCCATGGCTGTCACCTTAGTGGGATCTGTTGCCACCCACTGACCACTGGCTACTTGACCCAGGAAGTCCACCTGGAGTTGGAACACTTGGCAGGGTTCAGTTTAAGCTTCACCCACTGGGTGAACGTCAGCACCTCCCAGAGGTTCTGCTCCACCCGCTCCAGACTGGGGACATGGACCAGCAGGTCATCCAGATAGACAAGGCAATGGCTTTAAGGAATCCCATCCAGTGCCCATTTCATTAGGCATTCAAAGGTGGCAGGTATGTTTCATAGCCCCTAGCCCTGGTGTGAACGGTGTCTTCTCATTGGCCTCATCCACCAGTGCCTTCTGCCAGTAACCACTTCACAGGTCCAGAAAACAAAATGCCTAGGTGCTAGACAGCACATCAAGAACATCATCGATGTAGGGGAGGGGTTAGGAGTCAAGCTTGGTGACAGCGTTGAGGCAGAGATAGTCCATACAGAACATCCATCCTTCTTGCAGTTAAGGAGGGCAGGGGCAACCCAAGATACCCATGTGATGGTTTTCAAAAAACAGCTATAGACAGGTCTGGGCCGGGAGCACTCCAAAACATCAGTATAGTGCCAGCAACTGCTGTTGCTCTTGGAGGTGGATTTCCAGCAAGAACAGAACAGAAATTTATGTAGGACTTGGAAGTGGGAGTAAAGTAAAGGTTTATACAAATTCCTCTTTCTGGATTTTGATCTGTTTCAAATTCTAAGTTTTTATCAACTGCCGAACGAAAAAAGTTTTCAAAGTATGACTTGTTGCACTTTGTCTCTGTCGCCTGTATCCACATTTGTCTCCTTAAAGGGTCCCCGTCCGTGTGTGTAAGTGAGTTTATTCTCGCTCGTTGTTTTACTCCTGTCCTTTTATGGATTGAGCAATAATAGAGTCTGCTAAAAACTGAACTTTGCTGTCCGCCTCATGATGTTTTTGCTACTTGCGTGTCATATTTTATTTATTTGACCTGCAATAAACTTATTTATTATTATAATTTATTATTAAATATGGCCAGCAAATGATCTTTCATTTCCGCAGAATATTAAAAAAGTAATAATGCAACGTTATTCCACTAAGTGAAATAGTGTTTTTAGCTGGTACTTCAACAATATTGGTAGGGAGATGTTCCTACCATCCATAACCACATCCATGCCCTTATTGGTCGTGTTGCTGTGAGTTCCACACAAAGCGGTGCTGGCAAAGCACTTGCTTCTGCTATCATCTCTATGGATTTGTCTCTTTCTTCAGTTCTTGTTTGCTTTTCTCCTCATTCTTTGCCAATTTTGGAACCAAACCTATGCCCTTGTGACAGACTTTGTTAGTACTGTTGTTCTGTTTGGCTATAGTTCACTTTAGGTAAATTTGTAACTACTTTGTTTTATAAATATTGCAATATTTCTTGCTAATTTTTCAAAATTGAATAGTGATTTTTTTCTACTGCCATTCATCATTTATATTTTATGCACATAAAGGCCTAAGAATATCAGTATCGTACTGGTGATACCAGTCTTGGCATTGAATCAAATTGGATAAAAAAGAGTCAGTGGTACAGCCCATCCCTATTTCCGCTGTATTATAGAGTCAGTCTGGAGCAGAAAGAGAAGGCGGAAGGAGAAGTAGTTCCTATCGTACTGACATTTATGTCCTGGTAGTAGTTCATGTTCGGCCTATTATAATAAAAATAAACATCTAAAACATCTAAATACCAGGTAAACAAACAAAAAAAAAAATCCGATACTTTAATGGTAGAATTGTCAAAAATAAAACCTTAAGAAAGTATCTCGATCCGCACATCCTTAGTTTTCACACTGTAAAAATTACAAGACGGAGACAGACAGAGATAGAAACACGTGGTTTCAGCAAAACTAAATGACAATGAATCCAATCTCACTTCTAGACATGCTTTAAAAGCTTTGAAGGTGTGACCCTAGGAATTTATGTATTCTATGTACAGTATTAATATGATAACACTTATGCCGACATCCATTTCAGAATTTATCCCGCATTGTGCACCCAGTGATGGGTTTATGATAAAGCGACACAGAACGGAGAAGCCCTCATTGAATGTGGGTGGATAAAAAGGAATTAAATCGTTTTAAATTTTAAGTTTTAATTGTATAAATTATTTTAAAAAGGGGTATGTATTTTTTTTAAGAAAACGGATATATTTTTCAATTTTGAAACGTTGTAGCTAAGATAAAAGATGTTTTACAGAGAATCGAGCCCTTATAAGTACATAAGTTCTAACGAATGCAAAGGATACACCAAAAATCCCAACCCCACCTTCTTCACACGCAAGCACATAACATATGGTCCGTACACCACGTTGGAGCAGCAGTTTCACAAAAAACACAGGAGTGATGGATCTTCTTTCACTTTTAGGAAACGTATAAATAACAACGAAGATTTGGTATGTGTGAAATGATTTACTCGATTGTGTTCATTGTCAGTGGAGCTACATTCTGTTAAACACGACTAATTCAAGTGAAAACTAAAATATTGCTAACAGTCCGTTTCTAGTTAGGTAGACTTAAAAGTGCGCTACTTTTCCCTTTTTGAATACCTGCAAAAATAAACGATCTCAATTCGGACTGATGTTTTGAAAATGTGGTGGCGTATACTTTGATCCAGATGTGATTGCAAGAGATTACCAACTTGAACCGTGCTGTTATGACTTATGCTAAACTCAGTGTTTAAATGTACCACGCTATGCCATGCATATGGCTGTGAATAGCGAATGAGATATACAGTATATACACTTTACGTTTCAACTATAATTACTTTTTGTCTTTTAGCTATACAGTTATAATGTGTGAAATGCAAGGGTTTAACAGTGTACCGAACTGAACCATGCAGATGCACAAAGCAGTAAATAGTGCTATTTGTTGGCCTGTTATTTGTGACATTCAAATAATTTAAATAAATTTTCTATACTCAGTTTTAGCCGGTGTCCTGACACGTCCAGCTTTAACTTAAAGGAGAGTGCTGCCCGAGGGTAACTAACTTTCATTATCATAATTTACTCGGGGGCATAAAACATAACTATTGTTCTTTAAACCTGTTTTGAATCTCTGAAGTTTTGACTCAGATTATAGCGGCAAATGATGGCGCTTTCACGACCACAATTCATAAAGCCGCAGAAACAAAAAGTAATTTGACATTTAAAAGTATTTTGAATATCTTTTTGAGAGATCGTCTTCCGTCGTGGCATCCCCATCCCCCCCATTTGCAACGTATTCATCCCAGCCCCCAATCATACCAAATACAGGTCATTTCTCGACTAAAATGTTTTTTTTTAACAAATCTATGTTTGCAAGCTTTACTTAAATTACAGTATTTCCCACTCCCATCTTTAAGGTATTCTGTTGTTCAGAGGGTCATCGAAATCATTGAAATATTTAAGCGCTACCTTAAAAATATTAGAAGGGAATAAGGTGGAAAGCTTTTGTCGCATGTTTATGCTATTACACTATTAAGACGTTTGCCTTGAAAATGACATTACTTCATCCAGTGGTAATATTATTTTGTAACTTTCTAATGTGGTTCTTTCAATTTTGTTCTACAATGTAAATCAGTCTGAGAAAGATGGTCAATGTAATTTTTTTGCGAAGAGTTAATTGTAATAGGCCACAGTTTTGTTTCTTCTTCAAAGAACATTTAATACTACTGAAATTTAAAATAAAGTCAGTAGGAAAAGGGCTCTGTTCCACAGATGGAAAATAACTAATGTCGGAACAAAGCAGGAGTATCTAAGTCTACAGGTTGAGTTAAAAATATTAGACTTGCTAAGAGGAATGTCAAAAGGAAGATTGCATTGGAGGCTATAATGACATTAAATGGATGACATATTTTCCTAGTATTTAAACACCAAAAGAGCTCTAAAAGCTGAAGTGTCTAATCTGCAGAATAATAAAGGCCTTGTAATTAAAATGAAATTGAAATACAATAGTTAATGAGTTTAATGATTGCTGTTTCATGGGTATTCACTGCAGAAGACATGAGTAACATACCAACGCATTCCTAATTAATTCTGCTTCGTCTTTGTCCAATATATGTATAACTGAAGCTACAAAGCCTAGCTAAGCTCACAATAAATAAATTGCAGGGCCCTGATGGTATCTTAACCTACAGTTTTAAAAGAGATGAGGGGCATTATTTGCTGACCTTTAGCTTTGCTATTTCAGAAATAGTTATCTGCTGGTGTGGTACATTCTGATTGGAAGAATGCTAATACAGTATAACATCCATATTAAAAAATAGAAGTAGTAGTAATCCATCAAACTTTAGGCCAATTAGTTTAAGTTGCATAACTAGAAAGGTAATGGAAGTTATAATCCAAGGGAATATGGTAGATTACCTGGATTCAAATAACATTCTGAGGGATAGCCAACATGGATTTAGGAGAGGTAGATCCTGTTTAACAAATCGGCTTGAGTTCTTTGAGGAAGCTACAAGGGAAATTGATCATAAAAAGGCCTTTAAGTGTGATGTACTTAGATTTCCAGAAGAATTTAATGTAGACAAATGTAAGGTAATCCGTGCAGGGAGCAGAAACATAAAGTACAGGTATTTTATGGGACCTACTGAAATAAAGGTAGCTGATTATGAGAAAGACCTTGGTGTGTATGTTGATGCTTCCATGTCTCATTCTTGCCAGTGCGGGGAAGCAATAAAAAAGGCCAATAGGATGTTGGGGTATATCTCCAGGTGTGTGGAGTTTAAGACAAGGGAGGTAATGCTAAGATTATACAATTCCTTGGTGAGACCTCACCTAGAATATTGTGTGCAGGTTTGGTCACCATATCTTAAAAAGGACATTGCGGCCTTAGAAAAGGTGCAGCGTAGGGCCACAAGAATGATTCCTGGTCTTAGAGGAATGTCATACGAGGAAAGGTTAGTTGAGCTAAATCTGTTCAGCCTCAAGCAAAGGAGACTGAGTGGGGACATGATCCAGGTCTTTAAGATTCTAACAGGTTTGGATGCTGTTCAACCAAATAGTTACTTCAGCATTAGTCCAAGTACAAGAACTCGTGGCCATAGGTGGAAATTAGTGGGAGAACATTTCAAACTGGATTTAAGGAAGCACTTCTTTTCACAGCGTGTAGTCAGAGTATGGAATAGTCTTCCTGATAACGTAGTGCAAGCTGAATCCTTGGGTTCCTTTAAATCAGAGCTAGATAAGATATTAAGAACTCTGAGCTATTAGTTAAGTTCTCCCCAAGTGAGCTTGATGGGCCGAATGGCCTCCTCTCGTTTGTATAGTTCTTATGTTCTTATGTTCTAAATATTTTATGGGTTCCACTGAAATAAAGGTAGCTGATTATGAGAAAGATCTTGGTGTGTATGTTGATGCTTCCATGTCCCACTCTCACCAGTGTGAGGATGGAATTAAGAAGGTCAATAGAACGTTGCGTTACATCTTTAGGTGGGTGGAGTCAAAGGAGGTAATGTCAAAACTAAGATCTTATAAAAATCTTTTGATAAAAGGAGATCAATGAATATAACAGCCTTAAAGTTCTTTTCTACCTTGCCGTTTTAAGATGATGTGAGGGGGATATAGGGCTCTCAAAGGAAAAAACAGGCACACTTGGGTTCGCTTCTAAAAATGCTTTATTACAAGTAACACAAAATAACCTTACATTAAAATCAATACCAAAATATTGGATCAAAGGCAATGCAAAATAATTCCATATCACAAGTGATATCCAATGGTATTATAAATCATGAACAATAATCAAACTGCCCATACAACTGATTATATGCATACATATAAAGTACCAATTAATATTATTGTTATTGTGATTCTCATAAAATGATAATTAATCCCAATAATAATTAAATCAGTATACAGACACTACAAAGCTATTCACACTCGGACGTGCCAACATCACCCACCTTCACTCTTAGACCGGGGAGCCCTTTTTAGTCCTGGTAGGAGATCAACACGTGAGTCCTGAGAAAGTGCTGGGCGATGCGCGCTTTATCCCACGGCTGAGCTCCAACCAACACTGAGATCTCCCCCTTCCTTTATACTAATTTTTGGGCATTACATGTGGGCAGGGGAGGAGCTGGGCAGGCTCACCCCTCCCCTCAGGCAAGGCATTCTCAAATTTCCAATCTTGTCCGGGTAATGCGGCTTGCGGTTAAAATGAGAAATACAAAGACAAGTTCCCATAATCAACACGTTCCCCTTTTCTCTAGATAAGATCAGTATCCCACACACCAATTGCTAGATATGGTTTCAATCAAAAGTATCCTTGATCAACTTCCCTTTTCTCATGAGAACATCTTCTGAGAACAAAATAAGCGGCCCACACACAATGTATAAAACACATGTTGGAACACATGTTGGACCACCCTTTCTTCCCAGGAAAACCCCTAAAAAACAAAGTAAGCATCCTTGAATGGGGTTAGCATCTCATGAATCAGAAATAACAAGACAAGAGTCCTTGAACAGAATAAGTATCCCAGGACAAGAATTCTTGGGACAAGATAAGCATGCTGATTCTTCTCATGAGAAACAAGTTACACAGTTCAACCTTGACAACAATATTATGAGTGAATCATGGACGATATTGTCGTTGTATCTGAATCTCAGGATGATTAGTTCACACACGGTCAGAATCAATCCACACCTCAATCACCTCATATGTATGTCTGCTAGGTGGAGTTGGAGGTACTCCACCAAATCGTGAGTAGTGAAGCCGGACAATTACAACCTCCCAAATCATGACAGTGACAGGGGGACATTCAACATATTTCTTTAATTCTATGCTATGGGGGCGACGTGGCCAGTTGCGGGGCCACCTGTGAGTTCGTCTTAATACACTTGCTTTGGCCAAAAGCATGTCGAATGTACATTTTTAGTGTTTTTAGGGTTTAGTAGACATATTAGTTAAATGCTGTAAATGTATAATTATACTTTAATAAAATGTAATATTAATATTTTGAATTGTGTATTGTTAGGCAGCGGTAACATTTTTGTGGTGAGAAGAGTTCTTTTTATAGAAATGATGCAGGTCTTTTAAAACATTTTGGTACATATTGGTAACTGCCAGTCTTTTCTGTTTTATCCCCAATTCAGAGATGAAGAGGGTAGCATCCTGGCAGCATCAAAGAGTGGCCTTCCTTGTGGCCATTTGGCTGCCATTCTGCCTTGGCCAGACCACGTCTTCCCCTCAGCACCATGGGAGCAACCTTAAGTTCCGATTGGCTGGCTACCCACGCAAGCACAACGAGGGACGTATAGAGATCTTCTACCAGGGCGACTGGGGCACCATTTGTGATGATGACTTCTCCTTGGCAAACGCGCATGTGCTTTGTCGCCATTTGGGTTTTACTTCAGCCATAGGTTGGACCCACAGTGCCAAGTATGGAAAGGGAATAGGTAAGAGACCTCACCTTGAATGCTGTGTCCAGGTTTGTTCACCTTACTGCAAAAAGGACATTGCTGTTTTAGAAGTGGTCCAACGCAGGGCTACAAAAATGGCCTTAGAGGGATGTCTTACGAGCAGAGGTTGGCAGAGCTGAATTTGTTTAGCCTCAAGCAAAGGAACCTAAGGGGTGATATGATCCAGGTGTATAGGATTCTAACAGGTCTAGATGCTGTTCATAGAAACTTTTACTTCAAAATAAGAACCATTGGCTACAGTTGAAAATGAGTGGGGTAACACTTTAGCTTGGGTCTGAGAAACAAAACTTCTTCTCACAGTAGGTAATTAGAGTATGAAATAGTCTGCCCGAAGGGGTAGTGCAAGCTAAAACCCGAGATTCCTTCAAATCTGCACTTGACAAGGTCCTGCCAACTTAAAATTATTAAGTTTAATTTCCTCCAAGCAAGCTCAATGGGCTGAATGGCCTCCTCTCGTTCGTAACTCTCTTATGTTCTTATAAGTAAAGCAGCTATGTAGAGATGTCATGTCTGGTATGTTGAAGCCATTTTGGATGTCTTCTTTTCATACACCTACCTGATTAATCCCAGGGGCTAAGTTAGATCTCATCAGGCTTTTCTTGTGTCCTGTTCTATGTACAGGGAAGATCTGGTTGGACAATGTGCAGTGTGTTGGCAGTGAGAAGAGCATAGACCTCTGTAAATCCCGAGGCTGGGGCAACAGCGACTGCACCCATGATGAGGATGCTGGCGTGGTTTGTAAAGATGAGAGGTTGCCAGGTTTTGTGGACAACAACATCGCTGAGGTAGGATACTTGTCCTGTCAAAATACAGTCATCAATGAGCTCATTTAAACATGAGAATCCTTAAAAAAAATAGACTTACTGTAACACTTAAAATAACTGATCCCATAGTATTCATTGACAGCTACATTGCAGTTAGGCTAATTGCCTTCTTTAAATTGCCCATGGTGTATGAGTGTGTGCATATATGTGCCCTGAGATGGACTGGCATCCAGTGCAGGATGCCCCCTGCCTTGTGCCCTCTGCTACCTGGGATAGACTCCAGGCCCTCGTGTGACCCTAATCAGATTTAGAAGATGGATGGAATTCTGTTAAAGTATTGATTTAAATGATTTAAAGTTTATGGAAGTCTTCCCCATATTACATAACTCTAATGCCTGGCTTTGTATGAAATTCTGTTTGATATGCTCTTGCTTTTTAAAAATAAAGTGCATATCTAGTCCATATGGACTTCTGCATGCTGTACACATATACCTGTCGAAGTATGTACAATTCAGGAGTGGCTCATTTTAAATGAACTTTAGGTATGCGATATATGAGCATTTTGAGCTCTGCTCTGGTGTTGCAAAACAAAAACTTATTAAAGCATAGATGAAGATAGGGACATACATTAAGTAAATTTTAAGCCTGGTTTGATGATTTCTTGCCTAACCATTTGCCCACCACTGCACTGCTCAGTGCTTGCAAATCCACTAAATCAGTTTACCAGTGAACAAAATCTTGAAGAAGCATACCCCCCTCAACCCCCTTGCCTGAAAGGAGCAATTTTTTCAGAGGAAGCACTATGGCCTCAGGTTAGAGTCTCATTCTGTCCACTTCCCACCCAGCACTGAACTTAAGTGTGTGTTGGAGGTCGTGGATGAATCATATAAATAGTACAGATAACACCTCTAAGCCACCCCCCCACTGCAATTGGACACTCTTCTAGCCACAGCTGTGGAGCTTTTCTTCTAATTCAATGAAATAATATATCTTGGCAGAATGTTTTTTTTTTTATTTTCAGGATAATTAGGACAATTATTTGCTAATCCCAACCATCCCTAAATGCATATTCATGGCAGCACTGTCCTGCTTGTAATAGGGGGAATTTACAACAGACCAGACCTTTATTGCATTGCCATTTTCAGGGATGAACCTGGAAACTCAGGGTACCAGACAACAAATGATCTTTGAATAAACTGCCGTTTTTAGTAAAAGCTTACAAACTCTCTTGCTCTCTGATTTTGTGAACTGAACAGCTTTCTGGGCCTGCATCTGCCCCATATGACAGCCACATCCCTACTTCTGGTAACTCCACTCCTGGTCTAGAGCTTGAGGTCAGGCAGCTTGAATGGAAAAGGTTCATTCAAGGCAATTCAGTCTGGATTAGTGTCTGTCAGGGAAAAAATGTCGTATGTTCACTGTGCTGCTACTGTATGAATCAGGTTTTTGAAGGTTATGTAGTGATACTGTACTCCCGTTATTGCCAGGCTAAGTATGAACGTGGTCTGTAGGCCCTAGCTTGTACTGTGGTCCATCAGCCTAATTGAATCCATTTTGCATGTTTAAAAAGTAAAACATTTAACCCTTGTTTGTTTAACTGAAGGAAGTGTCATATGTGGATGCAGAAGTGGGTCTTTTTGTGCTTGTTTAGGAAGATTGATTGTCTGAAAAGTGCACGTTATGCTTAGTACTGCAACAGATGCTTCAAATTTTATTTAACCAATTTTGCCGTCTGAATACTAAAAAGTTTAAATGATTAGAAGTTACATACTGGTAACAACAAAGTGTAAAATTATTCAACAACAATGTAGAATAGAGAGCTGCGTGGATTTGACTGGTGCTGAGAGCATAAGTGTTTAGTGGAACTTTGGGGCCTATAGCAAACTGCTGTTTTAGTCTTGGCATTATCACAAATTTGAAGATTAGAGTTGAGCTCCCAAAAAGATGAGTGGCTCTCTGCCTCTGGAGCATCTCTGACTGATATTTTGGAGTCAGATTGTTTCCCTCTGCAGCTGTCATGACAGGGACGAATGAGCAGCCCATTAAAAACACATTTATTGCCATTCACAAGCTGACCTATGACACGTCTATGACAACCATATCCCTGCCTCTGGTAACTCCACTCCTGGTCTAGAGCCTTGAGCCCAAAACAAGGCACCCTAAATAGGGCCATCATTCTATAATTACCACTGGTCCCTGAGACCAATGAACAGCACACTGCAGGAATTGGGTAATCAATGGGACTTGGGGCTGCTAACTAGATGGGCATCTTCAGGCTCAGGTGCGTAACTGGAAAAGCAGTAAAAAACCTTAAAACAAGACCCTAGCTGCAGAACTCCAACTAATCAGGACCATGAACCCATGAGCGAGACGCTAGCTGATCATGGCCAGAGATTTGGTGTCAGCCACCCAGATCCTTTCATCCGAAAACAAAATGCTGGTGCCCAAAATCACAAAGCTGGCAACCATAGCAGCAACACTGTTCAAAACCCAAGAGTAACACAAGCAGGCTAAGCCCAGCCCCACAAACTATACCAAATAAAGCTTTGAGCTTTGCACCCATAGAGCAACGATGATGACTATGCAGAAAGCAATGCTCTGTTTACATAACATTTAGTGCTAAATACCCCTGGCTCAAGGCAAGATCCCAGACAAGGCTCAGTTACCTACTTCACAGGCAGTGCCCATGTTACGAACAAGATGTATTCTCTAAGTCTGTCTTTAAGTCAAATTTGTAGGTGTAGGAAAAATTATATAGTAATAATTAAAGTAATTTCATACTGTACTGTAGTGTACCTTGGGCTGATGAACCACTGAAGCCATGCAATATTTTAATATGCGTCACAAAGTAGTGTGTGTGTTTGTTATTATGAACCATTGTATTTAACTTAAATTTTAATGTAATTGGCTTTATGGCAGTCGATTCGTAAGTATGAATTGACCATGAAGTCTGACATTCTTAACACCTTCAGGACCGGTGTGACAATTGTATTTTTTTTGGAGATAGGAAATTGCATGTGTTGTGATATATATACATACACTCAGCATGTTTTAGTCTTTATATTCTTGCTGAGTTCTTTGCCACATGGTGGTGATGAAGATGGATGAAGAGAAGTTTTTGAATGGTCAATGATGTTGTGTGTTGTGATAAATTCATTATCCATTCTTGGGGTATTATGATGGGTGGGGGAGGAGCACTTGATTGACAGGTGTCTCCTGTGTGTAGATGGAAGTGGATGACAACATTGTAGAAGAGATCCGTCTCCGACCTGTAGTAGCATTTGCCAAGACGAAGATACCCATCACTGAGGGTATAGTGGAGGTGAGGTACCGGGATGGCTGGGGTCAGATCTGTGACCTGGGCTGGACTCCCAAGAACACACACGTCATCTGTGGCATGATGGGATTTCCCTATGAGAAGAAAGTCAACAAGAACTTCTATAGGTAAGCTGCAAATAGAGATCCTGTGAAATTGCATGTGTCTCTTTATCTGGAAGAATGTATATTTTAATTCACCTCTATGTATTTTTAATATTATATCTCATATCTGCACAAGGCAGGGAACAACCCTGGATGGGGGGCCAGCCCATCACAGGGCACACTGACACACCATTCACTCACATATGCACAATTTAGCAATGCCAATTAGCCTCAGCATGTCTTTAGACTGTGGGGGGAAACCAGAGTGCCTAGAGGAAACCCCATGATGACATGGGGAGAACATGCAAACTCCACACACATGTGACCCAAGCAGAGACGTAAACCCAGGTCCCAGAGGTGTGAGGCAACAGTGCTAGCCACTGCGCCACCATGCCACCCCCATATATGTATATCTCAAGACTATAGTCAAGTATTATAATATAGCTCTTACTTTTTTATTGGTCTATTGAGCAAGAGACCCGTAGTATCCCATATGGCATCTCATTGTTATACGAGCTGACCTCCAGGTGCAGGAAGTCATTGGCTCAGATGTGCAACTTAGATACTTTTGGATGATTTTTATGATGATTTTAACTTATTTGATTGCCTTTTAAGGATACATCTTATATTAGAGATCATTGAGAGCTTCTTTGTTTCTACCTTGCTTATTTGAAACTAGTGGAACCTGGTTTTGAAATATGCACTTTTGTGGGTGGAGTTGGCTCTTGTGAAGCATGTTACACAGTTATAGTGTTTGGTTCTAACATTCTGACATGGCTTAACTTTGGCAATATGGCCTGGGACATGCAAACCATTTTAACGTATTTATCTTCCAAAGTGAATAATGATCCTTGAAAAATGCTTTATATTCTGCCCATCCATCCATGCATCCATCCATCCATGCATCCATCTCATCTATTCAGTGGCGGAGCCAGGAAATTTTCTGTGGGGTGGCCAGGATGATTATGTGATCATTTTGGGGGTGGCAAATGACAAATGTGACATAATTTTATTTTTTTCTCTTTTTTTGCCTCATGTAGCTTACTAAACAGTTTAATTACGAATTCACCGAGGCATAAAGAAGTTAGAAAATGCTTATACTTTTACTATCTTTTCTTTTGTATTAGATTAATAGTGTTTAAACAAGATTACCTGTAATTATTTTTTGTTCCGTCGCATTTTCAAATTCCCGCCAGTGGTATTGGACTCCTCTCCGCTCCACTCCACTCCACTCATAGAAATATATCCGCTCCACTCAATGACAGTAAAAGAACTCCACTGCCACTCCACTGGCGGTACCAGGATGTGCGCACACAAAAGTGTCCGGCATTGCTGTGGCAGTACAAAAAAGGTTCCGCGTCGCGCGGGTGGTTGCATGGATGGCTGTGGTCAGACCAGGGGGGCCAATAGGGTGGCCGGGGTTCGGCGGGGGGTGGCCACGCCCCCCCCCGGCCACCCCCTGCCTCCGCGCCTGCATCTATTTAGCACTTGGTGGCATGGCAATATTATGTGGACTAACAAAATAGGCCTTCATAAAAGTAACCTTATGAAAATATGTGCAAGAGCTTCATGCAGTTAATGGAGACAATAAATGTTCAATGAAGAGAAATTGGGGTTTATTCACTGTCAGCAAGTTCTTTTCTTCTATGTTCTTTATTATTATGAACACATAATATCTCACATTCTAAAAATGTAGACTTGAAACAGGAAGGTCTGAATCTTTATTATGTGCTTAAATTACATGGTTAAATTCATTCATTCTTCAACTGTTTATTGTGTAGTATAGGCTCATAGGCACAAGGAAGACAGCACCTTGAACAGGATAGGCACAAGGAAGACAGCACCTTGGACAGGATAGGCACACAGAAGCCGGCACCTTGGACAGGATAGGCACACGGAAGACAGTACCTTGGACAGGATAGGCACACGGAAGACAGTACCTTGGACAGGATAGGCACATGGAAGACAGTACCTTGGACAGGATAGGCAGATGGAAGACAGCACCTTGGACAGGATAGGCACACTGAAGACAGCACCTTGGACAGGATAGGCACAAGGAAGACAGTACCTTAGACAGGATAGGCACACTGAAGACAGCACCTTGCACAGGATAGGCACAAGGAAGACAGTACCTTGGACAGGATAGGCACATGGAAGACAGCACCTTGGACAGGATAGGCACACAGAAGCCGGCACCTTGGACAGGATAGGCACACGGAAGACAGTACCTTGGACAGGATAGGCACACGGAAGACAGCACCTTGGACAGGATAGGCACACAGAAGCCGGCACCTTGGACAGGATAGGCACACGGAAGACAGTACCTTGGACAGGATAGGCACACGGAAGACAGTACCTTGGACAGGATAGGCACACGGAAGACAGTACCTTGGACAGGATAGGCACACGGAAGACAGCACCTTGGACAGGATAGGCACACAGAAGCCGGCACCTTGGACAGGATAGGCACACGGAAGACAGTACCTTGGACAGGATAGGCACACGGAAGACAGTACCTTGGACAGGATAGGCACACGGAAGACAGTACCTTGGACAGGATAGGCACACGGAAGACAGCACCTTGGACAGGATAGGCACACAGAAGCCGGCACCTTGGACAGGATAGGCACACGGAAGACAGTACCTTGGACAGGATAGGCACACGGAAGACAGTACCTTGGACAGGATAGGCACATGGAAGACAGTACCTTGGACAGGATAGGCAGATGGAAGACAGCACCTTGGACAGGATAGGCACACTGAAGACAGCACCTTGGACAGGATAGGCACAAGGAAGACAGTACCTTAGACAGGATAGGCACACTGAAGACAGCACCTTGCACAGGATAGGCACAAGGAAGACAGTACCTTAGACAGGATAGGCACACTGAAGACAGCACCTTGGACAGGATAGGCACACGGAAGACGGCACCTTGGACAGGATAGGCAGATGGAAGACAGTACCTTGGACTGGATAGGCACACTGAAGACAGCACCTTGGACAGGATAGGCACACGGAAGACAGCACCTTGGACAGGATAGGCACAAGGAAGATGGCACCTTCGACAGGATAGGCATGTGAAAGACGGCACCTTGGACAGGATAGGCACACGGAAGACAGCACCTTGGACAGGATAGGCAGATGGAAGACAGCACCTTGGACAGAATAGGCAGATGGAAGACAGTACCTTGGACAGGATAGGCACATGGAAGACAGTACCTTGGACAGGATAGGCACAAGGAAGATGGCACCTTCGACAGGATAGGCATGTGAAAGACGGCACCTTGGACAGGATAGGCACACGGAAGACAGCACCTTGGACAGGATAGGCACACGGAAGACAGTACCTTGGACAGGATAGGCACACGGAAGACAGTACCTTGGACAGGATAGGCACATGGAAGACAGTACCTTGGACAGGATAGGCAGATGGAAGACAGCACCTTGGACAGGATAGGCACACTGAAGACAGCACCTTGCACAGGATAGGCACAAGGAAGACAGTACCTTAGACAGGATAGGCACACTGAAGACAGCACCTTGCACAGGATAGGCACAAGGAAGACAGTACCTTAGACAGGATAGGCACACTGAAGACAGCACCTTGGACAGGATAGGCACACGGAAGATGGCACCTTCGACAGGATAGGCATGTGAAAGACGGCACCTTGGACAGGATAGGCAGATGGAAGACAGTACAGATCTGGCCATTAGAAATGCGTCTATTTTCACGCGGCATCCTGCAATTCGGCACGCGTGATCACGCGGCACCCTGTAGGCGCTTTTTCAGATTTTTTTAAAACGTTGTTGCGCTTCATATAATATCCACCAGGTGGCGCAAGGAACAACATTCTCTAGCCAAACACCATGGCCAGCTCTAGGGGGCGCCAGCGCGGGATCTGACAGAATTCTCGCGAGACCATTTAAATAACTCCGCAAGTTTTTGTCATATACACATTAAAAAAACACCCTCAGAAACCTTCTACTTTCCAAATATATATAGGTAGAAACTAAATATATTTTTACAGCTTCGTGATACGAATAGAAAGAACAAGAGTGACTGACTTAAGCGTCTGCGTCTCGAAGCAGCTCTGATCAATTTAAATTTTTTAATAAAATTTTGATCAATCTGATCAAAAGAACAAAATGGGAAATCGGAAAACGAGCCATTATCCGTTTTGTCGTTTTGGTTTTGGAAACAAAAACTGATAAATACGAGTGGTTTTCCGTTTTTCTTGTTTTGGTTTCACATTAAAAACGGATGAACGAATGATACACGGATTCTGCTGCTTTGCCTCTTTCTCTCTACTATGAATGTGGGGATCGGTGGATTGTCATTCCCTGTTTCACTGCCAGGATTAATTGTATAGAGCGAGGGGTTTTATTATTTCTGTGTGTTTTAAGACTGTTTTTGGGTTGGGACGCCATTAGGGAGGAAGGGAACTTTGTGGTGGCATTTTGTATTGTGTGCAGCAGCAGGGCGCTGGTATGTGTGCCTGGAACCCTGTCAGCACAAGTACGTCGGCAGCATGTGGCTCAGTGGGCTAAGGCTGTGTGCCTGTAATCACAAGGTCGCCGGTTCAAACCCAGCCTTAGCACGTCTGTGGCTCCTTGAGCAAGGCTCTTAACCCCCAGCTCCCTGGGCGCTGCTACGGGTGGCTGCCCTTCGCAGACAACTTACTCTGCAAAGAGCAAGTTGAGGGAGGCGTAAAAACAATTTCCCCACGGGGATCAATAAAGTATCTGTTATTATTATTATTAATACGTCGCATAAACGGCGGATGGTCGCAATTAGATCGCGTTCCATTACGAAGCATCGCGTTTTACTCGCGAAAACGTCGGATCGTCGCGGTGTTGAAAAGCGTTGCTTGCTTAAACGTCGGATCGTCGCTTTTAAGTCGAAGGTCGCTTTTTGGTAGGGAAAACTACGCATCACGTCGGATCTTTTTTAGAAAAGGGTTTGTTTGACCCTGGAAGTAGTAATATTACTGTAATAAAATTATTTAATGTAGTAATATTACTTGTCATATAGGGCATGGTATGATTTACATAGCTATTTTACATACTGGACATTAAATGTTTCTTATTATCGATAATTATGTTTAAAGATATCCTGTTTATATGACTGTATTTTAAATAAGAGTGCGCACTTGCATGTGTGCATGAGGATCTATTGAGAGATGTCCCACTGTGAGTGAAGACTTGGCAATGTGCTGCTGTGTCTCTGATATCTGATGTGTGTCCTTAATTATCACCAAATCCGAATGTCCGAGTTCCGAGAGCGTCATTTCCGGGCCCACAGTAGACTTCCTGCCTGTAAGTGGCTGAAACTTCGTTTTTTCCCGCTCGGAGTCTTCCTTTGTCCCAGTCGCCGATAAGTGAGGTAAGTTTTTACCATTGTTCTTAATTTTGTGTGTGTGTGTGTGTGTGTGTGTGTGTGTGTGTGTGTGTGTGTGTGTGTGTGTGTGTGTGTGTGTGTGTGTGTGTGTGTGTGTGTGTGTGTGTGTGTGTGTGTGTGTGTGGAAGAAAACGGATCGTGTTTTAAAACATATTTTGTTCCCTGTTTTAAAAGAGAAACAGAAAAAAAAGTCTATTTCGTCTCGTACGATTAGTTGGAAAGGTTGGCTGAAAATCATTTCTTTCTTAAATAAATAGTTTCAGAATGATCTTTTTTCTTTTTCTTTTTGATGATACAAATTAATGTTAACAATCGTGTTTTGATTATTTATTGTTACAAACTTTTTATCGCACTTTAACCATTTTAATGTATATGGCTATGCTAAGGTTACCATACTCGACCTTTTGTTTGATGCGTTTGTATGTTACTATTAATTTGAGTTGTATTACTATGGCGTGAGATCACTCTCAAAATACATGTGCATACTGAAAATTCAATTTAGCAGTGTGTTTTTCAAATATTGAAAACATTTACTTATGAATAAGGGGCATCTAATATTGAAATATTTGCCAGGATGGGGATAAAGAAGTTTGTCACACATGACAATTTTGATGTATTGGGTTAATTTGCAGAACTAATTTTTTGTGTTTTGTTGATGTACTTCCAGACCTAAAAGGCAATTTGCCTTGTTGGACAGTTCTCCACTGAGGAAACGTCCCTCGGCTTACTCTCAGAGTGGGAATACTTTTAACAGAAAGAGGAAATTATCGTTCCTGCCACCACCACCGACACCTCCACCTCGACCTTGTCTCACACACCACTTCCAAGGTACAAAGACGAACATCATTTTACTGAATTACTCGGTTACATAATCCAAATGCTTACCACTGTTTTGTTTCTGTTTTATCCTCAACAAAAGCAGATCTAGTTTCTCCGGGACCATCCAACACACTGAATAGTCACCCAGAGACTGAGGGAGAATCACTGGAATACACCAACATGCAAACATTCAGGGAACAAAGTTAGTAACATAAACTGCATAACTTATAAGTTTTTTTTTTTTTATTAACACAGTAGAAAATGTGCACGTAAGATGCGTGCAATGATATGGTAATCTGTTTCATGTGTGCGCTTGCACAGGAATTAAACACTGAATTATACGCCTACAGAAAGAACATCCTCTCCGGCTGTCCCACACCCTCTGCACCTGTCAGGAGAACAAAGTAAGATTCCAGAACAATCGTGTTTGTTTGTTTTTATGGAATTGCTATTTGTGTGAATGAGAGGTAACTTAGAGAGTGCAGTATTGCACTCAATCACAAGGAATCAGAATACGATACAAGATAGTAATTATGATC
Source organism: Paramormyrops kingsleyae (assembly GCF_048594095.1). Lineage (NCBI taxonomy): Eukaryota > Metazoa > Chordata > Actinopteri > Osteoglossiformes > Mormyridae > Paramormyrops > Paramormyrops kingsleyae. The sequence continues at coordinate 4,130,816 of NC_132821.1, read as the reverse complement.
ACTTAGGGTTTTAGAGTAATTTTTTACTGTCTTATTCTTACAGATAGTCCTTCGAGGACTCAGCTACCCACGGGGCAGCTTGTACCGAGTCAATGCACACTTAAGTTGTAAACAAATCTACATCCACATCTGTCTCGATGTATGTCTAAATATTTAATGCTGTATTCTCTATTGTCCTTACAGCGACCGAGAGGATCCTCCTGCAGATGTTGGGGGAGTTGCAGAGCCAGGTCCAACACATGACTGAAATTGTCACCCAGATACCTACCTTGTTGGGTTACAGTCCTGGAAATGCACCATTAACAGCGGCAAGTGCACTGTACAAATTGCTTTATGATCTATTTTAATCAAATTATTTTAGATTGATTTTGGAAATGTTTATTTTTTTCCCTAGTATAAATAATAGTTTCAAGGTGTATAAGTTTATATTTCATATCAATAACATTTGAGTGAATTACTATTAACTCAGTTACAGAGATTTTTTAAATACTTTGCAATGTAGCTTACTAGATTTACTGATCTTTGTGCACACTGTTACCCAGGTCTTTCTATAAGAATCTATTTTTTTTTTTTTGTGTGCAGAGGATGGGAGATTTCCACTGCAAGACACTGAGGACCTGAACAACGTTGAAATGCAGTTGGAAAATGTTGAATTTAAGAACAAACTGGTATGATTATGGTTTAAGAAAACTACCTTGTACATAGATAATACATGGATACTAAAATATAATATATACTTATATACATACACATACATACACTACCCAAAAGTATGTGAAATTTTGTATGACCAAACATCTGTTGTCACCTCCAGGTATCCAAACTGTCACTGGCTGGGGGACAAACACTGAAGAAAACAGTCTGGATGATCTGTGGGAAGGTGTTTGATCCCCAGTTGGCTGTGCATCTTAACTGGTGTGGCAGAGGGGATAAAACACCAATGAAAAATACAAAAATCGTCAATGTGATTATTCGTAAGTAAAACCAATGTTTAACCAAAATTAAAAATCGACCTTTTGGGATTTTTATCCTTATTGTTTGAACACAATATGGGTTTAACCTCCCCATGCACGTTACATAGTTATTTCCCATGGTTTTCATTGATTTTAATGCCCAAAGTTGCTTTTCTGTCAGACTGCAGGTAAAAATTGAACCATCAAATTCTAAAGGAATAACCTGTTTATGATTAGACCTTATTAAATGGTTAATGTCAATGTAAGTGACCGTTGTGTCCGTTCTGTTTTTTAGAGTCTGCATTATGGAACGGCGTATCAGCGACGTGGCGCCGACGTACTTGTGCTGACTGGGGAGTTGTAGTGTTTTTGTTCCAGGCTGCCATCTTCTGCCTGACTGCTTCACCTTCTACCCTGTGTGGATCAGCCCAGAGGTTTTAATTTGCCGTGTGGATGGTGTTTTATTGTGATTGTTAATAAAAGACTGTAAGTGGAGTCACGTCTCTTGCTGCCTTGTATAACGGACCTGAGTGCCTTTTTGGAGTTTTACTTAGCCTAGGAACTATTTCCCTGGGCGCAATTCCCAGGGTGGCGTAATTGGTGTCTTAAGGGGTGGTTCCCCCAAACTCTGAGCCCAGCGCTGCGACACAACATTCATTTGGATAAATAAATAAGAAAAAGCTAACTTGTAACTATTTCTGGCTCCTTTCATTGAATATGTAGCAACTTTCATGTGTATGAATGAGCCATTGTCACCTGGCCACGTCCCTACCCCCCTTTTATGGCGCTGATTCTGGATCGCGTTTCACCGCTGCGCTGTTAATCAAATTACCATGCGAATGCGATCTGAATACGCACTAATGCGGCTATTTAGAATGTGAATAGCGATCTTCGGGTGAGAGCGGTACTACACGCCCCCGATGCCGATTTAACCCAATTTTAAAAACTGTAATACTGTAACTGTAATGTTTTGAAAAGGAGACAGATTACGGATTTAGCCAGCGTTTTTTTCATGATTGTACAGATGTAACATTTCAGCGAGATATAAACTGAAATAGACGCGAAAACTCGACGACGATGCACTGGACCCCCAAGAGTTAAACAATGCAGTTAGTCCCTTTTGCTGGCCAAGCATGACTGAAGCTCAATCGGTGGCAAGGCCACTTAACTTGTCAAATGGTACAGTAATTCAAATTTGTTCATTGCCAAAACAACTTGCTCAAACAAATCATCACCTTTGGTATGGCAAGCAATATGGCTTGCAAAGACAGCAATGCCTCGGTCGTTTCAAACTCAGCGCTGTCAGCAGTGATTCCGCGCTCAAAGATGGCTATTTGGGCAGTATTTGTTATGTCTGTTGTTTCACAGCAGGCAGCCAGAGAGAAAAGTGGATTTTTTTCCCGGTGTCATTGTTTCTCGCGCCATATCGTCATTATGTCATATCGGTAATTCATTCTGTATGTAATGGCAAAGTATTTATAATTTCGTTTCTTTTTTATTAAGTTAATTTAGAAAAAAAAAGTTTGGAGCATTTTTTTCGTTAAACGTAAGATTTTTGTTTCTTAAAGTAAAGACCAAGCGGCAGACAGTGAGTTGACCTACTCTGTTTCAATTTGCCTTCTCAAATCACGAATTGACTAAAATGAAATCTATAGATGTAAAATAATAGATATAAATAGTGCGCTATTAGGTGCATATCCAATCATTTGTGCGGAGAGTGAAAGCTAAAACACGTTTTTCGGACATGACGCAAGCGCGATCAGAAATTCATTATAAATTTCAACATTTTAAAGCAACATCAAATGAAGATATGCATGTTTGACAGGTAGCTCGTTTTTTTCAGGGAACAACCGTGGACAGGGGGCCAGCCCATCACAGGGCACACTCGCACACCATTCACTCACACTTGCACACCTACGGGCAATTTAGTATCCCCAATTAGCCTCAGCATGTCACAGAGACTCGAACTCGAGTGTGAGGCAACAGTGCTAACCACTGCACCACCATGCCGCCCCGATATCCTAAACAATCAAGTTTTTATTATATGACTGACAACGAATACAACTGTTAAGTATCAAAAGTGTCACGCCCAGCTCCGTCCGCTCCTCGTGTGTGCCACGCCCCCTCATTATCCACGTGTGCTTCCACAATTGTGCCCAGCTGTTCCCTGTTATTTTGGCTTCTTTCATGTATATTAGTCCACGTCTTCCTTAGTTGGGTGTCCGTCATTGATGTTAGTCGATGTTGTTTACCGTGTTGGTCCTGTCTATGCCTAGTAAAACCCGTTTGCCTGCGCTTTCGGCTTCGCTTGCCTGCCCGCTCCCCCGCACGCACGAATCGTAACAAAAAGTGCTCCAGTGAGTTCTGCAAGTTTTTTTTTTGTTTAAAAAGTGGAAAAGTTGTTGTTCTATTTCGGAGAAGTTCGTTAAGTCTGTCTCATCAGCTTCCAGTCACGAACTGCAGGGTTGAATCTCCGACCAACAGCATCTGAAAGTGCTTGACGAAGGTTGTTGGGTAGTGCATTTTTCCCCCTGGAGCCGTCAAAGTTAACAGAACCTGCCCAGAACAGCGAAACGATCTGCCTTTGGTTTCCCGTCTGGTCCTGTTGAGTCCAGATACAGTTTATTCTCGGTCTCTACTGAAACATGATTTAAAAGTACATCTGGAAGGATTACCCCCTGCATGAGACCGGCGAATATGATGATGGTGATGAGAACGGGAGGTGTTTCTTGGTGTTTCAGGCAATCTCAAATGGAATGATGTCATGACGGAAGGATGAGAAAATGCTGAATAATCTTGATTCGGCGAATTTTCACTATGGAGCATCGAATTCGTCACCACTGGGTTGTTGGTTAATCCTACAGATGCTGAGCCCGCTAATTGGTTTGTAGGTTGAGAGTCCGGACAGTTAATGGTGTAGAGGCTGAAGAAGGAACACCAAAATCAGCATTACCCAGGTGCGCTGACAGCGAATGGTCTTCGTGAGCAGACTGAGGAGATGACCACATCTCAAAAGACTTGGCAGTCCATTTGAGTATCCACAGACGTTGAAGGAACAACAGATGGATCTGTGGATGTGGATTGATCCGCTGTCGGAGGATGAGTTTTCTCACTGAAACGCGCCTCCAACAAACCAATCCTTGCCTCTAAATTCAGAAGCCTTCTTGTGAATTCTGATATCTGTGGCTTGGAAACAGTGACTGCGACTGCAGCAGGACATCTACGTTCAATTAGAACAGCCTGTAGATTGTAACATTAAAATTAGTTGTGAATATGATGTTCACACCGCAGACAGGCATATGAAGCTATACTGCACATGGCGCTGCTTGCGTAATAATAAATTAGCAAATACCCACTGATTTCTTTTTTACAAGCCGGGTAGTCCCTGTTTTACTTTTGGTCTGTGGGCTCTGCTTGTTCTCTTTGCCAGAATTCTATTGAGACAATATGTATGACACATTTCTGATGATTGTATATTTCTGATCACTTGAATAAATAAGCTTTTTTGGCATTGTTGTTGTTGAGAATATTATATATTTTTGATAACAGCATAACAAAAATAACGTGTCCCGTTGTAAAGTTGTTGCCGTATTGTGTACAAAGTTGTAGCAATATGAGATCCTAATAGTCTATTTTGAGAATAAAGGCATAGCATTATGTGCGTTTGAGTGGCATATTAAAACATATGCTGGTGTATGACGATTGAGATCGCAAAATGGCCTTCAGAAGTTAAACTAAAAACTGCAGAGCATTGTATTTCCTAATTGCATGTTGGCCTATTCTTGTGATTCATAAACTATTACTGCGCAACTAACGAGTAACACAGCGCAGATATTCCTTGCTTCTTGGACTTTGCACCCTAGCAATACCTTATGGCTTTCACAACCCTTCAAATTACAAGATCTAACCTCAGAAATGTTAATGAGAGGGGGTCGTTCGTGTCACTTTTAAACGTGCCAATTCACCTTTCCCCCACCCTATGAATAAAGGTGAGAAGAGCAAGCTTGTGGTGCGTTCCATTTGCCCTGGGAACTCGGATTCCGAGTTTCGAAGCCGGAAGTGATGACATGCGCGCTCCCGTTTCTCGGAGATCTCGGATAACGCAGAGGATCCCGAGTTCAGAATCGAAGATGGCTGCGCTCTTTCTCAATAGAAGGGAAAGTTGTAGCTTTATCCTGTTTAAGCACTACTTCTCATTTGTGGCTCATTAAATCGGTCGCACACACTATATCGTCCAATTTATCTGTGGACGTGTTGCTACGGAGTTTTATACGTGAAGCACCGCGAGTAATGTGTTATCAAGTGATATTGCTAACAATGGCTACCAATTAACCGTTCTAGAATTGGATTTCATGATTAGTCGGATTATTTGTCGGATTTAAGGTAGTTCGGGCTAATTGTAAGTGAACAAAGATAAAGGCCATTTAAACTGAGGTACCTTAAATCCGTAAGGTACTAGTTGTCCGGCTAAGCAAAAAATCTTTTTTTTTCCATATGGATCCATGGTATTGCTACTTCTGGGGCAAATGGAACGCATCCGACTCGGTTTTTCCGAGTTTTTACCGGATGTGAACAGGTTGTCAAGTTAGCAAAATATATTGCGTGTACCGGAGCCTGCGTGATCACTGCATTTTTTAGCCTTCTATGAGAAGAGACGGTTACTCTGTAATTTATGGTCATACAGACAGAAGCTAAACATAATTCAAAACTGTAAAATATTTCGCGAAATATATTTTTTTCTGTTTTATACCATTTCATTGATTGATTCGTTGTAAAATAATGCTTACATTGTCCTTGAAATAGGCTATAGGAATTAAAAGAATCCATAAAGGCTTGCTTTATGTTATGTTTGTTTATTAACCCGTGTTTTTTTTTTCATATACAGAAAAAAATAAACAATGTTTGATGGTTAAGCTCCATCTTATAGCGAATGTTTTAACGGGTTTTCAGCTTTTAAAATGTATGTTTTCTAACAGGAAATAATACACCCCAACATACCCCTTATATTTAACGATAAAAAATGCTCAAAACGTTTTTCTAAATTAACTAAAAAAACTAAACTAAATTAGACTAAATATAATCACTTTGCCAATACATACAAAATTGAACTAACGGGGAAAATATTTTTGTCCCGTCAATTGCTTCGATATCACTGTCAGTCACCGCTCTTTCGAGAATGAACCCAGCATAAATATGCAGATGTAAATAAATATATTTAGCATAGACAAATGTATTATTTTAAATTACTGCTGGTAAAAAAGTACTTACAGACCTAATCACAGTGTACACCTTAAATCCGACAGGAGGAACCAGGGCTCGAACCTACAACCTTCCAGTTACCAAACGATAGCACTACCCCCTGCGCCACCATCTTCACTTACAGGCTTAAAGCACAGACTGTATGGACTATTTAAATTGAGCAGTGCAACCGTTTGTTGTTCCTTTAACTATATTCGATTTTTGATAATGAACAGGTTGCTATGTCAAGTTAAAAAAGTGGAACAGAGCTCTGGAAGCGGAACAGATACCTACGAGATCAAATGCGGATACAGTATCGCGTTATTCACGCTCACGTGCTGTGTTGCTGATAAACAAGATATAGTTTCAGTTCTGTTGCTTTTATATGGAAATAAATACGATACACAAGACATGATATTAGATTAAAAAATAAAACATTTTAGAAGAGAATGCAACATTACAATTGTTTGAACAACTGTGTCCTCAGGCAGCTCGCGGTGATGTTCGCTGCCGCTTCAGTTCAGTGCGTTACATGACTGCCCCCTACTGATCATGTCTTTCCTGTGTCAATGCATTTTCTGTGTTCACGGGAAATACTGCGGTGTCACGCGAGATCACTTTCCTTCCGGCGCGCAATTTGAATGGCCAGATCTGTACCTTGGACTGGATAGGCACACTGAAGACAGTACCTTGGACAGGATAGGCACACGGAAGACGGCACCTTGGACAGGATAGGCAGATGGAAGACAGTACCTTGGACTGGATAGGCACACTGAAGACAGCACCTTGGACAGGATAGGCACACGGAAGACAGCACCTTGGACAGGATAGGCACAAGGAAGATGGCACCTTCGACAGGATAGGCATGTGAAAGACGGCACCTTGGACAGGATAGGCACACGGAAGACAGTACCTTAGACAGGATAGGCACACTGAAGACAGCACCTTGCACAGGATAGGCACAAGGAAGACAGTACCTTAGACAGGATAGGTAGAGACACCAACCACGTTTTTGGATTGCAGGTGGAAATGGAGTAAACCCATGCCAATTCCACACAAGATTCGATATGCTTTATTTGTCACATACACAGTTATGTCTATACAAGTACAACAGGTAGTGAAATGTACCATCTTCCGGTCCTGAGACCATGCAATAAAGTTTAACAAAGGAATTTAAAATTTATAGAAAAATGAACATTATAAATATAGACAATATCTGTACAGTGTGCAATATAATATAATACATATACATATGTATTTGTATTTTAAAGTGCATTGTGCTAGTTGTTCTTGGTGTAAATAGACCTAAGACATAGATGTCATAACAGCAGGTGAGGACGTTTCCTAGATTCCCTCAAATTAAAGCTGAAAGTCTGCAGTTAAAGCACATCTTGTTCGTTTAATTTCAAATCCATTGTGGTGGTGTATAGAGCCAAAAAGATAAGAATTGTGTCGATGTCCCAATATTTATGGACCTCACTGTATGTTCTTACGACCAAATCCGATTTTTTTTACTTCATTTATCATTATCTTCTGAATTTGCAAATGTTTTCAAGGAGTCATTTGTATTGTGATTCAGCGGCAGGCTATTTGCATAACCAATCGACAAAGAAAGCATTTGAAGTCCCACCCAAAAGTACCGAAGTACCAAAGAAGTACCCCAGCTGGTTTGGCACTTTCGGTACTGGAAATTTTGGTACTGGTACTTGACCAGAAGTCAATGCAAAAGCGAAAGCACCGAAAATACTGTACCAAAAGTACTGTACTTGGTGGGTGGGAAAGTGCCCTAAGTTCATTGGCAAATCTGAGCATGACTGGAATATGTCCCAGTCTATGCCATCGAGCGCGTCCTGTAGTGTGGCTTCTGATTGAGCAGACCAGCACTTGATCTCCCTAGTGACAGAAGCCTTCTGACAAAACCTTTGTTTGTATTCCGAGATGAGGAAAAAAGCATTGTGGTCTGATGGCCCAAACGCCTTTGTAGCCTTTGAAACAGCTTTGTCGCCCTGCTTGTACGGTGTGTAACAGTGATCCAGTGTGTTAGCTCCCCTGGTTGAACACGTGATGTGTTGGTAAATGGTAGGCATGAGGTTAGGCATAGGTTCATTTTATTAAAGCCCCCTGCTTCCGGGTGTTTGTTTTGAGTCACGCTACGCATGTTGTGTAATTCAGACAATGCTGTACCTGTGTCCACATGAGGTGGGGGATATAGGCTGCCATGGTGATAAGTACATAAGAACATAAGACTGGTACATAAGAAAGTAAGCTGAACTTGCGAAGCAGGTAGAATGGGGGTAGAAAAGCTCAAAATCTAATTGTGAAACTTGATTTCCAATGTCCCAAAGTGCCGTTCTGTCATAAGCCACTAAACATTTTGTATAAGCAAAAATGATGATAAAAAGTAAATAAAGTACTAAGTAAAATCACAACCTACACAGAGTGATCAGGAAGGTGACAGAACGTAGCCGAGCCATATTGCAGAGTCTGAACGATTAAATCATACAGATACCAGTTTGTTATTTCATAGACTGAATGGCATATCCTCTATGAGAGTCAAATTTACAGTTTATTGCAAGAGTTTTCACACCTTGCAGATATTTTGAAATGTTGATGGATTTGTGGTCATACAGACACATCATTGTCCAAAGGTCGAAAGGGTCCTTTATAGAAATTCAATTGCTATGATTTTTACCAATTAGTAAGTAAGGCTTTGAGTTAATGTCAGCTATTGCAATGACAAAGAGAAGGGTTCAACATCAAAAAAAAATCTCAATTTTCGTACTCTTCAGAATATCCCCCATTGCTTCAATGACAGAATTGCAGACTCTTGGCATTCTTTAAACCAGCTTCCAGATGTGATTCTCCAAGAGTCCTGAAGGAGATTCTACAAGTTCTGGCACAAGTTGGCTACCTTGCTCTTTCTCTTTCCAGTGAGCCTGTTCCCTGGAACCCATTGTATACTTCATGGTACGGTGGTCTACAGAATTTGTATTTTTTATTAAAATCTGCATCATCCATCTGTCTTCAATAGCCAAACAGACAGACAACTATCCATGTATATATATTTTCTTCATTTAATCAATAATCTAAAATAGGTTAAAATGATGTTACTTCACAAATCTGAGACAATAAAAATATATTTATATTAAGACAAAAGGAGGGACCCAGCCTTCATGGAAAACTAAAAGGGTTTATTAGAACAACAAAACACTACAAAATAGAAACCTAAGGACCACAAGGGGGGCAAAACAGGAAGCTGGGTTAACAATAAGGAAAGTCATGGACTAATTGAATGCTGTGTTGAGGTTCAGGGAAATAAGGCAGAGGACACACTAACTACCAACATGGGGAGCAGAGCGGAGCAGAACAACACCAACACTAAACACTACAAGGACTAACATAGACAATGACTGGATTAAGGAACATCACACAGGTGGGTTCTGATATACAGGGGTAATGAGGACCAAATTAGAGAGAGGTGTGAATGACTAGAAGCCACAGGGGAGGAAAGTGTCAGTGTAGCAGTAGTGACTTTTTGGTAAAATTTGACTAGTAATTTCTGTGTGAAATGCCAATCCTGTACTATCACTCAAAAACACCAGCTAGTGGTGTATAAAACCCAAAAAGAAATTGCAAAATCAAAGATCTAAATTGCAACCTAAGCAGGCATATTATTCCAAAGAACACGTTTCTGGGACAACAAAAAAAAGGTTGAAACTGCCATTCCACCCCCTCTTGCGCATATGAACTAATATCCAGTTGTGATCAACCATGTTTATCATGGCAGTTTTTGGCTTCCAATGGTTTTTACAACACTGTGGCAGAATGATTATACAATAATCACAGATTTGATGCACAGGTTTTAAATAGTTGGTTTTCTGAAATCAACAAAGGGTCGAAATTATATGTACTGGGTCAAAAAATACATACAACACATCTAATATTTGGTTAAATGTCCCTCATCACTTTTCACCTCAATCAGACATTTGGTAGGCAACAACAAGCTTCTGGCAGAATTCTAGTTGGATATTTGTCCACTCTTTTTGGCAGACTTGATAGAGTTCAAGCAAATCTGTTGGGTGCCTGGCATGAACCCGACCTATAAACACAGTCCACATATTGTGAGTGAGGTTGAGGTCAGGACTTTGTGGGAGGCTTTTCAAAATGCTTAATGTTAGTCATTCCAAAACCAGCTTTGATTTATGTTTATGGTCATTGTCCTGTTGGAACACCAAATTATGTCCAAGTTTCAGCTTTCTAGCTGATGATTTGGGGTTGTGTTGAGGAATTCTGAGGTAAACCTCCTTCATTGTTCCATCCAATTTGTGCAGCGCTCCAGTTCCACTGGCAGGAAAACATTCTCAGAGCATGATGTTACCCCACCATGCTTAGCAGTTGGTACAGTGTTCTTGGGGCTGAATCCCTGACCTTTTCCCCTCCAAACATACTTCTGGTCATTGTGGCCAAACAACTCAATTTTTGTTTCATCTAACCATAAGACTTTCCTCCATGTGATCAGTCACAAACTTTACCTGAGCTTGAAGGTGTTTATTCTGGAACAGGGGCTTTTTTTCTCAGATGGCAGCCTCTCAGGCCATGACAATGTAAAACTCGCCTGACTGTATGGAGTGACATTGGTGCTCCAGCAGCTTATTTTGCATGACAGACCTGTCTTGACCATCCAGATTACTTTCCACTCACCTGAGGTTGATAGTTTGGGTTTTGACAAAGTGACTACAGCTCCATATGACTTGTACGTACAACAAATTGTCTAAACTGATGATCTTGGGATCAGAAGTTGTTTAGACATGATTCCAAGAGACATTCCTGACTTGTGTAAGTCTACAGTCCTCTTTTTCAGATCAGTTCTGAGTTCCTTGGACTTCCCCATTGCAACATGTGTTGTTCAATCCAATGAGTGATGTTAAATGAGCTGTTTTTATGTTGGTACAGATAAACTACCAGCTGTAGTCAATCATGATCACTAACAGGCAGTTAAAAGACCTTGGCACAAAGTTAAAAGACTGTCAGCACTACTAAATTAATTATCTAAGTAGGTATATGTACATTTTTGACCCTGTATCTATAATTTCTGGTTTCAGAAAGTTAATTGAAAATAAAATTTGTGATTTCTTTATGAAATCATCGGAAGCCCTGAACTGCCATGGTGTGTTTGTGATAAGTGCATATAATTTTTTTTTTAATCACAATCATCCTTTATTTTGCAATCATTATTGTCTCCTTTTGTCTTTCAGTTGTGAGAGAGTCATGCACAAAATCATTTAATCATTTTTATAGTAATGATTTAAGGTATATTAACTTGTTTGTTCTGCAAAGTTCCAGTCCAGTCTGACTGAGAACAATATTTCTTAATTAAAAATTTTAATCTATTGTGTTATAATATGTTGTAAAGTGTCACAGAGGTAGAGAGCTGTTTAACCATTACTGTGTGATTGTAACCCTTTATCTTGATTAGGCATGATGGGATGCATTGAGATCCATGCTGCTGTATGTAGTACTCTGTTCTGATGGGAGTATTACTGAGTACTGATTTTTTTTAAAAAACATGCAGATAATAGTAACTCTTTGTTAAGCATACTTCTATCTGCCTCTACATTCCAGACTCTTCACAGAGAAGCAGCAAAACTACTACCACCTCCACTCAGTGGCCTGCACTGGCACCGAAGTGCACCTCTCCAGTTGCAGTGTGAAGTTCAACAGAGGGAACAGCAGCACTGGCTGTGCAGGGGGCATGCCGGCTGTGGTCAGCTGTGTCTCTGGCCCACAGTTTGCCCAGGCCTCTGCTCAAAAGAAGAAACTTAAAGTATCGGTAAAGTGAAAGGCAGATAAGTGGTAGATAAGATCGGCAGAGTGAATAGAAGGGTGTCAACATTACAGGTCATTTTTTTTTTTTTCCTGATCGTCATATCCGTCCCGTGTCACTCCGTTACAGAACACCGTGAGGCTGAAAGCAGGAGCCCGGATCGGAGAAGGCCGAGTAGAGGTGCTGAGGTACAGCAAGTGGGGCAGTGTGTGCGATGAGCGCTGGGGCCCCCAGGAGGCCAGCGTGGTGTGCCGGGAGATGGGCTTCGGCAGTGCCAAAGAGGCCCTAAGAGGGGCCCGCATGGGCCAGGGTGAGGAGCCTGTCATTCCTGCACCAAAGCTCAGTCACGATCATACAGTGTCTTGAGTTCCATTTCTCATTTTTATGATTATTTTTCTATTCAAAATAAAATTATATTTCTATTTCTCAGTCAAGTCGTGCATTTCACTTTTAATCAATTACAATACAAGCTCAAATGCATGAAATTCAGCTGTTGTAACACATACCGCTATACAAAGGCAAAACACAGTATGCTGACACTGAAATTCAGAAATAGGGCTAAAGAGTTTTTTGACGGTCCATCCATATGTGTAGTAGGTAGTTAATCGTGTGCCTAAGAGACCCAATTTTGGTCATAACTCAATTTTGATAAAATGCACAGTTACTATGTTTTGCCTTCATTTGGAAAACATGTTTATGGTGGTGCAGGAGGTAGTGCTACTGTTTAGCAACTGGAGGGTTGTAGGTTTGTGCCCCAGCTCCTCCTGACCCCACTGAAGTGTCCTTGAGCAAGACACTAAACCCCAAATTGCTCCAAGTGAGCAGGTTGGCACTTTGTGTGGCAGCCACTGCCACTGGTGTGTGAATGTGAGGCAAAAACTGTAAAAGTGCTTGAAAGAGTAGGAAAAATTCACTATATAAATGCAACCCATTTGCATATTTAATAACTTCTAACACTGTTGAATTTCTTTGTTAAAACAGTTTACTGTTTACAATGTATAGAGCCCTGTGAGATGTAACTACTGTGCTGTACTGGGTTGTGCCTTTGTCATTGTTGCAGGATTTGGGCCCATCCATATGAATGAGGTCCAGTGCACAGGACAAGAACGGTCCATCTGGAACTGTCAGTACAAAAATGTTACCTCAGAGAGCTGCCAGCACACACAGGATGCCTCTGTGAGGTGCAACGTACCTTACATGGCCTATGAAAACACGGTCAGAGAGCCGCATCCGCCGTTTCTCTCCAGTCAGTCCAACTCTTCCTTCTACCCAGTCACATTTTCATTCTTACACATCTTCTCTGTCAAGGTGTTCAAACAATCAGGACTTTTATTTATAGTTAAAGGTAATTATATTGACATAACAGCCTGATCAAGCATATTTACTGAATATCCCCTAACCCTAACCCTAACCCTAAGAAATGAATGCAAATGCACAATGCAAGTAGAAAAATATATTTTTCTGCACCCAATTATTCATTAAGTTATGCATTCATTTATATACAACCTTAAGATATATAAGTGGAAAATTATATAGGCCTTCTCACAATAAGAACAATGTGAGTGCAATTTGAAAAATTCTTCAACAGTTGCAAAGTGTTTCATTCAGTCATTCATTTAATAGATCACAAACTTTATTCCAGTGCCTTTTGTTTCAGTTAGAAATATTAACTGTAAAATGAAAGCTAAATAACTAACTAGGCAGAGAAAAAATATTTAAAATTTATTCCCAAAAATATATTTTTTCTATTATATTTTTTTTTATTATATATATTTTCTATTCCAATAATTTATAGCTTTCCACAGATTCTTATAGTGAATACAACAAACCTTTTATAAAGTTGTTACTATTAGGGCTGCACGATTTGGGGAAAATATCGAATCGCGATTTTTCTGACAGAAATTGCGATTACGATTTGATTTGCGATTAAATTTTTTTATGTCAAGCTTCAGTTCAATATTCAGTGTGTAGTAATTTTAAAACATATAACGCAGCATGAGATACCATCAGTATTAACTGGTCTATATTCTAATGCAAGGATGAGAATTTAAAGATGTGATGTGTCAAGTTAAATAAAGTAATAATGAAAACAACTGCAGCAAAAAGAAAAATAGCGATCTTGCAGGTAACGCTAGAAACGCCTTTCCCCACGCCAATGAACAAGCAAGAACTACTTCGGTGTATGCAGCCCTTTTGTTTGTGCTATTGTGTTGTTAGCTGCTGTTATTAACACTAATAATGTTCATAGCAGAGTGGCTGTTCTGTCCTGAAACCGCAAAGCTGGAAATTTTTAAACGTACAGTAGTATGCATTTTATAAAATGTTGAATAAATAGAAGTCGTTTATTGGTTTATTGGTCAGTCAAAGTTTCCGCTTTTTAACAACTGTATACGGTTATTTTCTATACAAATCAATTCAGGTGAAACAAAAAATGTATGTGTTCATGGTTGCAAACTCTTTCAGACTCTCAAGCGAGAAATCTTACAGCAAATCTATATTCCATTCTGAACTTAAAATTAGCTGCATCAAAAACGTTACGGCAGTTTGCAAACTCTACAGACTATTTACAAGGTAATAAAACTTACATACATGTAAATGTGTGTGCAGAACAGAGAACAGAAAATTTCACTCCATGCAGCTGACCAAAGTTGCCAACCCTGCATTTTATTTTAAATGAGAAGTAAAATGCAGTTTTCGACTGAAGCAGCTTATCATTCCTTTGCTTTGTTACTCGGACAAATACAAAATGAATGATTAAACATTATTCGCGTCTCTTTTTGTATGTTTTCTAAATAAGACCGCATGCCCATACCCAACTGTAATAGCGATTAAAGCGATCTATTCTTTTAGTATTTATGTTAAAGCAAGACTTTTATTTTATTATTGTTGTGGGATTAATCTTTGGAAACGCTTAAATTTAATAAGCACAAAAACATATGACATAAACACGACTGTATTGTGGGTTTTATGGCTTTTTTGGAGGTCACCGACTCCTGACTGTCTCATTGTTTTGATGGGTTAGCAGTATACTGTACTAATGCCAGGGGCGTTGCTTGAGATTTTGGGCCCCTTGAAAGCATATCATATTAGGCCCCCCAGTCCAAACCAATCCAGTTATTTTCCTAATTTTGTAGGGCCCCTGTCACTCAGGGGCCCTTGGAATCGTCCTAGCTTTCCTCCCCCTTACGGTGCCCCTGACTAATGCTATTGCCTATTAACAAAAACCAAAGGTATGATACGCTGAAGTACATTGTAGCTGGTGTTTAAAAGGAGCTCGCCGGTTCTATTGATGATAGGACCTTCCTGAAACAATCTCGGACCATGAAATACGAAGGCAATTCACTTATAGCTCAGTAGCAGAATCAGTATTTTTCCGCACCGCGAATGTAACATTTTCCTTGGGTTTCACGTGTTTGCTGTTTGTGGGCCTATACGCCTTCTTGGGCCACTTCTGATTGGTTAGCATGACTTGCACGCGAGAAGCACAGCGCTTGTGATTGGTGAGAATGACTGTCACACAGGGAGCACGGCATGAATTTGTAAAACTATTCTCACAGCAGTTTTAAACCCTGGGTCCGACGTGCTGTATAATGTGTATCCTAAATCGCGTTTTTTGCAACTTGCTAATCGTGTTGTTTCAAATCGCGATTTCGATTTGAAATCGATAAATCGTGCAGCCCTAGTTACTATGTTGCTGATTTTATGTCATGAAAGACACAATTGACCCATTTTCCTAGTTACAGAAAAATTTATGAGATTTTGCTAATGGACATCTGCAAAAAAATTGATTTACACACTATGCAGCTCATGTGGGTTAGCCCTTCTCGGAAGAACATTTACAGAAATATGAGCTGGCTTTATGATTTATTTTAGTGGTTGTTTTCAGGTTAGCCAGGACGTGTTTGTTTCCCTGTGTACCTCGATATCTCCTGCTGTAACTTTGTGTGTTTGCACTTGCAGATCCGCATCACAGGGGGGCGCACACGGTACGAGGGCCGTGTGGAGGTGGCAACCACAGACAAGAATGGAACTCAGGGTTGGGGGTTGATCTGTGGAGATGGCTGGGGTACACTGGAGGCCATGGTGGTGTGCCGGCAGCTGGGACTCGGTTATGCTAATCACGGCCTGCAAGTAGGTCGCGCCCCGCCTTCTCCAGACTGCTTCACCTTCTCATAACAGACGTTAAATCCTAGTGCTTTCGAACTAGGATCTGAGGATATGAGACCCACCTCCCGAATTCCATCCCTGTTCTGCATATGTTGAGTCTGCAAGCTCCATTTAGCATGCAGGTATTTTATGTGAATTGGTGTTGCTGGATTGCCCTTGAAAAGCAAGATAGTTAAAAACCGGTTGTAAAAATTTTAAGGTCATAAAATGTTTAAATTTGTGCAAATAGCGATTAAATTCTGAGATATTACGTAAAGACTGAGTAATCATACCTATATAATAAATTATTTGAATCATTTATTCAGTTTTTGCAGATTCTCGTTCCTTCATTATTGTGCATATTTTGCTCTGGTTCTCTAGCTTCCCCAGGTCGTTGCTGAAAATGTGAGAAAAAGCAAAAATGTAAAAATACAAATGAAATGAAAAAAGGGCATGTCATATGACATAATTTTAATTTACAACTTATATGTTTTTGAAGCAGGTAATTCTGTGCAAAAGTGGGTCTAGGCTGTTTTGGAAGAAGGGGCCAAACTTATTGCTTGGTATCCGCACGCACAGTGCTATTATTTTTTATCTATCAAGGCTGTGTAAAAAAGTTGTTAACAAGTATTGAATTAGATTTTAATAATGGTGCAGGAACCACGTAATGGACTGGAGTTTGGTGCTGGGTGTACCACCGCTTTGTGCTACTGGAGTTTGGTGCTTGGTGTACCACCGCCTTGTGCTACTGGAGTTTGGTGCTGGGTGTACCACTGCCTTGTGCTACTGGAGTTTGGTGCTGGGTACCACCGCCTTGTGCTATATGTTGCCTGGGATAGGCTACTGGCCCCAGTGACCCTGTATTTACTACAGTTTCTCCTATAATTTCAAGCAGTTCCTTTATAATTTCTGCACATCTGGATTGTGGGTGGACAGACCAGTTATGAAGGTGAAGTTGATGTTAAAGTGAGGAGCTAATTGAATATACAGGTAGCCATTAGATAACAGGTCTAGAATAAGACTTACTGAAAGTATTTGAGTTTGGACAACTTGTGTCAGGTGATGAGCACACATGAAAAATACCAATCTTGTATTTATGCAGATTTATTACCGAAAAACTTCACTACACAATGAAAATGGGATGTTAAATGTCATATTCGCTAAATTGAATGAATTATTATACATTGCATTCAGTTAATAACAAAAACACCATTATCACAGAATACTTTAAACTCATGAATGTGCTGACGGTGTTTGAGAGCAGACCTCGGACACACTGGAAATGTCTTCCAGCTACCTCGGGAATGATTGGCGATCTCCTAGAGCAAGCTGCTGTCTGTGGCCATGCTCTGTCCTGCTTGCCAGGCTGCCTGCATTGCCCTCACCAGGAAAATGACTGGAAGATGAAGGTTGCTTGATTATATTAGGCAGTTTCCATTGTGAACTTTAATGTGCTTTCACAATAGCAACAACTGACCGAGGCATAAACGAAACACCTATTTTTTAATTTGTATTATGTATTTACATTCACCATTATACCCTTGAAAAGGCAAAATGTGAAAACCACAAATACAGAGAGTCCTTACGGGCTAGGAACCTTCTTTACACCCTAATATCAGAAGCATTTCAGTTCACAGTGCCAATTCTGCTGGCTAACCCTCGAGTTTGTTGTTGTTGCCAAGGAAACATGGTACTGGGACAGCAGCAATGTGACGGAGATGGTCTGGAGCGGTGTGAGGTGCACTGGGGAGGAGATGAGCCTCAGCCACTGCCGGCACCAGAAAAACGGGAGCTGCCGTAGGGCGGGGGCACGCTTCTCGGCAGGTGTCATCTGCTCTGAGAGTGAGTGACACGGGGACAGGGATTCCCTTTCTGTCTGTGCCTTTCCCTGAAGACCTTATTAGGAGAATTGTCGTTATTTTAATAAGATTTTGTTCAAGTTTGTTCTGATGGACATTTATGTCTTTGTTATGTTTAAATTTGTAAAAATACTTTTTTGTTCCAGTTGGTAAAACTGTTATAACCCCCATTTTTCTTGAACAAAGACACAATTTGCTAACATCTGGTGAAACATTGTACATGTGCTTAGCGTAGTGTGACACTGGTGTTCCCCTTGATGTGGCAGCTGCCCCGGACCTGATCATGAATGCCACACTAGTCCAAAATACAGTTTACATTGAGGACCGGCCCCTGCACATGCTGTACTGTGCCGCTGAGGAGAACTGCCTCTCCAAGTCAGCCGCCAACGCCAGCTGGCCCTATGGCCACCGCCGACTGCTGCGTTTTTCATCCCAGATTAACAACGTCGGCCGTGCTGACTTTCGCCCCAAGGCCGGCCGCCATTCCTGGGTGTGGCATGCCTGCCATGCGTAAATATTCATTTTAATTATTTTTCATTAATCCAATGCAGGGTCACAGGAGGGACTAGAGCATATCTCAGGCCACAGAGGGCACAGTCTATAGGAAGATAAAGGCAATTTAGAGAGCTAAGCTAACTGTGCATCTTAATAGTCTGGGATGAGTGCAGGATACTCAGGGGAAAGCCATGTAACACAAGGGAGAACATGTTAACTTCGTATATATACAGAATGCACATGCAAACTCCACATTATGTCAAAGTGGACATGCAAACTCCACATAGACACAGAGTGGATAAGCAAACTGCACATACGCAAAGTAGGCATGCAAACATCACAACTGCACAGAATGGATATGCAAAATCTGCATATGCACAGAGTGTACATGCAAACTCCATATATACACAGAGTGGACATGCAAACTCCTTAAATACACAGAGTGGATATATAAACACTGCATAGAGTGGATATAAGAAATGTATAAACCCCTGTTAAAATGCCAAGTTTTTGTGATGTAAGTGAAGTAGATGACTATAAATAATTTCAAAACTTTTCCCACCTTTAATGTGATATATAACCTGTACAATTCAATTGAAAAACAAACAAATCTGTCGGGGGAAATCTATATATTTTTTTAATAAGCTGGTTGCATAAGTGTGCATACCCTTCAGCTAATACTTTGTTGAAGCAACTACAGAATTTAGTCTTTTTGGGTACACATCTGCCGTCAATTAAAGTGCCTCTGGTTAACCACAAATACTTAAAGTTCTGCTGTCATAGTAGGGGTTTCCTCATTTACTCAGTTACATCCTACAGCAAAAGCCATGATTCACAGAGAGCTTACAAAGCATGAAAGGGATCTCATTGTTGAAAGGTATCAGTCAGGAGAAAGGTACAAAAACTGTCCACAGCTTTTGATATACCATGGAAGGGGGCAGCGTGTGGCTCAGTGGGTTAAGCCTGTGTTCCTATAATTAGAAGGTCACCAGTTCAAACCCGGCCTCAGCACATCTGCAGGTCCTTGAGTAAGACCCCCAGCTCCCTGGGCACCCCAACAGGTGGCTCCCCTTCAAAGAGCAAATTGAGGGAGGCATAAAGACAACTTTCCCACAGGGATCAATTAAGTTTCAATTATTATAATTATTATTAATTAAGACAGTCATCAAGAAGTGATGAAGTGTCAATTGAATTGTACAGGTTATAGGTCACGTTAAAGGTGGGATCTAATTCTCTTACATCACAAAAACCTGGCATTTTAAGAGGGCTGTGTACACTTTTTGGCAACACTTTACTTGAAGCAGTCTACATAAGGGTGACATGTAACCGTCATAAGAATGACATGACACATGTCATGCACATTAATGACACATTATTGATGTTTATGACTGTTGTCATAATGTGTCATTCGCTTTTTGAAACTGAATGACACATTATGACAAGAGTATCTTGTCATCTGTATGATTCATGACCTTCATATGAAAAAACACAAAAATCAAACATAAAGAAAATTACAGTCTAACAAAAAATGTAAAAAAAAAAAAAAAAAAAAAGGAACCCAACACAAAGATGATTTAAAATGTGTTGGACCGTGCAGGCATTATCACAGCATGGATATCTTCACTCACTATGACCTACTCTCTGCAAATGGGACCAAGGTGGCCGAAGGGCACAAGGCCAGCTTCTGTCTCGAAGATAGTGACTGCAATGAAGGTAAGCAGAAATGCATTGTGGTGGACTCTGGGCTCCATGGTATGGACACCATAAACCAAGATATTTTTTAAGTCTGTGGCACTTGCGATGTGCCAGCCAGCTCTTTAGCCATCACTTGGTTATACAGTAGTCCCCCTGTATCTACAGGTAATACATTCCAAGACCTATCACGTATAGCCAAAACCAGAACCATCCACGGAACCCATATATATATATATGGGGTTGTCAATATTAACGGGACGCGGATTAATCCATCATCATGATTAATCTGATTAATCTGATTAATCTGACATGCGCGCTCCCGTTTCTCGGAGATCCGAGAAATATCTCGGAGCAGCACAGAGGATCCCGAGTTCAGAATCCAAGATGGCTGCTCCCTTTATCAACATAAGGGAAAGTTGTAGTTTTATACTGGTTAAGCACTACTTCTCATTTGTGGCTCATTAAATCGGTCGCACACACTCTACCGTCTGTGTTGCTACGGAGTTTTATACATAAAGCACAGCGCATAATGTGTTGTCAACTGATAACAATGGCAATTAACCGGGCTAGAATTGGATTTCATGATTAGTCGGATTATTTGTCGGATTTACGGTAGTTTGGGATAATTGTAAGTGAACGAAGATAAAGACCATTTAAACTGAGGTACCTTAAATCCGAGAAGTTGTCTGGCTAAGCAAAAAATCTTGCTTTTTGATATGGGTCCATGGTATTGCACTTCTGTGGCAGATGGAATGCATCTGACTCGTGTTCAAGATGTTCGGTAAACATGTTAAGTGCATATATATCCCCTTTTTTCTTGAGTCTGTTTGCTCATGCGAAATGAAATGCGATTAATATAGATTAAAAACTAAGGATATTTAATCGTGAGTGCAAAGTACTTCATACATTATTATACAGTACTGTACAGTACTATATATACTCTCTCAAATGAAAAGTATTCTGACGTTTTAGCCTAATTCTCAATATTCAATAGAACAGGGGTGCCCAACTCCAGTCCTGGAGGGCTGGAGCCCTGCATATTTTTGGGTTTCCCCTTAGTTAACACACCTGATTCAACTTCTTGTGCTAATTACCACACAGCTCTTGAGCTGAATAATTTATGGTGGAACAGGGAAAGAACTAAGCTACACAGGGCTCTGGCCCTCCAGGACTAGAGTTGGAGACCCATGCAATAGAGCAATGAAAAAATATCATGTACAAAAGGATAACGGAGCAATGAAAATCATGCTTTTTATAACCTTCAATGGATGAAAGGACAGTGAAAAAACATCTTGTTACACGTTTTACAGTTTGTTTCGGACCACGGATAACTGAAACTGTGATTACTGAAAGCGCAAATTTGGGGGGAACTATTGAATTAGACACTTTAAAAATTCTGAAGAACATTTTAGTGCTGCCACCTCAAATATAAATGGTATAGCTGGTGTATCTGTTTCTGGGTGTCTTCGTTCTACGTTGACTGCAGGGGTTGCGAAGCGGTATGCATGTGCCAACTTTGGTGACCAGGGGATCACAGTGGGCTGCTGGGACTTGTACGCACACGACATAGACTGCCAGTGGGTCGACATCACTGATGTCAAGCCAGGACATTACATCTTTCAGGTGTGTTCTATGTAACAATGTGTGGAGGTACTTAATCAGTCAGACCATTAAAAGGGATCTGCTGTAATATTTTGTTTAGGATTTACAGTATGAGGTGGTGCTATGATGGTCATCTGTGAATGAGCTGATACATGCTGCACTGCAGGTATCCCTGTGTAAAATGTTCATTAAATCAGTAAATCTGTTATGTATATGCCTAAGAATATCTGTCTTCAGTTTTAGACCATCATTGGACAGCAACAAGAACAGTAACAATTTTGTACTTGCAGGTTGTAATAAACCCAAACTTTGAAGTGTCGGAAAGTGACTTTACCAATAATGCCATGAAATGTAACTGCAAATATGACGGGCATCGAATTTGGTTGCACAACTGCCATCTCGGTAAGTTGTTTTGTATGATGTGGCTATTTGTTTATCAAGGCTTTTTTCGTTGTCATTTAGAATGGATTTTAGCAATGTCTTTGTCTTTAAAAAAATGTTGTTTTTTTTCTTTGGTATTAATGTATTTAATTCCAGAAGCAGATACTGGCACAAGCTTATTCTCTGTCATAATGGTACCATTGGTTTCTTTTTATGTATACTGTTTGTGTGTGCACCTGGATCTTGTTTTTCTGGTACAGAAGCTGGTGTGATGATACAATGTCCAGCACTAAAATGCAGAAGCTGTCCTTTTGTTACTCTTTCCTTTCACTCTACTTTTTTTTAGGTTGTTGTGTGCTATTTTTATCTCCCTGTTTTTCTCTCTCTATCTGATCCACCCCCCTTTTTTTCTCTATTACCCTCTCTTCTTTCTCTCCCTCCTCTCTTCTTCTCTTTATCTCTCTTATTTCAGTTAACTTTCCCTGTCGGCTCAGGCTTAAAACCGCAATAATCTAAAACGGTGAATAAAGAGTATATTTCAAGTAACAAGAGGAGCTTACCCCGAAGCTCCACTTGGCAAAATAAAAGTGTTGGCACAATATAGCACCCAGACTAACATCCTGGTTGCTAAACTGCCGATACGACAGGGGTAAGAAAAAAAAGGAGAGGAAAAAAAGGGAAAGGGAAAAAAGAAAAAAAAAATGTTGTTTTTTATTTTCTGTGATATCGTGATATGCAAGGACACACAAGAGACCTGGGTGTACAATCATGCACCCGTAGTTTTGGGGCTTATATAAGCACTCAGGGGAATGGGCAGAGGAGAGAGGTGACAATGGAGCTGGGGTTATACTGATTCAGGGGGGTGCGGCATGCTTCCATCATGCCAGCATGTGACAGGGAAGGTGGCGAAAGAGAAAGAATAAGCAGCTTGCTTATCCCAGGCGTCCTGAGGCCCTCAGCTGGGACAATCAGCAGCGGCACCGTGTTAGCATTGCGGTGGTTGCTTTGTGTCATCCAGCTGGCGTGGGGAGTCACATCATACAGGGTTCAGTTTAGGATTCCCTCTTGATGTGGCACATCACATAGGGCTCAGTCTAGGATTCCTTCTTATCGTGTCACATCACATAGGGCTCATTTTGGGATTTCCTATTGTTGTGGCACATCACACCGGTTTCATTTTGGGATTCCCTCTTGTTGTGGTACATCACATAGGGTTCAGTTTAGGATTCCTTCTTATGAGCTTCCCAACTTCTCCCTACTCCTCAGGTGATGCGTTCAGTGAAGAGGCAGAAAGAAGCTTTGAGAATTACCCTGGACAGCTCAGTAATCGGGTTTCCTAAGCAATACTAGGTTCAGGAGGAACATTCTTAAGGAATATAACCAACCTTTTTCTTGAGTGGACTCCCTTCTAACCTTTGAATTTGAATGTCATTCCTGTCAGCAACCCATAAAGTACAACGAATCAAAATTCATGCACAATTTTGGGGTGTGGTGCTATGATTGTATCCCAGCTGAAATTTCCAGTAGTCTAAATGGGAGTATCAGTGAAAGTGTCAGGTATGTTAACAGTATTATGCTGGAATATGTAGTAATTTTTCATAAACCAACCAAGTATTCTGATTGTATTATGCTTTCCAACACAAATCATTCTGTTTTGGGTCGTATATAAATGTTTTGTACTACTGTATTACACATACAAAGAAATATAAGAAATGTTTGTGAGTTTTTGGTTATAATATATGTACAGGCAGTCCCTGGGTTAAAAACATTTGGCTTACGGACCACTCGTACTTATGAAATGACTGCCATAAAGCATATTATAAGTTTGAATACGATGGGTCGTAATAACGAAGACACACACAACATTGTGACACTCATGAAACATTGAGTGGCTTCAGCGGTTTGTCAGCTCAAGGTACAGTACCGTATGTACTTTTATTATTACTGTATAGTTAATAGTATTATGTACTGTATTATTATTATTGTTCCTACTTACCTACAAATTCAACTTAAAGACAGACTTAGGGAAAGGATCTTGTTCATCACCGGGGGACTGCCTGTACAGTGAATTGTTGGTCCAGTTAATCACGAAATACATTCCAAAGTTACGGATGAAAATGTAGCTCAAGGAAATAAACCAGTTCAAATGGGACATTCCCTCCTTTCTCATTTTCCATTTTTTGTTAATTATAACAATGCCTGTTCTCAACTGGAATTTAAAGTTTCTTTTTTATTTATAAAACCCAATGAAATGCCTGAATTCATTTTTTATAATATTATCACCTTCAAATCCTGTCCCAGCCAGTCTATTAATCATCTGTAAATGTGCGTGTTAAATGTAGTTTCCCACTGACAAGAACAGCCCAGACAAGCAGTACGCTCCTTGTATAAATTCTTATAGTCTAATTGCATTGGAATGTCAGTACATTTATGATTCAAAATTACAGCACAGCTGTTTCATCTAAATCTGAGTGAGATTTAGCCACAACAGTTTACAATGTCCTGTGTTTTAGTTAGTAACTTTTTTACTTAAAACACAACATGCCAAAACCAGGGGGCTCATTTGTAAAGACTAAATAGAAGCTAACATTTTTACACACATTTATATGAAGATTTTGGGATTTATAAAGAAAAGCTTAACCTGAAAAAAATTACATTTACAAATTTTCCAGAGCAGTTGAACAAATGTTTTGTGGGGAACAGAAATAAAGCAACATCTAAACAAACATGACTGTGAGGGAACACAAAGAAGAGGCCTGACAACCAGGAAGGGCACAAGTAAGAGGAAGGTTATGTCAATGATCGGACTCGGGAACACAGAACTGGGAGGCACATGTATACATGACTAACGGGAGCAATTTCCACATGAAAGGTGGGACATGAAGGATAAACAAGTAGCAGGTGCAGCTTTTTAGGCTATGACAGGGAGGATATGGGCAAGGGTATGGACAGCAACAGAGTTGGGAAACGACACACCCCAGGGTCAGCACTAGGGCAGACATACAAGGCCAGAGGACACAAGACAGATGGGATCATGGATGGGACAAGTCACATGGCACGACTAGGGGTATGGAGCAGACAAAGGCAGAGCCAAGGAACAAAGAGATAGTAGCAGGAACGCACACCAGAAGGCCTTTGATGTTGTCCCCCACAAACGGCTCTTGCTAAAGCTTAAAGCTGCAGGGATTTTAGGAACTGTGGCAGCTTGGATCAAAAACTGGCTAACTGACAGGAAGCAGCAAGTAGTTATTAGAGGCACAATGTCACAGTGGGCCTCCGTTCATAGTGGGGTACCGCAGGGTTCAATTTTAGGACCACTATTGTTCCTAATTTACATTAATGATATTGACACCAATGCATAGAGTAAACTGGTTAAATTTGCAGACGACACCAAGGTGGGTGGTGTAGCAGACACTGATCTAGCAGCAGAGAGGCTACAACGGGATCTGGATTTAATTAGCGACTGGGCTGATACTTGGCAGAAGAAATTTAACACAGATAAATGTAAGGTAATCCATGCAGGGAGCAGAAATATAAAGTACAGATATTTTATGGGTTCCACTGAAATAAAGGTAGCTGATTACGAGAAAGATCTCGGTGTGTATGTTGATGCTTCCATGTCCCACTCTCGCCAGTGCGGGGAAGCAATTAAAAAGGCCAATAGAATGTTGGGTTATATCTCTAGGTGTGTGGAGTTTAAGTCAAGGGAGGTGATGTTACATTTATATAATTCCTTGGTAAGACCCCACCTAGAATATTGTGTGCAGGTTTGGTCACCATACCTTAAGAAGGACATTGCTGCCTTAGAAAAGGTGCAACGGAGGGCTACGAGAATGATTCCTGGTCTTAGTGGAATGTCTTATGAGGAGAGGTTAGCTGAGCTGAATCTGTTTAGCCTTGAGCAAAGGAGACTAAGGGGGGACATGATCCAGGTATATAAGATTCTAACGGGTCTGGATGCTGTTCAGCCAAATGGCTATTTCAATATTAGTTTAAATACTAGAACTCGTGGCCATAAGTGGAAATTAGTGGGAGAACATTTTAAAACAAATTTGAGGAAGCACTTCTTTACACAGCGTGTAGTTAGAGTATGGAATAGTCTTCCTGCTAGTCTAGTGGAAGCTAAAACCCTGGGTTCCTTTAAATCAGAGCTAGACAAGATTTTTACAACTCTGAGCTATTAGTTAAGTTCTCCCCAAACGAGCTTGATGGGCCGAATGGCCCCCTCTCGTTTGTAAAATTCTTATGTTCTTATGTTCTCTCTCTCACACACACACACACACACACACACTCCAGAACAACAAGGACATGTGGAGGGACAACAAAGACAGGGATGGAAACATATGGGTTGGCTACAGAGGACACAGGCTAGGGCAGGCTCAGGTATCAGGACTGGGACCCAGGCATGACCTGAGGGAATCAGGAATGCCCAGGGAGTCTCCGGGATCCTGGAGAGCTGGGTGGCAATGAGGAACATCAGTCCTCATGGGGCCGCTCCATGGAGACCACCAGGTTGGCGGAGGAGTGTGCCACAGGGCCCCTCCACATGGCTTCTGCGGGAGAGCAACCTGGACAGTCAACTTTGAATGAGCACGTGTCCAGACAGTCAGCATGGATGGTGCGCAGGAGACTTGGCTGGCCCCTCACTTGGGCCCCAGCCAATACCTGTGGCCAACCCAGGACCTTGGACCAGATTGACCCAAGCCTTGGGTTGAGGCAGGGGCTCATAGAGCAGGACTCAGGGCAAGGCCCAAAGAGTCCTTCTCCAAGTCTTCCTAAAGGGCATCTTCCAGATCAGTCCCATCGGGAGGTGAGCAGGGCAGGAGCCACCAGGACTCCCATCAACTCAGGAAACCTCAGAATACTCAAGTCTTTAAGCAGGTCTCTGTATCTGCTCTCGAAGGTGAAAAGCCAGGAGCTGGCAATAGGGTAAGAGATGGACAGTACAGGATTGACAGCAGTCTGGTCATTCTGTCATGAATTGAGGAACAAAGGACTCAAGGGCAGTGTTGTGGAAAAATAAAAGGGAGTTGAATGAACTAGATGAACAAAGACTAAATAAACAGGACTATGAGGGAACAAAAACAAGCGTATTAGCAACCAGGAAGCACAAATACACCAGTAAGGTTCAATGTCAATGACTCAGGAACACAAGCCTGGGAGGCACGAATATAGTGGACTAATGAGGGTACTAACGAGAGACAGCTGGGAGTGATAGCCACCAAAGAGGCAAGACAAGAGGGGTAAACAAGTAGCAGGTGTGGCTTGTTTGGCCATGACAGGCAGGAAACAGGCAGGGATAGAAATTTGTTTGTTGAGCTGACCAAATTAACAGTGGCAGCCCCATGCTGCCATCTCACTTTATTTTTTGTTTTGTATTCCTCTATTTTGACGCTATAAAGTCTGCACTTTTCTTTCCCTCTCGTTTGTGGCTCCATTGTCTCTGAAATGGTGTTACAAACATGAACTACAGTGGATATACTGTATACATGGTGGAGATGTACAGGGTGCAGCTGGGCTGGTGGATTGGACCATGTTAACGCCTGTACTCACTCAGTGCACAGTATGAAACTTATGATCTGCTTATTTTTGGAATTTTCGAATTTGTAAAGGATACAGTGTGCATTTTACAGTTTTGGTAAATTGTGTAGTATTCTGAGAAGTGTATTTAAGCAATTAGGAAAAATTGTAATTTAATTTTTATTTATTTTTTAAATTTAACTTTAGGGTTTGCATTATTTAAGATATGTAAAGAAGTATATTAAATTGTAATACTCCTTTGTAGATATTTGTGAAAAATTTAATTGTATGGCATCCTCACAAAACCAAAATATGACTAGGGAAAACAAGTTTGTGCTGAACTGTTGCTGTACAACAATTTAAGATTTATTCATATTTAAGAAATAATGAACACAGACATAAAAATAAAATAATGGCCCATTTGTGCATTGACTTATTTTGTAGTACAAATAATGAATGAAAAAACATGCAAAAAAACTGTCCAAAGTTTGACTTTTTAATACACGCTGCTGTCATATGAAATATTATTTAAAATAAAACTGCAGTAAAAAAAGAAGGTGAACATACATTGTTTTCTCATATTTGGTTAACAGTGACCCCATTATCCCTATAAGTTATCACAGCAATAGTATTCTCCTATAGGGTCAGCCTAAGATAACGTCACCAAAAGAAAGTGGTGTTTTCCCTGCTCCCGACTGGCTGAATGTCCCTGGGTGATCAACCAATCCCTGTCCCTCTCTGCACCCCAGTGCAAGTTGTTGATGCAGAACAATAGGTGTGTCTTGATGGTCCTCCTTTCAATGTCTAAAATGGATTGAGCTGTGCTGGATACCCTCCTTCAGGACAGCTCTGAAAAAAAGAGAGAGAGCTGTTACTGCAGTTCTTTCCTCCAGAGAATGAAACTTTGAAACGAAAAGGGGATAATGTGCATCGACATGTACACATGACACTGATGCCTTTAGGGCACAACATTACACTGGGCTCAAACTGAATTCTCCCCCAGTCTCCATAGAGAATTTGTGATTTTACTTCAGTTGTGACATCACCACAAAAGACAAGGGATCCAACAATCCTCTCCACAAAATTGCTAATCAGCCTTTATTGTTAATATGATAACTGTTCATAGAACTGTTACATGCCTTTCAGGGGAAATTCTTCTGAGAAAAAAAACAAGAATTAGTAATTACAGGGGTGTCTTTAACCCCCCCCCAAATAAATATACACTACTTAGCATAATCAGATTCTCTTAGACTTGTTGCTGAAAGCTGTGCCAGCCGACTCAACCATATATAAATCACAACTAATTATACTGCTAATATTATTTATAATAGCTTATTATTAAATTTTAAGATTATTTTTTTTTACTAATATAATTCTAGAATATTCAGAAATTGAACAATGCTGACTCATCTCTAGTTTAAATGGTGTGTTCCCATGCATTTTCATTACAATAAGACTCCCCTAATAAAGGCTTAGCCCCCACCCTTTCATAAATCTCTAGTAACATTCCTGAATATTTCAATATATATATAAAATAGAGGAAAAACTGCGGATTCAAAGCCATGCATGAGTATAGATATACAGTCATAACAGTGGTTATAACATTTTGTATGTGCTTATGTCTGCTATTTTTAACACTTATCCACCCAGACAGCACACATATGTTGAAATGCCATTGATTCCATATCAGACAAAAACGTTGAAACAACGTTGATCTTCAATCTTCCACTTTATATCAACATTGAATCAAGGTTTTACCACCATTAATTTTTCAATATTGAAAATCTGACCAAAAATCAATTTAGTTTCAACGTTGATAATTTAACACTGACCATAATTCAACGCATTTAAGTACAATTCAACATTGAAACAATAACATGGTGCTATCTGGGCAGGGCAGGGTTGCAGACTGAGCCTGGAGTCTATGGGGTACAGGAGCCCAGCCTCCAATCGCATGTTACTGACAGCTTTAGAAGGTACGACCTGGAGGCAGATGGGGGAGATTCTCGGGGGCGGGGGTCGCTGAGGTGGACGTCTCGGCTGGGACCCCCCAGACTGTCAGGGGTAAGCGGAAGGAAAATATCAGACAAAGAGCAGAGCCCAGGTGGTTACTAGCAGAGTGAATGATATGAAACATCAAGCATTCTAGGGGTATCAAGAAACAAAAAAAGTTTTTATACATCCAAACCAATGCATTTTTTCTTAGTTCTGAATATTTAAGGTAATTTTCCACCTATCAAAATGCACAAAATATGTCAGTTCACTCATTGAGCAGAGGAGCTGGTCATGTTGCTTTACAAGTTTCTTAAAATGTGGTATCATTTCTAAGAATGCAGTATGCAAAATGGCACACAAGTGGTCATAATTTAACCGAGATCTGTATTTGCATTTATTAAAGTTCATGACTGAAAATGTTTGCTCGCACTCAGAAGTGGAGGCAAACAGCACCAAACTACTTTGAGCAAGCAGTCTTATCAATAAAAATTTTATATCACTTAGTGAGGCATAGAACTGGCTGAGTGGCACTTAGAGATTAGAGTCACACTGGAGATCGATTAGCTTGTGCTGAACGTTTGGTGGTGCCTTTTCATGATCATACAAGAAAGGGTGTGACACAAGCTCCAGTGATTCCTCGATCTTGGTGAAATCTGCAAAATGCCGGGTGAACTCGGCATGCGGGTCCATGAGTATTCCACTGTATATCACAGAGGTTGGCAACCATTTTAAAGCAAAAAGCCATTTTCTCCTAAATGTCTGACCCAAGATTTACAGAGCCACAATGGGCAAAGAAGGGGGATTGAGATACGAATTTTAATGTGATATGTGTATAGATGCATTTAACACAAAAATAATAGTTCAAGTACTTACAAAAACTATTATAGAAAAACTTTTTTGGGGGGGCATCTCAGGTTTAAATCACTCGGATGTGTAACAGCGCAAAGGTGACTAACAGTACAACACTGATTAGTTCTGTAGCGATAGTCTTCACCCTCATCCCTCCTTTCGTTTGGTCTGCCCTTCGCTCTCCACTTCAGTATTGTAACTCTGCTGACCGAGCAGTGAAAAATGTACTCACCACTCTGAACTCAGCTGGCTATAATATGTAAAACGAAAAAATATAATAATTTTTACGAAGACCTGGGAAGGCATGGTGACGATTTACCACAAAAAGTATATGAAATAATTAGGAATCCCAATAAATGTTGAAGCGTACATCCAATCTCAGGTGCTTAAGAAAACTCCGGAAGGCATACTATGTAACCAGAGACATAATCTCATTTTAGTGAATGACTTTGAAGAAGCTGTAAATCATGCAGTTAAGACGTAACAGAAGCTTCCCACATAGCAAGATGAGTCTGAACCGGGTCTGGGCCAAATGTTGTTCAGAAATTGCCGCAGATCCGTAGACTAGATCTGATCCAGTGTCTTTTTGAACAACGGATCAATACTGGTCTGAATCCGCTTTCTGGATTTGAAATAGATAAGGGTCACATGTGGGCCAGAGTTACATTGAATGTTACCAAATCTGGCCCATATCGGCACCAGAATCAAAGTTAAATTCAGAGCAGCTTCCAGTGGGGGCAGTGAGTGGCTCTGTGGGCTGGTTCAAGCCCCGGCCTCAGCAGAGAATGCTGCAGATTCCCAAGCTATGAAGGGTGAGATGATGGTAGTGAGGAGAAGCATTCCAATGTACATGTACTTGTGTGAATGAAGCATGTTTCTTTGTTAAAATAATAATACTTTCATAAAGATAAATCATTTATCATAATATATTAAGACATGAAAATGTGAATTCGTCTATCGTTATGAGAAGAGCCGCAGCCGCGTGGCTCGTGAGCCGCAGGTTGCTGACCCCCGGTATGTCATATAATTCTGTGAAGGCATGTCGACAGATGCCAGTGTGGGAAAGTGAAGCATCTGTTGCCAACTTGCATGTTAAACAACTTCAGTTTTGCCTGAAATATATTTACGTAACTGTACAATTCATGCATAAACGCATCCTTTCTATGAGGTTTTATATTTAACTCATTCAAATGGCTCAAAATGTCAACTGTGAAAGTGAAGTCGTACAGCCATCTCTCGTCATGCAGTTCTGGGAAATCCTGCGTCTTGCCTAAGGTGACACGGATCAGTTTATCCCATGACAAATTTAGTTGTTAAAGGCAGGCAGAAATGGCGATGAAATGTTCCTGTCCTGTTATACCTGTCAGAA
The DNA here is from genome assembly GCF_048594095.1 of Paramormyrops kingsleyae. Classification (NCBI taxonomy): domain Eukaryota; kingdom Metazoa; phylum Chordata; class Actinopteri; order Osteoglossiformes; family Mormyridae; genus Paramormyrops; species Paramormyrops kingsleyae. The sequence goes on along the minus strand of NC_132821.1, from coordinate 4,098,890 downwards.
ATTCTTTGTTTTTTTTCCTCATAAGTTATTTCTTGTTAAATTCTCAATTCCTTGAATAAATAAGGAAAGCTGTGCCATATCTTTAATGTCCATACTATCCTCCAACACAACTGAAAAATACATATTTAAAGTCCTTAATTTTGCCATCCAACTGTGCACTCAGATCCATCCATCCATCCATTGTCCAACCCGCTTATCCTACTGGGTCGCGGGGGGTCCGGAGCCTATCCCGGAAGCAATGGGCACGAGGCAGGGAACAACCCTGGATGGGGGGCCAGCTCATCGCAGGGCGCACTCAGATCCTTATCAATTAATTCCTTTCGCCGGGTTATTGTTACTTTATGTTCACATCCTGGGTGGAGGGAGCCTCAGTGATCGCTAGCAAATGCGGGGGACACTCTCTGACGTAGGTAGAGTGGGTGGAGACAAGGTAGTTCAGAAATCGGGGCCTTGAAAACTTTTTAAAGGGGTCGCAAAGGCTTATCTTTGTGCCAGCTGCCGATATGGTATAATTTGTCAAAGCATTAGTAATTATGTTACAACAAACAATACAACGCTCTAAATAAGTAACGTTAATGAAACCGACAATTCACATTGTTTTGTTTTGCATACTATGGTGCCAAAATGGTGCCACCTTGAATACCAATAATTTTAGATACCTTGGTTTATGCCAACACGTCACTATTACTAGAGGGTAAAAAAATGCCCTGTCAAGACATATTCTGTCTCATGGTTTATACCCTGACGGCATTCCATACAATTTCTCCTCCATTGTGCTTGGGACCTGTTTGGTTGGAACAAAGGTTTACATGCTTTGAGCAATCTAACACAAAAGGGCCTGAAAGATCCTATTATGGGGCACAAATTTTAGCAAAGGAAATGGCTCTTAAACACACAAAGAGGACGCAGATACACAATCACATGGAAATAAACTGGACGCAAGCAGACCATAAGGCCTGTTCCTGAACTCAGTGGTAGGACCTTTTTGGGTGTGGTGAAACTGTGTGCAGGGGCTGGTGACTGGGACTGAATGGAGGACAACTTTCCCACTGAAGAGGGGGTCGTTTGGGCTTGACCGGGGGCCCAATGCTGGTCAGCTCTTCTGCTGGGCTGGATGAGGCTGGATTCTGTTACAGGCCTCAAGGGAAGGTTCTCCTTTGTGGTGTGAGACTCCTGCAGAGACATTCAGCAGATCAGCATCTACCAGAGCTGATTTTGTAAATGAGAAGCATGAACCTCAGGGTGTTATTACCCACTAAAAGCTATTTTGAGAGTTTTCAGCATAGTAGATGAATACAGCACATTGTGTATCACAGTATGAATTCATTAAATACTGCTCCTATTCTCTGAAAGTGCAACTTACCTTGGATTTGCTGGTTTTACTTGAGGATTCAGTTATTCCAAGTTGCAGTGAGAGGTTCTGATGTCCATTATTAACCGACTGGCCCGAAATGTCGTTTCTGAAGGAAAAAAAGCAGAAGGCATCCAAGAGGCACAAAATCGAGCCAGTAAGATGATAGCTGTGCTACAACATCCTAATATTTCCTAAATGAGGTTTTTAATCTCGAACGAGATGCCCAAGGTGGTCCTGAGTGAACAGACTTTAGCAGGGTTTGAATACAAGCAGCCAGAAGAACAGATGAAAGAGAAATATGGTTAATATTGTGTATTGTCTGTCACTGGGTGAAGGACACACTGGCAATGTCAGTTTGTTCATCTGATTCTACTACATAGATTTTTATTCATTTGTATATATTATGCTTTTTAGTATGATATTGATATATGATTGGGGAACATATATGCATGTTGAATCAAGCTCAATTTCCCCTTGGGGATCGACAAAGTATTATCAATCAATCAATTAAATGGAGTAATTCTGTTTACAAGGTCAAGCACCTTCTGTAGTCACCCTTCCCTTTGCTGCCACTAAGTGGCGTTACTTCCATTTTGGTGTGGTTTGTCTCAAAATTTATCCAGATCTTCACCATACAAAGGTCCGATAAATAATTTCTATCATGCTGGCAAGAGCAAACTTCTGAGGCTGCCCTTCACTCTGCTATTACAATGTGACACAGTTTCAATTTTGGTGCAATTTATCTTTATTATTTAATCTGACCAGTTCTAGTTTGTCACCCATACAATGCCACTGCACGGATTGAAAAAGATCTGTCAAATACTTTTGTCTGAAACTGTCCTTTTCTTTGATATCGCTATGCAGTGCTGCTTCAGTTTTGTCTCAAATTACAATCACTTCCAGGTCTTTACCCATATAATGTGTCTACAAAGATTCTAACCAATTTAAGTAATACTTATTGAGTTTTCATGATGACAAGATTAAGTGTCTTAGGCTGCCCTTCTCTTAGATATTACTATGTGGCACTGCTTCAGTTCTAGATCTTCACCCTCCAATTTTGTTGGCAAAAGTTAAAAATGATCTGTTAAACACATTTTGAATTATTGCAGTAACAAGATCAAGTGTTGTAGGCTGTCCTTTTCTTTGCTATCATTATTCAGCACTGCATTTATTTAGGTGCATTTTGTCTCAAAATTTGACCACTTTCCCCATACAATGTGTCTGTAAAGTTTGAATATCATTGGTCAAATACTTTTAGAGTTACAGGGTTCGCAAGACTACAGCCTTTATATTTAATCCTTTGATGCCACACAATATATTTTTTGGACAATTTGTCTGAAAATATAACCAGCTGTAGATCTTCATTCGTATTATGTTTTTCGGAAGCAGTAATAAGATCCATCCATCACTTTTTGATTTATCATATTTACAAGGTTAAATGTCATCTGTTTTCACCCTTCTGCTGCTACTAAGTGGCGTTGCTTCAATTTTGGGGCAAATTATCTCAAAATTTGATCAGTTCTGGTTCATCACCCAGACAAAGTTCCATGTTGCTTAATACTTTTGAATTATCACATTAATGAGAAAATAACTATGATGGTGGACTGTTCCCAAGACCATATGCATTCCCTGTCTGAGGAAAAATATGTATGTATGTAATAAGTATGAAATTAACAAAGTCAACGTAATCAAAATATGGTATATCTAATAAAAGAAGCCCAGTTATGCACCCATCTTGTAACGGTTTTATCCAGTTGGGCATTGCAAGGTACAATCATTGTGCAACACAATTACACTATGTGTACTGAGGAGCTCATGGCACGGCACTGATACCTGATCAGCCTCTGAGTCAGCCACGTGTGGAAGAAAGGAGCCTTCACCTTCCAGCACCAGAACAGGACCAGGACACCAGGTATCAGAACCAGGAAGGTCAAGAAAAGGCCCACCACTAGGCCCTGTTGGTCTGAAGACACCAAATCAGAACAAAACACACTTTATAGACATTAGAACATAAGAACATAAGAACATAAGAACTATACAAACGAGAGGAGGCCATTCGGCCCATCGAGCTCGCTTGGGGAGAACTTAACTAATAGCTCAGAGTTGTTAAAATCTTATCTAGCTCTGATTTAAAGGAACCCAAGGATTCAGCTTGCACTACGTTATCAGGAAGACTATTCCATACTCTGACTACACGCTGTGTAAAGAAGTGCTTCCTTAAATCCAGTTTGAAATGTTCTCCCGCTAATTTCCACCTATGGCCACGAGTTCTTGTATTTGAACTAATGCTGAAGTAACTATTCGGTTGAACAGCATCCAAACCTGTTAGAATCTTATAGACCTGGATCATGTCCCCCCTCAGTCTCCTTTGCTTGAGGCTGAACAGATTTAGCTCAACTAACCTTTCCTCGTATGACATTCCTCTAAGACCAGGAATCATTCTTGTGGCCCTACGCTGCACCTTTTCTAAGGCCGCTATGTCCTTTTTAAGATATGGTGACCAAACCTGTACACAATATTCTAGGTGAGGTCTCACCAAGGAATTGTATAATCTTAGCATTACCTCCCTTGACTTAAACTCCACACACCTGGAGATGTACCCCAACATCCTATTGGCCTTTTTTATTGCTTCCCCACACTGGCGAGAATGAGACATGGAAGCATCAACATACACACCAAGGTCTTTCTCATAATCAGCTACCTTTATTTCAGTAGGTCCCATAAAATACCTGTACTTTATATTTCTGCTCCCTACATGGAGTACCTTACATTTGTCTATGTTAAATTTCATCTGCCAGGTGTCAGCCCAGTCACTAATTAAATTAAGATCCCGCTGTAGCTGCTGAGCCGCTAGTTCAGTATCTGCTACACCACCCACCTTGGTGTCATCTGCAAATTTCACCAGTTTACTGTATATATTGGTGTCTATATCATTTATGTAAATTAGGAACAAAAGTGGTCCTAAAATTGAACCCTGCGGTACCCCACTATGAACGCAGGCCCACTGTGACATCGAGCCTCTTATAACTACTCGCTGCTTCCTATCCGTTAACCAGTTATCAATCCAAGTCGCTACAGTTCCTAAAATACCTGTCGCTTTGAGTTTAAGTGAGAGCCTCTTGTGGGGAACAACATCAAAAGCCTTTTGGAAATCTAAATAGATGACATCATAGGCCTTCTTATCATCAACTTCCTGAGTAGCTTCCTCAAAAAACTCCAACAGATTTGTTAAACATTTTGTAGAGCCTTCACATTGAACATGTGACTGCAAAAGAACACAAAACTTGGAAGAACACATGTGATACTGACAAGGCATACCTATGGAGCCCAGGTGCCAGTTGAACACAGATCACACAGGAAAACAGAATAAGGGTGTTTGACTGTCTTTTATAAGACACTGCAGTCATGGCATCACCCCCACAGACACTTAATCTAATCCAGCTGATTTACAATGGTGCCCAATGGGCCCGCTGCATAGAACCTAATCTGCCTGATTTACGACGGTGCCGAATGGGCCCGCTGCTTAGAACCTAATCCGCCTGACTCACAACAGTACCGAATGGGGCATCTACTTAGAACCTAATCCACCTGGCTCACCGTGGTACTGCATGGGCCTGTTATTAAGAACCTAATCTGCCTGAATCACCGTGGTACTGCACGGGCCCGATATTCAGAACCTATTCTGCCTGACTCACCGTGGTACTGCACGGGCCCGCTATTCAGAACCTAAGTCGTTTCACTCACCGTGGTACTGCATGGGCCCGCTATCCACACTCCCCCCCAGACCTCGCTTGTCACAGAAGGGTGGGGCCCAACCTCGGTCACAGTGACAATTCTGGTTGCTGTTGCACACCTGTATCATGCACCCCCCACCACAGATACACACATATATTTACTGCATTTTCACTGTTTATCACAGAATTGCAACATTTGTTTGCAAAGGATGGATTGATGCTAGAGAAGTGTTGAGAAAAGGGAGACATGTAACCTATTAGGCTTAGCGGGCTGAAGACACTGGCTAATGTGCTTCGGCAGACATTAGAACATCAGTAATGACTCCTCTTTACAACATATCAAAATATTGTAATGGCCATGAGTAAATACTTTTCTCTTCTTCCTTATAAATTCAGTAGCACAGCTGATTTGGTGACTCAAGACAAAACTAGACTGTGCAAATGATCTTTTTGGATGCTGCTTACTGCTCCAGTTTGGACATGTATGCTCAGGGGCATCAGAAGCATTTTGAATGTGGGGGGGGGGACACACTGGCATAAAACTAATATTTTATGTTAAATGTGGGGGGGTTCAAATGAATAATTATGAAATGTGCGGGGGATTTAATGGCAGGGACGCCCATGTGTATGCTCCATCACAGCAGTAACTGTATCCAGTGAAGCATGACTTCATTTTCTTGCTATTGCTACAAGCGTGAACAAATTTCTAGCAAAGTGTGGCCCTCACCCCGTGTCCATGGCAGCGAGCGAGGCAGTTCATCAGCTCACTGAAGGATCTGTTCTGGCAATGGTGATTGATGCACACCTGAAGACAGAAGACACACAGATGCACTGGATCCTACCATGATATTGTTGCATGACAACAGTGATGTAGCCAGTTCTACTGAAATAGACCCATGAGCAAAAATATTATGACAACCCTCATCTGATACAAATATCAGGAATATCTTGTAAAAATAGCGCATGTCAAGATCTGGGATATATTAGACGGTAAGCCAACATTTGGTACCCGTAGTTGATGTGTCGAATGCAGAAGAAATGGGCAGGAGTAAAGACCTGAGTCACTTTCTGAGGGGCCAAATTGTTATGATGCCAGATGACTGGGCTAGAGCATCACCAATACGGCAAAGCTTGTGGAGTGCTCATGATCAGCTGTGGTGCGTACATACTGACAGGATGCTTGGTATCAAGACTCATTAAGGTAGGATGTGAATGGAGGCTACCCAGTCTGGTACAAACCAACAGAACCGCTACTATAGTACAAATTAAGGTAATTTGGTAACACTTTACTAGAGGGGGCACAAATACTTCTTGTAACTGGCTACTACTGAAGTACATAGCAAGAACAAATATAATCACTACTTGTGATAAAAGATGCATCATGATTCATTTAGGATGCACAAATATGACATCAGTATTTCACTTGTATTATTCATTACTTGTTCCTTCGGTGGTTCCTTCTGTAGTTCACAAAGATTTCCAGAATGAACTGATAAAGTAGCAAATATAGTAATTGCTTTGAATAAAAGATGCATCACAATTCATGAATGATGAACAAACACAAGATCAGTATGTCACTAAGAAAGTTTTTGGTAAATGAATAAGTAAGTAATAGGATAATACTATATTATTTGTACCTCCTCAGTTAAAGTGTTACCGATAATTTTAATGACAGTTATGGGAGTGAGGTGTCATGACACATAGTGCATTAAGCTCTGCTGCGCATGGGGCTGCTCAGCTGCAAACTTCTTGGGCCAACATATCCCACAGCTGCTCAACTCACCCAGCTGTCCACATGATGCAACAGGAAATGAGATTCACTGGACCAGGTGACCTTCTTCCATTGCTCCAATATTCAGTTCTGATGCTTCCATATCCATTATAGACTCTTTTAATGGTAGACAGGGGTCAACATGGGCACTGACTGGCTTGCGGCTACGTAGCTCCATACTCACTAGGGCTTGATGCACCTTGTGTCGTGATACATTACTCACGTGACCCTGACTATAATTATTTGCCATTTCTTCTACAGTGTTTGCACCAGATGGGATTGATGAGTCTTGTTTGTCTAACACCCTGTCGGAAGTTCATGGTTTTTCCCTCCTCGGACCCCTCTCAGTTGGTACTCACCATGGCCGACTATGAGCCCCCAAAAACCTTGCCATGTCGGAGATGCTCTGACATAGTACTCTGGTTATATGACAATTTAGCTCTTGTCAAAGTCACTCAGGTCTTTATCTCTGCCCATTTTTTCTGCATTTTGACTACAAGTACCAAATGCAGTACATACAGAAGTTTATCGTTTACCAAAAAAATCCAAACCTTGGGTTTTTACGAGATAATCAACATTATTTGCTTCACATAGGGGTGGTAATAGTTTTTCTCTTCATCTGTGTATAATTTTACCCAAATGAAACTAAAGAAATATGGTGCTCTACAGTATTTGCTGCTTGCTGTGATTGATACAGCCTTAGTGTACAAAATTCAGTTAAACAGCATGCAGAATTACAGTATGTTTACAGTTCTTATTTCACAGAATGATATCTGTTTACAATATAATTTATTAATTAGAATCAATGTTTTAAAGGTAAAACAATATTTGCATCTGCATTATATTCATTTAAAAAAATAAATAAATACGGAACTACATGCATTCCACAGGAGTAGTAGAGCATGGTGATGTCAGTAGATGTCTGCCACCATTACAGGGCTTGGGGAGTGTAAAAAGGATGCCACATGCCTTCCCATCTCCGCACTTGGTCCCAGTCATGACGAGCCCTGGGTCAACAACGTCCTGCTCATCCGGTTTGGTGTAAACATAGGTGCCCCGGCACGTCCTCCTCATGCCATCGGTGTGGATGCTGGTGTCGATGGCCACAGAATTGAAGCCTTTGGGCTTTTCTGCGATGCTGTCACACTGGATCTTGCCACACTTGGCATCGCTGTCAGGGTCAAACATAACAAAAGAGATATAATCCAGGGTGGTGTGTGGCTCAGCAAGCTAAGCTTCTGCGCCTCTGATGAGAAGGCTGTCAGTCTGAACCCTGGTCTCAGCAAAATAGTCACATTTGTAGGCCCTTGAGCAAGGTCCTTTACCCACAGCTCTAGGGGTGCTGCACACTGGTGGACCCTGTGCTGTGACCCCCAAGCTTGCTACCATCTGTATGTGTGTCTCATAGAAGCAAGATAGACTGGGCAATTGAGAATTTCCTCATAGGAATTAATTAAGTATCACTATTCTATCCTATAAAGGTTCAAGGAAAGCAGAAATGAAAGTTCCTTCCTTTACACTAAAGACTACGACAAATGATTGAAGTTATGTACTTATGACAAAGAGGAAATGGTTTCCTAAGTATGCTATCATGTATCATAGCCATCCACGCAGGCAGTTCAGACAAGCCACAGTCATGCACTCTTTTACGTTACCTCTTCTCACACTTCACATAGACCCCCAGTGCATTTTTGCCGCAGTTGCCAAATTCATTCCCTGCAGCATTTACCTCTTGAAAGCAGGTATCATGAGCTGGACGGGCACCTGCAAGAAAAACAGGACCATCCTGTGAATCAAATAAAAATGCATCATAATAGCAGAAACATAAAGTACAGATATTTTATGGGTTCCACTGAAATAAAGGTATCTGATTACAAGAAAGATCTTGGTGTGTATGTTGATGCTTCCATGTCCCACTCTCGCCAGTGTGGGGAAGCAATAAAAAAGGCCAATAGAATGTTGGGTTATATCTCTAGGTATGTGGAGTTTAAGTCAAGGGAGGTGATGTTACATTTATATAATTCCTTGGTAAGACCCCACCTAGAATATTGTGTGCAGGTTTGGTCACCATAGCTTAAGAAGGACATTGCTACCTTAGAAAAGGTGCAACGGAGAGCTACGAGAATGATTCCTGGTCTTAGAGGAATGTCTTATGAGGAGAGGTTAGCTGAGCTGAATCTGTTTAGCCTTGAGCAAAGGAGACTAAGGGGGGACATGATCCAGGTCTATAAGATTCTAACGGGTCTGGATGCTGTTCAGCCAAATGGCTATTTCAATATTAGTTTAAATACTAGAACTTGTGGCCATAAGTGGAAATTAGCGGGAGAACATTTTAAAACAAATTTGAGGAAGCACTTCTTTACACAGCGTGTAGTTAGAGTATGGAATAGTCTTCCTGCTAGTGTAGCGGAAGCTAAAACCCCGGGTTCCTTTAAATCAGAGCTAGATAAGATTTTAACAACTCTGAGCTATTAGTTAAGTTCTCCCCAAATGAGCTTGATGGCCCGAATGGCCTCCTCTCATTTGTAAATTTCTTATGTTCTTATCACTGAGTCACAATAATTACTACAGGCTAGAAGACATACTGTATGAGCTTCTATGCAATTTTGTAAATTTTGTGCAAATATTCTTACACAGTTCTTTAAAGAAAAAAACAGTAGATGCATTTTTAGAAAATAACCTTTGGTTGCAGCATTTGTAGCAAGCAACCAACAACTAACCCAATATAAAGTCTAGGAAAACTCTTTATTCTCTAATAATGGAATACTACATGATAAAATCTAACAAATTATTACTCATGATAATGAACTAATATTTTAATGATTATCAGTTAAACAATAGTTTATTAAATCAATGATATACTTTACTACGGCTTATATAGGAGGCCAACTAGAAAGAACCGCAGCTACCAGACCAATAATTAAATGACCTATACACACATGGCTTTGTAGCTGCACCTGTGATTGACCTAATGTAACTAATGTAACACTAACTTTAAAATTGTCATTATTTCCTCCATATCTGCAGTTATTGGAAACAAAAGAAGAGCTCATCTGTCCAACTACAATATCTAGAAGATAAAACTTTTGACCCTTCTGACCTACTAGGGCCCTCACAGTCCCACGTGAAGAAAAAAAACATGATGAACTGAACTGAGCATTAATTGTCTTCATACTCTATACACTGAACATCTCATTTTTTTTTTAGTTTATTCCATATGAGGTGTAAAGATAATACATTAGAGTGAATTAATTATTTCACATTAGCATTGAAATCTGATAATGTATCTGAATACCATTTAGATCAAGTTCACATGTACTGAAGTGTCTTTCATATTTCATAAAATGACATTATTTTTGTTAAAGTTTTTTTATCATTATTTTGCACTGCAAGACCATCTGAGACTCCTGGCAACTGAAGTTGAATCTAAGATCTTAACATGAAAAAAATATTACAGTAACATGCATCAATAGAAACATATAGGGGTATATTGATTTGTGGCAGATTCGGGTTTTTTTCAGTCAATTTCCTTCTGAATTTGACCCACCTTTGGGATTCTGATTAATTTTTCAATCAAATTTGTTTTTTGGTAATGATTGTTAATAATTATTTCAGTTATGCATCGCTTAACAATGGGGATATGCTCAGAGAAATGCATGGTTAGGTGATTTCACTGTTGTGTGAACATCATAGAGTGTACTTACCTAAACCGAGATGGTATAACTTATTACAACCCTAGGCTACAGTAAACTTTTATTATAAGTAGAAAGAGTGCACTCAAAAATGCCATAAGTGTAGTATAGTAAATTCATAAACCAGTAACATAGTTGTTTATTATCCTCATCAAGTATTATATACTGTATATAATTATATGTGCTATACTTTCATACAACTGGCAGTACAGTAGGTTTGTTTACACCATCAACACAAATGTGTGGGTAATCATGTAATGTCAATAGGCGATGGGGATTTTTCAGCTCCATTACAGTATAATCTTATGGGGTCACCGTTGTATATGCAGTGTGTCATTCACTGAAACATTGCTATGTGGTGCATGACTGTGAGTGAATAAGTTCAAATGTTTGTTATATATTTTCCCATGAAATCCCAATGAGAAGCTCAGCAGGCAAAGAGATAAATACTCAATGCTTCTCTCTGGTTAAAACATTCCAAACGATGCTGGCGGATGCACATACACCATGTGTCTTGGGGTGAGAGGGGAAGGGAAGGGAAGGGAGGGGAGGGAGAATGCAGGCCTACCGGCCCCCCACAGCTGCAGACACTGCTGCTCGTGTGTCAAGCACATGCCATTGTAGCAATAGGCACGGCCATTCTGGCAAAGGGAGCCATCCATCAGGTAGACGTTGGAAGGGCAGTAGGGCGAAGCCCCTGTGCAATACTCTGGTAAGTCACATGCTCCTGCTGCGGCCCGACACATGCTGCCCCCCAGCTTCAGCTGTGGGAGAAAAACATCAGAAATGCGACGACTATCAGTCAGTGTTGGGAAAGCTACTTGTAAAATGTAGCGAGCTAAGCTATATCAGTTACTCAACAATAAATTAAGCTTCACTACACAAAAGCTACCACCCATAGAAATATAGCAGGCTATGTTACACAAATATGGCAAAAGTAGTTTACTACATCAGAAGCTACTTCACGTTGTACCAACCTAATGCCAGATCAGTGCAAAATGAGTCCGATACACTGGTTAAGACATTTATTAAACCCACCTGGGCAGCCAGACACATAATGCTAGGGGGGCTGTGAGGTGGTGTGATATCCTATCATACTGAGTGAATACTGTACACTGTACAGTATATGGGCGGGGGGGCTGGTACCTTGCAGTTTTCACAGCAGACCCCATGGGCGCACTGGACCCCTGCTTTCAGAGTGCAATTTTTAGCATTGCAGCAGGCATTGGTGCATTCCTGTTAAATACATACACAAAGGCAGTATCACATAACCACACACAACCAGATACCAAATTCTGAACTTTCAATGTTTAGGGGCAAACCACACTTTAATCGAAAAAACAAATTAAATGCCATCAAAAAGAGACTCCACTGCATAACATAAACAACATCATACAGAGGTACAAGAAAGACTAGTGGATAGACAAGGATTTTATGTGAGGGTACGAGGACAGAGTAACTAGCTGCCTCCAAAGTCGCCACCCCCCCATATTGCCAAACTAAATGCTGTGTCCCATTTCTTTAGCTTGAAAGACATGAGGTCTCTGGAGAACAGCCATCCTTTTCTTCTTTTGGGCTTGACCTGTGTTTTCCCTCACCTTACAATACTAACCAAACACTGTATATACAGTAGGTACAAAAAGTCAGTGAAAGGTAATACTGGCTGCATGAAAGACTTCAGGAATGGTAAGTCTTCCCCTGCTGGAATTGGTCCGAAGTGACCCAAAATCCAGAGAAATATGCCAAAAGGTGCACATTATAATGGAATATTAAAGTTTCAGAGTATGTGTCCAGTTACTCTTCTTAACAGCTGCAGGCAGCGTGTGGCTCACTTGATTATACCTGTGTGCCTGTGATGAAAACGCTGCCATTTCAAACCCCGTGGTCAGCAGACTGATGCTGCTGTTGGGCCCTTGAGCAAGACCCTAAGCCCCAATTTCTCCAGGGCCGCTGGCCGACCCTGCACTGTGACCCCTAAACTTGCTCTCACATAAATATGTGTGGATGACAAGATGAGATAAGTGAAAAGACAATTGTATTTATGGGATTTTTGCTGAATCTGGTCCACTGTAGCTGCTCATCCCTGATCAGACATCTGGAGAGAAAAGGTTTTGTTTGCCAGTGGTCTTACTTCTGGCTCCCCACAGTCACATTCCTCCCGCGACTCCACAAAGCCGTTCCCGCAGCGCATGCCCTCCACGAGCTCCTTCACGTTAGGCATATTGAAGAGGCACATGCCGCCCCCCTTCTGGAAATAGCTGTCCAGGTCCCTTTTGCTGCACTGACTGAAGACACGTGGAAAGGGGTGGCTGAGGGATGAACACATTTACACATAAATATTAAGGATGGGAATTATTAATAGTATTCACAATACAGCAGTTATTTTGATGTTGTTCTGGTGGTCGTTCTGGTACTCACATATGTATGATATACTTACAGACCTGAACTAATCTTTGCTGCACTACATAGATAATAAAATAAAGGAAACAAATCATCGAAGCTGTAATTGTTTCTTGATAAATTTACTGTGTTAAAATTATGATGCTTATGCCATTTTGATGTTCATGGCTTGGCTGTGTCCATGTCAAGACGCTGCGTTGCCTTAGCTTCAGCGGCTTAGCATATTAGCTTAGCATCGTTAACGAAACGTGTACCCAGTGGCTGCATTCATCATACACCCTCCCTGCTTGGCCGTCACTTCCACACAGCAGCCCTCGTTGTCATGGCTCATGCCAAAGTTGTGGCCGATCTCATGAGCCATGGTGGCAGCTGCCCCGATGGGCAAGTCTGAGTGGTCCTGAAAGAGTGAGGAGCAAAGGTGTTCTGATCCTGACATCATCACGCTAGTCGTCACCCAAGCTCCTAAAGCATAAATCATCAGTATTTCTATGGCACTGTAACTATTGTACCTTTCATAAATATAGAATCCTCATTGTCAGCTTTCCTTTTTTTTTTAGCTGGGAATCCACCATGCACCAGCAGGGGGCAATCAGCACCACGCATGCAACCAGTAACCATGGTTTCCTCACAATCAGCCAGTAGGAGTCCTAACAGGACACGGCAGGTGACTAATAATCAACCAGACCTGGAGTAGGGCCAGCATTCACTTGAACGGCCTAAAACCCATGCGAGCAGGAAGACGGGAACAGAGGTAAGCCAGCCATGGAAGCATGCTCTCCATCCTGAAAGGACTGCTACCTCCAGATGTAAAATATGCCCCTTAAGGGGTACTTTCCTTTACCTCCAGGACCTCCTCTCCACAGCTCTTCTAGCTCAATATTAAGGCTCCCTTAATCTGAGGTGACAGTTAGGGCATCTCCTGTTCCACCTCCCCATGGATGTCTCACAGCGTCTTACAGGATATTCCAGAGATCCCTCACCCCCCTTCTTTCAGTGAAGGCTGCGTTTGGATACACACCACATTGATTCCCCCTGAGTTCTCTGGGGAGCACATGCCCTCCAGTGGCGCCATGCCGATGGTGGTCCCCGTGAAGATCACACCCCTGTAACACAGAAGTGCACTGGTATCAGCACCAACCCTTTAATTTGCCCTAAGTGTAGTCTAGTGTAAGGTCTTTATCAATACCAAGAACGCAAAGATCTTGCTTGTGTTCTGGCTAAGAGCATTCTTGCTAACTTGCCTCCTAAGAATGAACTTGAGATGCAATGAATCATGGAACTGTTCTCGTTGATGAGGATAACACCAATACATCCTTGGTTTTTGGGGCAGGGCAAGAATGACATCAAGGGATTTTTACAGTCCCTCATATTTCTGTTTTTTGAGAATTTGAAGTGTACTTCAGCCAGAGTCCTGCACGGGTCCACTTTTGGAGACCTGCACCCGCACAGTACAGCACCACACCCGCCCGTGCACCCGTGATTATTTCAAAGTTAAATCTGCACCCGCCCGGGCCCGTTAACATTCTGCCCGTTACCCGCCCATACCCGTGATAAATTACACACAATTATTTTTTCTATGCACCTCTCAATGTGACAAGCGCTAGGCCTACATGAATTTTGAATTGAAACAAAAAAATCCGTTTAACACAAAATCATATCAGATAGATCTAAGCTATCCATACTGTGATGAGCGTGAAAGAGACAACACGACGACATGCTTCAGCAAGGATTCAGACGTGTATGTGAATGTTTCTCGAGGCGGTTATCTAATGGTGTGTTAGTTTTTCTCTCGGAACTCGGAAATTCCAAGTTGAGTGCCATCACGTCCGACAATCTCCCGTTCGAGCTACCACATCTCGGAACAAACATGGCTGCCTCCATGAACACGCTGCTGTGTGTTGTTGCTTTATATTTTAGCAGATTTGGAGTGAGATAATTTTTTCCGAGAGACAAACAAACAAGAAACACAAACTAGTCAAACCACACTAAAAGCTTTATAAAATATTTTAGCACATTCATAGCAATATTCTTTTTTCGAGAGGCAAACAAACTACAAACAAACCAAAGACATTAACAAGTCTGGTAAAAATCTGATATTGCATGATAGGATACTGTTTATGGTCATGATATGGTATTCTCTAAATCAAACATGTGCAGTTACATTTATAACTATTAATACATTTAACAAAATAAATATTTTTAAAGATTTATAAAATAGAATTACTGTTGAGTGTGTAAGCCGCCATGTTGAAATTACGTCACAGGGGCAACTCGGACAACAAAATCTTGTCTGACATCAACTTCATAAAAGAGGCGTGTTTCCGACGGGAAGTGACTTTTTTCGTGACATTTCCTGACGTTTTCATCCAAGTTCCGACTTGGAGAGAAATAATCGAAAGCACCATAAGGTACCCCCAACATACTGAACACACTGTGATGATGACAATTTGTACATGATAGTCTAAAACATGGATATTTTCGCTTATATGTTATTTTTGCAGGCTACAATACTGTTTTGATTGACCTGCTACCCGCCCGTGTGTAATGAATTACCCGCCCGCATACCCGCCCGTAAAATTTCAGAACATTAAAATCCGCCCGTTTCAGCAACTATCTGCGGGTACCCGACCCGGTGCAGGACTCTGACTTCAGCAATGGAAGATAACATCAAATGGGTACACGAGGACACAAGAATGGCCAAGTAAAGATAGTTTGACAGCAATTTCACTTACTTTTGCTTGCCTTTGGAATGTACCACATGAAACAGGCTAATAACTCACTGGACAGGAGCCTGAGAGCCAAAACTGATGTTGTTGTAACTTTCATCTATGCAATTACACAAGTGGTCAGTTGCCACTGTCTGTAAAGGAATGTTGCCCTTTGAAGTAACATGCCACTGCCTTATTCATTAACATTTAATAGCTGAACTAGGGTCTTCTCACATTAGGCCTAGGACAGGCAGCTCTGGGCTCTGGTTCTGTCTTCCCTTGTGTCTCATTTCTTAATTGGATGGATAATATAAACAACCACTGACTAAGTGACATAAATTTCTTCTTCAGCGGTTGGATGCTGACTCTGTGTGTAGCACAGATTTTTATGTCTAGCAGAAACCTTGCTCATCTCTGTGCATTCACTGCGCATGTGCAAGATAGTGGATTATAGGGTGACCAGATGATCCATGTCATCCCGGACACCTTGAGCTACTTCAGGTTTTACAAACTACCTTAAAACCGAAAGGCTCCTGCGCTTGGCTAAATTGTTAAGTCCGGGATGACATGGATTATCTGGTCACCCAAGTGGATTAGGTATCAGCGATCAACGACCAAGGAGTAGAGGAGGAATAGTTCTTCTTGTAGAAGTTATGGTGAGCAGCTGTATGAGGAGGGTCGGAGGTACCTGCATACTGTCCATTTTAAAAAGCAGCACAATTCCAGAATTTTTAAATATTGGCAATAAAATTCACGGAGCAGGGGTGTGTGTGTGTGTGTGTGTGGGGGGGGGGGGGGGTTGTCAGGGCTAATTTTGTTGTCAGGATTTCAAAATACTGTGGAAAGTCTTATTACCTTAATACCACCCAAGCCTTCACAAACAAATTTTAAACCGTAGATAAAAGTTTACCCATTTCCCTACATTGCTTGTATTTGTGTTTGTTGCAATACACCTGCCCTCTCCTGGTCTGGTGTAATATCACACCTGTATGCAGCGCCGACTGCAATCATCTGCACCCACAGCCAAGTATAGTATGAACACAAGCTGCCGTTCGCATGACCGTCTGCAACCCGAAAGTGCATGCGAAAAAGTAAAGTATGTACTAGACTTAAGAGTGATCAGGATGACACAGCGGTGGAGTGCCAGAGCAGGAAGCGGCACACCATGAAATACTAATCGACACCCAGCAGGTTAATCACTTCATAAACATTTACATTATTAATGCTTCACTGACACAATAAAACACTCCACTGGATTGGAGTGGAACTCAATTCATTTGAAACCTCCAAGATCTCTGGGCTATTAAATGTACCATCAAAGATTTTTTTTTTTACTTCATTTAAAACTCTTCCTCTTCTTTTGCTCCAGAAGAAGCACCAGCTGTTAATTGAGACATTTTACCAGAGGAACTTGAATTCCCTGGGTGGACAGAGCAAAGCAGGCTTTCCCTCGAGAAGCTGCTTGCTAACCAATGGACTCACGTGAGCAGCTGGGCATTGTCATGCTTCTTGCGGGACTTGAGCTTTTGCCTCCACTGCAGGAAGGACCAGAGTGTCTTGTTGGGGTCATTTGTAACTATGCAGTGGTCCCGCTCTGTCCACACCTCCAGCCCAATGAGGGGCACTCGGATGTTCAGAGCCCTATAGAACTAGAACATGCTATAGAGTTACATTCAGTTCTGTTGTATTCTCTCAAGCATAGCACAATTCAGTAAGAATATCAAATAAAAACTGTAGGAAATTATCCTTAATGTACTATATGTAACTAAATAGATACATACATACTACATAACTGAAAATATACAGTAGTTTGATATGTTGTGCAAATATGTGCAAGGCCTGGATGTACAGCTGTGCATATATATATATATATATATATATACAGTCATTGACAAAAATCTTGTCACATAAGGACATAGTAACTTAAAAAGGCATATAACTTTATTTCTAATCAATCAATTGTTACAATAAATGGATCAATTTAATGCCAAGGACATTCACATTAATAACTGGGTGCAAAATGAAACAGTCAAAAAGTGTCCTGATGTTAAAGTCCATAAACACCTGTTTTTTGCAAGGACAAAAGTCTTGTCATGTCTTTTAATGATTCAACCAATCACAGATTAGAGGTTCACCTGTGACAAATACTGTAATTAACATAATCCCAGGTGTGTATACAAAGATCCCCAGCACACCACCAGACCTTCACTTGAAGTGCAACCTGACTTCTGTCAAAGATTCAACCACAGACCAAGTCTGCTGAGGTGTCAGACATCGTTAATGTATCCAAACGTCAAGTGGAGAGGATTAAAAAAAGATGTTCATGACAAACCCAGGTCAGGCAGACCACGTAAGACAACTCTTCGAGAGGACCATTTGTTGTTTCGAAAGTCCAGGGCCAACCCTTTTTCAACTGCAGCAGAGCTACATCAGAACTGGTCACCAGAAACCGCTGTGTCTACAAGAACAGTTTCTCGAATTCTCACACGCAGTGGTCTCTATGGCCGAATTAGTGCACAGAAACCAGCATTAATGAGAACACAACAAAAAAACCGTGTTGAATTTGCCAAGGCCCACAGCTTGCAGCAAGGATGGACAGTGGCAAAGTGGCAGAAGGTTGATTTTTCTGATGAATCATCCATACCAAATGCTGCAAATACTGCAGGAGACCTGTTGGAACCCGCATGGACCCAGGATTCACCCAGAAAACAGTCAAGTTTGGTGGAGGAAAAATCATGGTTTGGGGTTACATCCAGCATGGGGGTGTTCGAGAGATCTGCAGAATGGATGGCAGCATCAACAGCCTGAAGTATCAAGACATTCTTGCTGCCCATGACATTCCAAACCATAAGAGGGGGCAAATTCTGCAGCAGGATGGCGCTCCTTGTCATACTTCAGCCTCCACATTGAAGTTCCTGAAACTGACGAGGATCAAGGTACTCCAGGATTGGCCAGCCCAGTCACCAGACATGAACATTATTGAGCATGTCTGGGGTAGGATGAAGGAGGAGGCTTGGAAGACGAAACCAAAGAATCTAGACGAACCCTGGGAGTCCTGCAAGACTGCTTTCTTTGCCATTCCAGATGACTTCATCAACAAGTTATTTCAGTCATTGCCAAGACATATGGATGCGGTCCTCCAAGCTCATGGAAGTCATACATGTTATTAATTCTTTCTTCGAAGGCACCATGACTTTTATGTTATGATGTTATTGTAGCATGTTTGTGTATTCTAAATAAAGTATATGTATAATTTCTACATTATTTTTGTATATGACAAGACTTTTGTCCAGGCAAAAGTTGACCTTTCTGTCCTAATTACATGACAAAACTCAATGAATTATGAAAAACTTTATTTTGGTATAATAAGCATAATCTAGAGGGCTTTGCCTTTCTTATAAGCTATTTCTGATTCCAATTGATTAACTACAGGTCAAGTTATTATCTGTTGTTCCTACAACTTGGTTAAGTGACAAGACTTTTGTCAGGCACTGTATATATAAATATAAAATACTGCCGGCTTTATTATTCTTTATTTATTCATCCTCGGGGAGGGGAGTCACCTATACAGTTCCAGTTCCAGAACTACAGCAATCCCAATGGTAAGTATGGCTCTGTATTTACGTGTGGTCTCTTGTTTAAAACAACACAATTCAATATAACATAAATACAATTATTGTAACCAATTTATTATTGTAAAGCACATGTGAAAGTAAAAAACAAATGAAATTTCAGTCTTACCTTATCCACATAATTGGCAACTTCTAAAATTCTTTGTTTGGTTATTCGAAGGTCATTTTGTCTTTTGAACTGAATTACAAAAATATGACAACAGAATCACAAAGCTGTCTGCTATTATCATAAATACAAACAGTTCAATTGCTTCAAGAAAACAAATGAGAGATTTCATAAAAAAAAAACAAAACAAAAAAGCCAGTTCCAGTTGATAGGACAGTGTTCACTGATTATTTGTTTGAGTCTAATTCCAGTTATAACTCGATAAATAGAATATTGGATTATTCAGTCAGTTCATTCTTTCACTCCATCATGAGTGTCAGGAGTGCAGTTTGCATTGCTCCTTCTATTTCTGTGCCTGTGATTAG
Organism: Paramormyrops kingsleyae; assembly: GCF_048594095.1. Classification (NCBI taxonomy): domain Eukaryota; kingdom Metazoa; phylum Chordata; class Actinopteri; order Osteoglossiformes; family Mormyridae; genus Paramormyrops; species Paramormyrops kingsleyae. The sequence continues at coordinate 4,079,128 of NC_132821.1, read as the reverse complement.
AAGGTCACCGGTTAAAATCCAGTGGCTGTTGATCCCTTGAGTGTTAGCTAAATAAATTAAGTAGAATTCTTAAGTAAATAAAAATTAAGAAAAATGTGTTCTGCTGATCTAGCCCATTCACCTCAATGTTCAGTGTCTTGTTTTTCAAAATTGCTTTTCTGCTTGCCAGCGTTGTAAAGAGTAATTACAATCGAGCCTTCCGCATCAGGAGGGTTAGGGGTGCAGCCCCCCCGAGATCTGGAAAAACCACATCAAATTTCTTGGTCCTCTTGATGAGTGAAGCAAAGTGTTTCGGATTTTGGTACAGTTTAGGGCACTAAAATGCACAAAAATATGTTTGAAATGCGAGATACAAAGATCACTGCGAAATGTCATGTGAAAGCCTGCTGTACACACACTTGGTGTCCTCCAAACCAGCACTGTACGGTACATATATTTTATGCATTTATGAGTGTCATATGTATACAGTGGTACCTCAGAACTCGAATTTAATCCGTTCAGAACTCCGGATCGAATCCTAAAACGTTCGAGTTCTGATCGAATTCTCTCCATAAGAAATAATGGAAAACCAATTAATTGGTTCCCGACCCCAAAAAATTACACCTAAATGTATTTTTTTTTTTAGCATTTAAACACAAAATGAACCGGATAAAACAAGAAGAGCGTATACTATACTAAACACATCTAAGCACATTTATCAAAACAGTAATTTGTAAAGTAAGAAAATAAATATGTCCTGCCCCGATCGTCCGCTCCTTCCATGTGCCACGCCATCTCGTTAACCCCGTGTGGAATTCCCGTGTGATCAGCTGTTTCTGGTTGTTTTCATTAGCCCTCTGTATTTCATCTCCGTTTCAGTTTGTTTCCCCAGCCCGGTCATTGTATTGTCCATCTGCGTTTTGCCTGCCTTACCTGTAATTAAACCCGGTATTCCCCGATACCCTGACGTCTGCGCCTTTGTCTCCGTTCCATCCCTGCTGGGCATGACAATATTATTATAATTAAATGTATTAATGGTTTATTATTAGTATTAAAATAATGAATAAGAAATATTTATTTTAAAATGTATTTTATTATAAAATAATAATTATTGTTACTGTCTTTCATTGTCTAAATGCATTTTTACTGTCTAAATATATGTATTCAGTTAGTGTAAACATGAACGGTGCTATCACAGCAAATGCTAGGCTGAGACTGAAGCGTTACCCTTTGTTTCCACTGAGAGACGTGCTGCATGACTCATTTCCCTGCCCGTACAAGTTCTTAGGTTGACGTTCACAGTTTGACTTCTGAGATTCAGAGCTCTAGGTAATTTTTTTTCGAACTGGTTGGTTCGACTTTTAAGAAATTCGAGTTCTAATGAGTTTGAGAACTGAGGTACCACTGTATTTGTGTGCCATCTGCAGCTATAGCAAAAAAAAATCCCATTTAATTTCTTATGCTAGCCCTGTGATATATCGAAACCACGATGGGGAACGTTGAGATGCAGCAGGGTTGACTGTATTTTAATTATTCTGGTCATTCTCTACTGACCTATCTCATCAATAATGCAATTCCACAGAACTGCTGGCCTAATGTTTTGGGAAGTACACTTGCAGTTAAAAGATTACTGGTTTGAATCCCCAACCAGCAAGGTAATACTGAGGTACCTTGAGCAAGGTACTGCTCCCTGGGTACTGAATTAGCTGTCCACTGCTATGTCACACATGGGTTAAACACAAGGGACATGTTATGTTGTTGTGCACTGTGTGCCAACAATGACTAATCACTTCACCTATCTACCGTTACTGGGTGTGTTTTGTTTTTTGCACCATTCTGTGTAATGTCTAGAGACAACTGCGTGTAAAAAATCCAGATCAGCAGTTCCTGAAATACTCAAACCACCCCGTCTGGCACCAACAAACAGGCCATGGTTGTCACTTAGATCACATTTTTCCACCATTCTTGGCCTGTGTCTGCAAGGATTTATATATTGTTCTGCTGCCACATGGATGGCTGATTAGATATCTGCATGAAAAAACAGGTGTACACGTGTTTGCAGTACATTGGCCAGTGAACATATATAAATATTCTTCTCTACATATGTTAAATTCTGCTTATCATGCTGCTTTAAGGTTAACTACAAGGTATGACACTCAACATTGTACTCTTTATGAGAAGTTGGGCTGGTGCTCTCTAGAAATGCATAGGCAACTTCACTGGCTTTTATACAGTATGTGCATATTAAGGCATTACTGGCTCCTTGTCATCTTATTTGACTGTCTACTTAAACATTTCCAATGTGGGTACCTATTCCTAGCACTCTAGCGATTGTTTGCATCTACTAGTTCCCAGAGTTTGCAGCACATTTGGCTCGACCATTTTTTTGTTTGTTGCTCTGGCTGCATGGAATTTTGCTCCAAAAGATTATAAGACTTAGAACACCTGTCACCTAAAATTTGTGTTGCGAAGCATTTTAAAACTTGAATTAGGTTCATGTAATTGTTTTTAAATTCATTGCTTTAATTATTTTTATTGAATTTATTTTTGTTTTATTGTATGCTTCCGTTATCTGTGTTTATGTTTCTATTGTCATGCCACCATTTTGGCCAAGGACCTTTTGTAATATAGATCTTGATGTCAAAGGGTCTCCCTGGTTAACTAAAGGTAAATAAGGTAAAATATATTGGTAATGCTTTATTATGTGTACCTTCATAATGCCTTTATAGTGCATTTGTAGAACATTCAATTCACCTTCATAAGGCATTCAAAATGCATTCATAGTACACGTTTTAGTATACCTTAACATCCTAACACACCTTAACAGCTTTAATGTACATTAATAACAAACATTATATGATAAAAACAAACATTATAATCATATAATGTTTGTTATAAAGGTATATTAAAACACAAATCACAAGTTCACAAGTACACAAGTTGTTTGTGTTTTTTTGTCTTTGTTAGAACTTTTTCATACAGAGTAGCAAAATTGTGTTTCATTGTACATGTATAATGTCAATAAAGTTTCATTCATTCATTAAAACACACACTACATAAAGCTGCCCACATACTTAAAAGTTAATGTTCAGTAGGAAGTCCAAGTACCTTCTGATTGGAAGCATGCCAACATAACGCCCATTTTCAAAAAAGGGGATAGAAGTAATTTGTCAAACTATAGGCCAATCAGTCTAACTTGTATAACTGGTAAAGTTATGGAGGCTACAATCAAAGAGAAAATGGTAGATTACCTGGATTCAAATAACATTTTGACGGATAGCCAGCATGGATTTAGGAGAGGTAGATCCTGTTTAACAAATCTGTTGGAGTTTTTTGAGGAAGCTACTCAGGAAGTTGATGATAAGAAGGCCTATGATGTCATCTACTTAGATTTCCAAAAGGCTTTTGATGTTGTCCCCCACAAGAGCCTCTTACTTAAACTCAAAGCAACAGGTATTTTAGGAACTGTAGCGACCTGGATTGATAACTGGTTAACAGATAGGAAGCAGCGAGTAGTTATAAGAGGCACAATGTCACAGTGGGCCTGCGTTCATAGTGGGGTACTGCAGGGTTCAATTTTAGGACCACTATTGTTCCTAATTTACATAAATGATATAGACATGAATATATATAGTAAACTGGTGAAATTTGCAGATGACACCAAGGTGGGTGGTGTAGCAAATACTGAACTAGCGGCTCAGCAGCTACAGCGGGATCTTGATTTAATTAGTGACTGGGCCGATACCTGTCAGATGAAATTTAACATAGACAAATGTAAGGTACTCCATGTAGGGAGCAGAATTATAAAGTACAGGTATTTTATGGGACCTACGGAAATAAAGGTAGCTGATTATGAGAAAGACCTTGGTGTGTATGTTGATGCTTCCATGTGTCATTCTCGCCAGTGCGGGGAAGCAATAAAAAAGGCCAATAGGATGTTGGGGCATATCTCCAGGTGTGTGGCGTTTAAGTCAAGGGAGGTAATGCTAAGATTATACAATTCCTTGGTGAGACCTCACCTAGAATATTGTGTGCAGGTTTGGTCACCATATCTTAAAAAGGACATTGCGGCCTTAGAAAAGGTGCAGCGTAGGGCCACAAGAATGATTCCTGGTCTTAGAGGAATGTCATACGAGGAAAGGTTAGTTGAACTAAATCTGTTCAGCCTCAAGCAAAGGAGACTGAGGGGGGACATGATCCAGGTCTATAAGATTCTAACAGGTTTGGATGCTGTTCAACTGAATAGTTACTTCAGCATTAGTTCAAATACAAGAACTCGTGGCCATAGGTGGAAATTAGCGGGAGAACATTTCAAACTGGATTTAAGGAAGCACTTCTTTACACAGCGTGTAGTCAGAGTATGGAATAGTCTTCCTGATAACATAGTGCAAGCAGAATCCTTGAGTTCCTTTAAATCAGAGCTACAGTAGATAAGATTTTAACAACTCTGAGCTATTAGTTAAGTTCTCCCCAAGCGAGCTCGATGGGCCGAATGGCCTCCTCTCGTTTGTATAGTTCTTATGTTCTTACCATTCATAGAAGTTTAATTGCTATTCATTCCTAGTTGGTATGATTACCCTGGGGCCAAGTGTTACTGTATGTAACAATTTGGTAACAACTGTGACAGACAACACAATTCATTACAGCACTTGGTGGTGGCAAAATACTTTTCTTACCAATGTATGATCTGCCACAATGTAAAGCTCCATATATTTAGTAGAGCCCCGAGTGTTTCTTCTCATCTGCAAGGATGGAAAATGTCAAGGCTGACACAGATGATCAAGTTTTTTGACCAACTGCTTTTTGCTGTTACTTTCAACTTTATAGCTGCAGTGTAGCTGAAAATTACAAACAAGGTTACAAATGTACACTGTGGGCAGTGGTGGCTTGATGGTTAGGGTAGCACACTTGTAATTGAAAGATTGCAGGTTCAAATCTCCCACCAGCAAGTCACCACTGAGGTACCCTGAGCAAGGTATCGTCCCCAAGCACTGCTCCCCGGGCGCTGAATTAGCTGCCCCCTGCTATGTCACGAAAGTCACATATGGGTCAAATGCAGAGGACACATTTCATTGTTGCGCACTGTGTGCTGTGGTGTGCTGAGTGTGGGAGTGTAAAATGTGCCAGTAAGCTCTTGAGTCCATGCATTCAGAGATATGTTCATTAAATAAAAAGGAATGCAGAGTAGTTATTCAACCACTAAAATACATACCAATCCAATAAAATACATTTGAGATTTATTTCACAATTTTCACATTTGCAAAATGATATTATAAGCCATTCATGGTATGTTGTTTCCCGTGATCCCTTTCTCCTTTGGGGGATCCTTACCCTTCGATGCAAAGGCTGGAGGAAAGCAGAGAAATGGCCAGGATGCTCCGTCTGATGCCCATGTCCACATGTTCCCCCTTGGATTCTCAGATGTTCGGTCCTGTACATCTTGTGATGATGTGATTCCAACCCATTAACGGGCTCAAGGTAGTAACTGTTGTTGGCATTCAGCACAATCAGGCCCCTGCACAAGAAATCAGAATACAGGAAATACACAAGAAGAGGCCTAAAATAGCTTTTAAAAAGTTTTATAAAAAATGGCAAAGAAACACCATCGGCTCCAAATTGTATTTTCATCCTGCCGTCAGCAAACTTCTATTCATTTTTTTTAATGGGAAGTGTGGGAGTAAATGGCACAAAGCCCAGAACACACCTTCAGATTTACAGTTTGCTTAAATAAAACAGCATATTCCTGTATACAAAATTACCTGCAAGGGGGACCAGAACTGTTTGGAGATAAGCTAGCCTCAGAAACACAGTAAGAAAAAAAAATAGCTCTGCTAGCTGATGTTTACACCTGCAATAGCGAGCTGTAAGCCACCTATCTAACTGCTCCACAACAGTATCCAAGACAGAATCGGACCATTATGCTGTAGGTTCAGCCTAACTGTGAAGGCATGACATATATAGGGACAAAAATATTACCTAACAGAGCAACTTTGCCAGCAAATTGTTTCCAGGAACTATTTTAAAAAAGACTGGTAGAAAATATGTTATGAAATGATAAATGTCACTGAAATGTATACATCAGATAGATGAAAATGTGATCAAGTGTGTGCAGGAAAGAAGTTAATATAGAAAGAACTTCTGTTCCCAGACCATTTCTACTAGCCTGCACTTCTTCATGTTCCCTGAATGATCTCAGTGTTGTCTTAGGTTCTCACTACATTTGAGAGGTGTTGTATAGCTCTTGCCGCAATACTGCTTACACTTGTTTTTATGGGCTCAGTCTAGCCTAACTGACTTCTTGACAGCTGTATGCTTAAAATGTACTATTTGGCTAACTGGTAATTTGCTTTGGACAAAAGACTTTGCTAAATAAATAAATGTAATTAGTCTGAGAATCCATGCAGTGCAGCAGGCAGGTGTGTGCCTTTTTGAGGTGTTTCCTGAAATAAATAAAGGAAAAACCATAGCTAGTCAGAGCTTGCATGTAGATACCAATAGAATATTGAACCCTGTGTATTCGTGTTAGTAGCTAAAGTGGTAAACAATTCTAGCGTGGTCCTGAGAAGTATGTAAATATTTAATTGATGCGCTGATATTGTTTTTATTGGAATAAACAACAATCAGGTAAAAGAAGACTTTGTGCTGGAACATTTGGAGATAAGGTGTGAGATGTTTTTTTTGGTGTGATACGTAAAAAGAGTTAATTTGTCTTAAATAAGCTGTCATAGCTGGCTTGAGTCAGAACTCGCTGAAGATGCTCTCAACCAGGCCATGCTCTGACTCCCATGAATACTGAGCATATATGATAGCCCCTTTACTAATTAATTAATTACTAATTATATATATATATATATACACACATAAAAAAAACTCTTCTCAGGCTTTTGTGAGGTACATACCATTTGCTCTGTTGCTCTGAATCTTAGGTATATCTATCATGTTGTTCAAACTTTTTCGAGGTATGCTGAACCTGTTTTTTGAATTGCTGATTCAGATCTAGCTGATCTAATGGATTATGTTTGATAGTGAGGTACTTTGCTGTCACATACTTTGCTGGGGCAGTGAGTGGCCCAGTGGCCTAAGTCTCTGTGCCTGTGTTTGGGAGACTGCCAGTTGGAGCCCCAGCCTCAGCAGAACATGTCTGTGGGACCAGAAGCAAAGCCCTTAACCCTGAGCTGCAGGGGTGCCACATGATAGCTCACCCTACACTGTGATCTCCAAGCTACAAAGAGTAAGATGGGATAGGCAAAGACACAAATGCCTATATACTTGTGCAATGAAGCATTGTTGATATTATTAAAGAATTTGCTTCACGTTCGGATATTTAGATTGATTAATTACATAGGTATTCTTATACTGCAGCTTGACAATTGAAATTTTGTTAATTGATTTTCCTAGACTAGAGTTCATACAAAACAGCGCCTCAATACACCCAAGAACTTCATTAGCTATAGCCAATCTTCAAATGCATAGTTTCAACTAAAGCACGGCGATAGCTCCTACAGAACGCATTGTCACTACATTAAAAAGATTGTCAACAAATTTTTAGTTCAGTAGATTATCTCTGTCACCACTATATGCAGATCAACTCTCTAATTCCAATTAATTATAACCAGCCATTTGTTAAGATATACTGACTCCTATTGACTGTTTTCATAACCTCTTACAATTCAACATTACTCATAAGGAAGCTCACGATGTACCACCTCATTTTGTAAATTAAACTACATACATTTAATTCATTGAAGTTCAAAGGGCTGTTACATTTTTTCCTGTTTTGTTTTCTGCAGAATATTCTTTCTTACCGATATCTACATAGGTGAATTCAGTATTTTGCATTTCTCAGCAAAACCAACAGTGGAAAACATTTTTCAAAAGACTCATCATATGATGCCTATGAAACGAACTGCCCAGTTCATTCATTAACCTAAAACTGCTAGTTTTGGTGCAAGTTCAGGTAAGGTTGAGTATTAATAGGTCTTAAGATAACACTGTACCCTAAACACATTCAAAATATTAGTGTGCAGGCTCGTACAGATCACATTTTGCATTCATTCAAATTTTGTCATGCACTCTGAGGATTTATTTAGAATTTTTAAAAACATTTACAATCCTATCTTTTAACACTAGAAAGACTGACTGGGTCAATTTATATTTGGTTAAATTGGTGTAATGTATATTAATTGTGAATAACCTGTGTTTTGATTACTTCTTGGCTGTCTGACTTTGCTGAACCTCTGCATGTTCCTCAGAGACTGGGGTTATTCTAACACTCTCTTGCAGCCTCTGAATCGACCCCGTTCTACGAGACCCGATGCGGCTGCCCAAGTTGAGTTACGGTGTATGCCGGCTCAGCCTCTGAGGTGCGCACACGCTGGGTTACGGTAAAAGACCGGCTCAGCCTCTGAGGCGCGCACAAGCTGGGTTACGGCAGGTCCGGCCCAGCCTCTGAGGCGCGCACAAGCTGAGTTACGGCACAAAGTCCGGCTCAGCCTCTGAGGTACGCACACGCTGGGTTACGGTAGATCGTCCCAGCCTCTGAGGCGTGCACACGCTGAGTTCCGACACAAAGTCCGGCTCAGCCTCTGAGGTGCGCACACGCTGGGTTACGGTAATAGACCGGCCCAGCCTCTGAGGCGTACACACGCTGAGTTACGGCACCAAATCCGGCCCAGCCTCTGAGGCGTGCACACGCTGAGTTACGGCAGACATCGGCTTAACCTCTGTGGCCCTCACTAGCTCGGATTCGGCAATGGTCAGCTGAGCCTCTGGGGCGTTAAGGGCCGCCGGGTCATGACTGGTATCCAGGCTAGCATTGTATTACCTTGTAGTGGTTGTCCAACATCTAAACCTACTGTACATAGCAGAGTCACGGATCGCCTTATCGGCCGAGGCGAATCCGATGCGCCCCATCGTCCGGGATTAGTGGGAGTTCAGCAATAGAAGGCACAGCCCAGAAGTAATCTAAATAACAGACATGTCATGACTAAACTTGCCAATAAAGATCTTTACTTAAATTGGAGTCAGATATAATTTGGTCTTTACCTACAACGGGTAAGTAACTTTACAGAAGCGCTCGGAAGGATCCACACGCATTTCAAGCCTTCGGCTGTCCAATTGGATTCCGCCATTGGGCCAGTGGACGGTTCCCCTACACTATTTTATCCTACAAACTTTTAACACAGACATACCTCACCTTTTTTATGAGAGGGAGGAATTATTACAGTTGAGACTATCAACATTGAGGCCTTCAGCATGCCGACTACCCTACAAAATGTCTACATCTGTAACCCATATCCAAAACACAGAAGAATAGAAGTGATATCCAGATTTATGTATAAATGAAAGAATCTTCCCTTAAAATAGTACTGCTCCTCAATATCGGACATAAAGATGCAATATGCCCTCCTGTGGACCCACCACCTGCAGGGGGAGCCATGGGGTTTGGGTGTAATGCCGGGTGGCAGTGGAAGGCAGGGGTTTTGGTGGACCTATCGATGGCTACCAAAACTGGCTCTTGGCACATGGAATGTAACCCTTTCTGGTGGGAAAGCAGCCTGAGGTGGTGCAGGAGATACGGACTAGATATAGTTGGGCCCACCTCAACGTGCAGCTTGGGCACTGGAACCGAACTCCTGGACAGGGGCTGGACACTATTCCACTCTGCATAGTGAGGGTATGCTGGCAGTGTCTGGCAGAGGCCCCTGTCCTGGAGATGTTTAACTCACACCTCTGACAGAACTTCTCTTGCATTCTGTGGACCATATTCCGCTGATGCGGCTGTGCCGAGTTGTGGTTGTAAGGTTTTTGGTGCCTGACATGGTGGTAATCCCTGAAAGCCATGGTGGACACCAGCAGTAAAGGGAGCTGTCGCATTTCCACCACCTTCATCTTTTCTTACACTTCCCTGGCGAACCCCCTGTTCCTTGGACTCACTGGGTGGAATCCAAACATACTTGGATGCCCTGGGACTGCACCACAGCAACACTAGAAAGAAAGCCATACTTGTTCACTGCTTAGGCAAGGAAGGACAGCAGGTCTTTCGGATGCTTGGACATGCAGAGATTTCCGAAAATGCTGTTACTAGAGCCCGGAACTGTCCTGCTCATGGGCAATGTTGCTGGCACTGCAGCAAGGCTAACCATTTCGCCAAAGTATGTCGTTCAACCCCTGTAAATTCCACAGCACTGTCACCCTCCACTGCACTTCCACCTGCTTTTACAACCATTCACACTGTCAGCTCCAAACCTCAGTCTTTTACAACCTGTACTGCTGAACTGGACAACATATGTCTTCCCCTCTTATTGGATACTGGGGCTACAGTGTCCCTGTTAAATCTATCTTCTGTACAGCAGTATTTCTTCCATGTGCCACTTTCTAAGGCCACTACTGCTTTATGTGGTTATGGCAGTTCCAAAATTGACATGGTAGGCTCCATCGACTATCAGTCCACTATGGCTCTAAACTAGTCCCAGACCTTTCCTTTCACATGTCACACCAGGGTGCCAACTTACTGGGCCTTGAGCTTTTCACCGCCCTTGGATTCTCCCTACTATATACAACTGCCATTTTAACCATCAGATTGCCATGGCAGCAGCAGTATGCACCCCTGTTCAAGGGCGTTGGCTGTCTCCCCAGATTAAATCATTAACCCCTACTTGATTCATCTGTCACCCCAGTAATTCAGCCCCTGCGGTGAGTCCCACCTGCTGGAGGCAGGCATAATTGACCCAGTTCTCCATGGAATTCAAATCTGGTCATAGCTATGAAGAAATGCGGAAGCCTGCATCTCTGATTTGACCTCCGGGCTGTAAACAAGGCCATCATCCCTGACAAGTACCCACTTCCTTCCGTAGAAGAACTCGCCTCCCATTTTCATGGTTCGATGATCTTCACAAAACAGGATCTTCCTCAGGGCTATCTGCAGATCCCTCTCCCCCCCGACAGCTGGAACCGCATGGCTTTTGTGACACTTGCTCAAGTGTCTCAGTACACACGGGTCCCATTTGGGCTTAGCTTCGCCGCCAGCTGCTTCCATAAGATTATGGCTACTATCTTTACTGGATTCTACCTGGAGTGGTCATCTATCTATGACATAGTTTTCCATGGACCTACAGCTGCCATCCATAGAGTTTTTGAGGTGCTAGCTAAACACCACCTCACGCTTAACAGTCAAAAATGTGTGTTTTCTGTACCTGCAATTGAGTTTGTGGGATTCTGCCTCACGGCTGAGAGCCTCACCCCACTTCAGTCTAATATTGAGGCCACTATTTCTGAACCTACAACTGCTGCCCAGGTTGCCTTTTTCCTTGGCATGACAGCCTACTACCTGTGTTATTTGCCTCACTACTCTGCTACCACAGCTCCTTTGCGTCAGCTGCTGCAAAAAGATGCACGTTGGATTTGGATGCCCTTTCATGCCCTACCTGTGTGAATCCTCAGCTATGGCAGTTGGAGCTGTACTGTCACAGCTGCAGGATGGAGTGGACTGACCTATTGCCTTTGCCACCCGTGCTCTCACCGCCACTGAGCAAAAATTATTCTGTAGGCGAACGTGAGGCTCTAGCCTGTGTCTGGGCCTGTGAGCAGTGGCACATGTATCTTTATGGCAGGGCATTTACACTGTGCACTGACCACCAGGCACTGACAGCCTTGCTTGCAACAACTGGTACAGGGCGCAAGCGAGTCCGACTATATCGGTGGTCAGATCGACTTCAGCAGTACAATTTCACCCAGTGTTTCACCTCAGGTCATGATAACGTTGTAGCAGATCTGCTGTCCCGCTCCACCCAGTGTTTCATCTCAGGTCATGATAACGTTGTGGCAGATCTGCTGTCCCGCTCCACCCAGTGTTTCATCTCAGGTCATGATAACGTTGTGGCAGATCTGCTGTCCCGCTCCACCCAGTGTTTCATCTCAGGTCATGATAACGTTGTGGCAGATCTGCTGTCCCGCTCCACCCAGTGTTTCATCTCAGGTCATGATAACGTTGTGGCAGATCTGCTGTCCCGCTCCACCCAGTGTTTCATCTCAGGTCATGATAACGTTGTGGCAGATCTGCTGTCCCGCTCCACCCAGTGTTTCATCTCAGGTCATGATAACGTTGTGGCAGATCTGCTGTCCCGCTCCACCCAGTGTTTCATCTCAGGTCATGATAACGTTGTGGCAGATCTGCTGTCCCGCTCCACCCAGTGTTTCATCTCAGGTCATGAAAACGTTGTGGCAGATCTGCTGTCCCGCTCCACCCAGTATCCTGCAGTGCCTGACTCTGTCACTCAAAAGCCAGACCTCATCCAGATGTTACACACTCCCCTGAAGGCAGCTGTCTCTATCGAACTCCAGCTGGCCTCAGAAGTCCTCTCCCAGCTTCGTACAGACGTTTGCACAGGGTGGCCGACTAAAGTTAAACCCTGACAAGCTCACGAGTTTGGCATATAAAAAGTTAAGGCAGTCTATGTATCGATGGACATATTTTCCTTATTTTAGCTATTATTTTCTGTGCTATTAAATGCATTTGTTATTATTTTTGAAAACTTTATGTGTTAACTGGGATTTTATTCATCAGTTCCACTAATTCAAATCTTATTTAAATGAGAAACATGTTATTTTAAAGTGGAGGAAATTGTTCTGAAAAATGTAATAAGTCCATTGTTTAAAACCTGCCTCAAAAGACAGAACTGTCAGTCTAAATACACAAAATAAAATTATTGCTATTTTTGGTTTTGCAAGCTGCTAGCTTTCATTTTAGCTCATATTTCATTACTTTTCAGAGGAACATATTGTCAATTAATTCTTTGTTTTCCATCTTTGAACAGGGCCTCAATATTTATTTGTAGCCACACCATATCATTACTGTGGGAAGTAGATGTTAAAATTCCCTTCACCAAACACTCACCACCTGGCTCTCTTAGACAAAGATAGAATGTGCTGCGCATTTAATATCAATTTTGAGTCCTCAAAGAAAAGTCCCTGTTCCTTACACTCTGGGACGTGTGACTCACTTGAATCCAGAGCACGTACTGAGGGTGACCCAGGAGTCAGAGTGTCCAGTGACGTGCCCGTGATAGTAGCAGTGATCCTGAAAATAAGAAAAGAGAAAAGGAGAGAGAGAAAAGAAGATTGCAATGATTTGAATGCCATTGCTAATTCTTTTATTGCATCAAAATCCCTATTAGTTGCTAACAAATCCACATGACCATTTGAAATGCAGCACAGCTGCACTTTATTATCAAGTTGCAACATAAAAGCATCCCTCAGGGCACAATATAATTTGAGAAAAACATCCAGAAATTTCCATTTCTCTAACCAGCAACTAAAATATCAATTTGCAAAGTTGTATTCTGTTAAAATCTTTCTTGATATGACTGTTCAAAATTCTTGAATGGAATGAGTCAGAGGCCTTTATGAGTGCTGGAACGTAATCTTTAAGAATAAGTATGATCATTTGTTTGATTAGCAATGGAGGCTGAAATGTGAAAAGGGGCTGAGAGGCTGAAAAGTGAAAAGACAAACCTGTTAGAGTTGTGTGGTTGTTATCACCTATATATGAAAAGTCTGAACATATTTTCTTGTTCAGTAGATTTCCTATTCTTACTATCCCATACTGTAACTTGTTATCTTGAGAGGAGTTTGCCAAGAAGGCAACAATGTACAGAAAAGACATTACAATGAGCACAACCACTGTGGTTTGAGATGAGGTCGTTACAGAAGACGCTCTGTGATCATGAGGAGACACTGTGACCACCTGGGTTTGCTTCTAAAACCACAGTAAGCCGTTTTCCAGCACAGCGCATTTTCTAGCTGCTCTTCAAACATCATAAAAGTATAAACTGTGGCCACAATGTGTCTGAGCTGTGTCTAATTAGATCTAGATAAAATCTGCAAATTTTACAAATGGATAAAGATGCTAAGAGGGATCAAGTTCACGCAGTTCTGGTTGTGATTTTTCTCTTCCAGTAGCTTGATGGAAAAGCGCACAGTTCCTTTTTTACTCTAGGTCTCAAATGTCTCATGACAGTTTGCCAGGAGACTATGTGGGACAAAATTTAATTACCAAGAAAATACCAAACGGATGTCCAGAGAAGAGGAGGATGCAAGGTGTGGAGAGAAAAAAGGCGCCCAGTTACCTTGTAATCAGGGATTAGGGTGACAGGCACCCCGTCTTCGTAATGAGTCTCTGTGAAATTTGGGCCCAGCAGCTGACTGGAAGAGGAAGACAGAGGGATAAATTAATGTTCCAACACTGATTTCTGTTCTCTGCGTTGTCAAAAACAGCAGCAAGACACAACACTGTTATGTTATTATATTTATTATTAATATATATTATTATATACAATAATATATTGTTGTTATACTATTTCATGAACCATATGAACCACCATGCATGAACTTTCAATGAACTACTAACCAGTATTTCTCAGATCATGTAATGATATTGATATACAATCACAATGGAAGGAATGCAGTACCGTTTTATTCACTTTAAACTTTTAATTCCTGTATTTATGTCGACTGTGAATGTGACTTATGCACTTTTCATAACCAATTAACTCACACCCACGCACATATTTAAGCATATTTTGATACATTAAGTTTTCTTTTTTCCAAATTTAATGTACCTTACAATTAGTTTGACAAAAAAAATAGTAGTATCTACGTAGTTAAAGTCTATATGACTCCATGTATTTATTTACATTTTTTTCCTAACATCTGTTTAGTCTTCAACTTTAACATCTTTTTGCAAGTCTTGCAGTATCTAAATTCTTTTCCCAGTAATGATCCAATTCTGTGCTGAAAATTGGACAGCAGGATAGACGGGGGTGTTCACTTGCACTGACAGTTTGCACGGCTATAAGCAGATCTGCAGCCTTTGACATCTTTGACACATTACAGTATGCAGCCCCATGGCTGCAGCATTATGATGTGCTACAGCTGGGACCCAGCTCTCAGAAATATAGGGGCTGAAAGCCTATGCATCTCATAACATTTTCATGATATAATGGCCTGGAAAGCAGGAGATGCCAGAAGCATCTGTGAATTTGCTCTCGAATCAAAATCAAAACCCATATATTACACTGCAATGTAAATTATCCTGACTCTTAGCGCTTATATTTAGAAAATATAAACCAGTATTGGTCACCTATTTAATCATAAAATAGAATGCAAAATGAATGTTTTATGCAACAGGAACCAAATTACTTTTTAGTATTGCTCACTATGAAAACAAGGAAAAGGGCAAGACTTGTGCAGCTACTGAAACTATAGACGTACTCAAAAACCAAATTAACAGGTTTCTTTCACAATCGTGCATGGCTGGCTTTATACTGTATTTATACTTTGAAAGCAAACAAGGTATTTTTTCTTCCTCTCAAAATCCATAACTAATGCAATTAAGCTTTGTAATTGCCTTGTTTCTTTATATGTAAAATTGATTTTTTTTTCCCTCCTAAAATTAAATTTCTGGAAAATTAGTGGAGCCACTAAAACAACTACCAGAAAAAAAAAACAAAAATCAAAACTAGAAACCCAAAAACAAGTCTCCACCTGACAAGAGCCTCAAATCTAGAGACCGGATGCTGACTTCTGGAGCATGTCATGAAAGGGGGAATCAGAACAGGTGCAGACAAAGGATGCAAAAACTTCCTTTTCGGTACTGAGGATGCCCTAAAGTCAGAGTCAGTGCTCTGACTGGGTTTGTGTAAATAGAGTGGTACCTCAGTTGTCGAACTCATTAGAACTCGAATTTCTTAAGAGTCGAACCAACCAGTTCGAAAAAAAATGACCTAGAACCCGATCTGAATCTCAGAAGTTGAACCGTGAATGCCGACCTAAGATAACTTGTACACGCGGGGAAATGAGTCACACGGCACGTCTCTAAGTGGAAACAAAGGGTAACGCTTCAGTCTCAGCCTCACATTCGCTGTGATAGCATCATGCATGTTTACACTAGCTGAATACATATATTTGGACAGTAAAAATACATTTAGACAATGATAGACAGTAACAGTAATTATTATTATATAATAAAACAAATTTAAATATAAAGATTTCTTATTAATTATTTTAATATCATTAATAATAAACCATTAATACATTTAATTATAATAATACTGTCATGCCGAACGTGAACGGAACAGAGACAAAGGCACAGACGTCAGGGTATCGGGGAATACGGGATTTAATTACAGGTAAGGCAGGCAAAACGCAGACGGACAATACAATGACTGGACTGGAAAACAAACTGAAATGCAGACTAAACACAGAGGACTAATGACAACAACCAGAAACAGCTGATCACACAGGGATTCCACACAGGGTTAACGAGAGGGCGTGGCACACGGAAGGAGCGGACGATGGGGCAGGACATGTTGTTTGGATACATTTACCTTCTTACTAAATGACTGTTTTGATAAATGTGCTCAGATGTGTTTAGTACAGTATATGCTCTTCTTGTGTTATCCGGTTCATTTTGTGTTTAAATGCTTAAAAAAAAAAAAAAAAAAACATATTTAGGTGTAATTTTTTGGGGCCGGGAACCAATTAATTGGTTTTCCATTATTTCTTATCGGGAAAATCCGATCATAACCCGAACTTTTTAGGATTCGAACCCGAGTTCTAGTGCTAACCCGAGTTCGAACCCGAGTGCTAATCCAATCAGCAATCAACAACAGCGTCAGCTCAGGAAGGACGCAAAAGGTGTTGAAACCCTCTAGACAGGAGTGAACACACAGAAACCAACAGCAACAGAACACCTTCACTATCACACCCGCCGACTCAGCTGGGAGCCCCTTAGGCTTTACTCCCATTTTTGCCATTTGTATAGCATTCCCACATTCTCTCAATGAGTGGATGCCACTGAGGTTCTGAAACTACTTTCTGGGCATTATAACATCATGCATTTTTGTTATGCCATTTCAGAGAGAAGATCTCTGATAGGTCCTGTGTAGTGTCCTTTAAATTCTTTATTTTACTCAGTGGTGTCCTATCCAGTTGCCAAGTGTCATGTGAAATTGCTGCCATGAAGAAGGTTCCCACGTGCTTCTCTTGGAGAAACTCGCGTCGTTCACCGTGTGCAGCAAACTGCTGCACATCTTCAAGCAGCCTGTTGCTGCTGGTGTCCTGTTCTTCATTATTTTCTGGGGAAGTAACACTGAGAATACAGAGCCTTCCAAGGAGGACAAACTGCTTACAGCCAGTTCTGTCATAGCATATATGTTTGCAGTGTGCTACCTGCCTCAGTTGTACCTCGCTGTGGACAAAAGTGTATGACACATATGTAAAATATAAATGTAAGCCTGGACACAGACTAGAAAGGTGGTGTCCAAATTACTCTCCTTACTGAAGAATGAATGGCATCAATTAACAAAGAACTTGAGAGAAACACATTCAGCCATCTCCCCAAAGTGGAGAAAATTATTTTTTTCCCAGGGTGGGGGGAGAGAATAGTGTATGAATGAATGAATTAAGCAGTCAATCAACCAACCAATCAGCCACGCCCCCTCGCCCAGTCACATTGACCAAAGTGCTGGAAGATGTTTAGCACTGTGCTGTAATTACTCAGGCTATGTTACCAGCAGAACTGGTCTAGTCTTTGCGAGGAATTGTAGACGTATGTCCATTTAATCTTCCCTGCTTAATCCCGACTTTGTTTTCCCTCTTGTGCTTCAGTGTGTCCTCTGGCCCAGTTAGTGTGTGTGTGTCCCCTGGCCCAGTGAGTGTGTGTGTGTCCTCTGGCCCAGTGAGTGTGTGTGTCCCCTGGCCCAGTGAGTGTGTGTGTGTCCTCTGGCCCAGTGAGTGTGTGTGTCCCCTGGCTCAGTGAGTGTGTGTGTCCCCTGGCTCAGTGAGTGTGTGTGTCCCCTGGCCCAGTGAGTGTGTGTGTCCTCTGGCCCAGTGAGTGTGTGTGTCCCCTGGCTCAGTGAGTGTGTGTGTCCCCTGGCCCAGTGAGTGTGTGTGTCCCCTGGCTCAGTGAGTGTGTGTGTCCCCTGGCCCAGTGAGTGTGTGTGTCCCCTGGCTCAGTGAGTGTGTGTGTCCTCTGGCCCAGTGTGTGTCCCCTGGCCCAGTGAGTGTGTGTGTCCTCTGGCCCAGTGTGTGTCCCCTGGCCCAGTGAGTGTGTGTGTCCTCTGGCCCAGTGAGTGTGTGTGTCCCCTGGCCCAGTGAGTGTGTGTGTCCCCTGGCTCAGTGAGTGTGTGTGTCCCCTGGCTCAGTGAGTGTGTGTGTCCCCTGGCCCAGTGAGTGTGTGTGTCCCCTGGCCCAGTGAGTGTGTGTGTCCCCTGGCTCAGTGAGTGTGTGTGTCCCCTGGCCTCCTTCTGAGTATTTGAGCCTGAAGCGACATCGCCGTGTCTGCATGAGTGCCTCCTTTTCCCTTCACTCCACAGGATACACAGAACAGACTCCTCAGCTTTTCAACTTTAGCATCGGCCCCTTAGATTAAATTACATTCATGTATAGTGTTTTGGCTTCTTGTTTGCTCAGCATTTGGGTCCCTTGTTCCCCATCCGTGACAACTGTACACAATTAATTCCACAGTGGTGAAAATTTAACAAATCATTTTTGACATTTATGAATAAATATACCCTCACATGTATGCTTGTAATTTGAGAAGCATCTCGCTGCGTCCTATGGGAAAACAAGGTTGGACATCCAACCCAACCCATATCCAAACATACCCACCGACACTATAGATTAATCTATCAACTATTTTACACACACAGTGTAAAACCACCTTTTTGTTTTGTTATAATGTGAACTGCAACCATAATTATGTAGTGATATTAAAGGATGACATTTTAGAAACCATAATCATAATTTCATTAACATAATAAAAAAGATGTGGATTTAAACTATTGATGTTGAATAATTGCAGCAGCCCTAATTGTTGTAGCTGCAAGTGGGGCAGAGGTGGGTTAGTTTTTCTTTTCTTCCCTTTGCTTTTAGTGTTCAGTTGCCATCTGGTGTATTCAGTATTGATGCTGGTGTGTACCATTCAGGATAATTATAGTTTTAGTTAATGTCTTGTCCTGGGAGTGGCCTGCAGCCGTTTTTGCCTCTGATGTTGATGGTGTGAACTCATCCACTGTTCTTGATGCCTCTTCGGCTGGAGATCCACTTTGGAGAACTGCCGTGCTATCCTACAGCCTTCGCTTAGTTGCTGGATTGTACTGCAGAAGTGGTCGGGAATGTAATTTGTAATTTGACTGTAATTTGTGTCCTGTTAAATCACATGTGAGAGGGCGATCTACCTTGTATCGGTGTGTGTATTGTAAACTTCTTAAATTGACCTGCAGTTTTGTCTCTCACCAGGTATGGGGGGACGAACCATGGGGAGGCTGGCACTCTGCTGGTGGGATTTTGTACTGTGCGTGGCTACTAAGATTGTAATGCCGCGCAGTGTGTGTGTATGTGTTTGTGCCTGGTACACAGGTGGTTTGGTTTTGTTGGATTTATTTATTTATTTGTGGTTTTGCTGCTAGTGCCTCCGCATGATTGTGTATTAATCTGAGTTTTTATTAATCTGAGTAATGTGTGTCAGGGCTGAAGCTGAGGTCCTGTTTCAAGAAGTCAACTTGTATAAGGGGGTGTGGTTTACCACACGGCCACACTCTTGCTCATATTCAGTGTATTGCTTTAAAAAGAATCATATTTTTGTACGGGAACCACATCTTTGCTCCTGGCTGATAGTGAACCAAACCTGTGTGCCTCTAGTGTTAGGCTAGGAGGAGAGTCACTGCACGAATATCCCTGGGTGAAAGTACCAGGGTGGCATAGCTGGTTATTCTGTTGGCTTACTCCACCTGTTTATGGCAGTGTACCATCCACCACTGTAACAAAAGCACAAATTCAGTCAGTAGATATATTTATATTTAGCCTTAAATATGGACAAAAGTTTCCTTTCCAGTGTGTGTGCATGTTTCCCCTACAACCATCTGGTGCACATTTTCGGCACTGGATAATATATCATTTCATACTGTTTTACACAACCGTTTTCCTTGTTTGCACTGTCACCTCACACTTTTGGGAACAGGGTTTGAGTCTTCACTGTGGCTCCATGTGTGTGGAGTTTGCATGTTCTCCCTTGGAATTGTGTGGTTTCCTCTGGGTACTCCATTAATTGGAGTTGTCTGTAGGTGTGAATGGTGTGTATGTGTGCTTTGTGATGGGATGGCACCTCATCCTGGGTTGTTTCCTGCTATGTGTTCATGGCTTCCGGGATAGGCTCTGAAAAGTCATGTCTTGGAGTAGGAAAAGTGGGTATAGAAGATGGATGGATGGATGGATGGACATTGTAATCAGAACTCCTAACCCCCGCAATGAGTACACAGAGGTAGCAGCAGTGACAGACTTGCCTATGCTGCAGGTAAAGTGTCAGGCACTGAGACTCTATGTGGTAAGTCACTATTTGTGGTTTTTGTTTCAAAGTAGACTTGTATTCACTTTAGGATTTAAGTAATCAGGGATGGGTAATTGATCCAGCAGCAAAATCAGATGGGAAGTTTTTAATTTACATTGATGTCACATGCCAACCACAATGGAGGGAAATGTCTTAATATACACTCAGACACGGGCATGCAAGAAAACATTCAAAAGAAACATATGTAACGTTTGAAGAGACACAAACTAGTTCTTAGTTACATACTGATCTCATGTTTGTTCATCATTAATTAATCATGATGTATTGATTTGTTACCATATCTGTTAGTACTGTAAATCTTTGAACTACTGAAGGAACTGCTGAAGGAACAAGTCATGAACACAGCTAAGTGAAACAGCAATCACATGTTTGTTCATCATTAATGAATTGTGACATGTTTTATCTCACTTAGCTGCTGTATTTGTTCATGATTTTTATTTCAGTAGTAATTGAGTTGCTACTAAGTACTTGTTCACCCTCAAGTACAGTTTTACCGAAAAATATAACAATGGTTCCAATTAAGTGGGGACTGAACTTTGACTACAATGCCAAATCGGCTACAGAAATCTTCAAAACGTTTTTAATGTAGGATATATATCAGCCCTACCACCTTTCTTCATTGAACAGCTGTCCTGAAGCTCGAAGCCAGATACCTGAAGCCTAGATCAGCATATGCTGTGTGCAGAGGTTTGCATGCGGACCTGAGGGGAGGGGGTTGCACTTACTCATTACGTTCAACCCGCAACAGCAGTTCTTCGCCTAGGGCCTCCAACAGTATCTCACCCCGGGCTGGGAAGCGGGTCTGTGGGAGGACAATGTGGAGACAAGTCTTATGTATGTTAAAGGCCTCACATAAGGAATGCAAAGGCACACTCACCAATATTGGAACCAGAAATCACATATCTTTATATGTACACATACTCACACCCTTATATAATAATAAAGGTAGGTTGTCATATTAGGATTAGAGTTTCCCCCATCAAAATGAAGGGAGAGTCCTCACAAAGATATAATTACAAACCTGAGTGTATGTGAGTGTGTGTCCGTCCAAAATGTATTAGTATGCATATCAAAACATTTTGGAGAATTCTACACTTCCAACGTTGTTGGAACAGTTTGGCGAAGGCCCTTTTTCTGTTCCAGCATGACATATGGTTGGGTGAGTGCGGTATGGAAGATCTTGAGTGGCCTGCACAGAGCCTGTCAAACACGTTTGGGATGAACTAGAACGGAGATCGCCAGCCAGGCCACCATATGCAACATCAGTGCCTGACCTCACAAATGCTCTTCTGGATGAATGGGCAAAAGTTCCCAATGACACACTCTAAAATCTTGTGGAAAGCCATCCCAGAAGAGTGGCAACTGTTATAGCTGTGAAAGGGGGGGGGGGCTGGTGGCGGCAACTCCATATAGATGCCTATGGATTTAGAATGGGATGTCATAAAGGTTCCTGCCGTTCCTGTGGGTGTAATAGCCAGGTGTCCCAGTACTTTTATCCACAAAGTGTATATATACATACACTGTATGTGTGCGTGTGTGCGTGTGTATGTGTGAGCGTGCGTGCATGCGTGTGATCCAAATATACCTTGCATTGTGGGGCCCATTTTTCCAGTCCCCATAAGGAAAACCTCAATTTTATAAAAAATCGTTGATTGCAAAAAAAAAAAAAACCTAAAAATGCCGAAAGACTTGTATTTGGTTTGGTTACTTATGGTTAAGGTTAGGGCTGGGTTGCAGTTAAGAGTGTTGTGATTGGGATATGGGTTTTTCCCATAGAAATGAATGGAAGGTCCCCATTTAAATGGGTACGTGTGTGTGTGTCTGTCTGCCTGTCTGATATATATATATATATATATATATATATATATATATATATATATATATATATATATATATATATACACATATATATATATACACATATATATATATATACACATATACATATATATACACACACATACATATATAGATACACACATATATACATGCATAGATACACATATATATACTGTATATGTATCTAATAGAAGTCACGCATCAACATCCTGTGTACTACTTACCGCAAGATTCAGGGAGGTTATACAGTTTGTTAAAAACGTTGTATCGAGCAAATATGAGAATATGCTCCCAGAGAAATCTTAGTCTTTACAAAAATCAAGTTCCAGTTCATTTTGTCATTACAGCCATATCTAAGATACAGTGGGACAAAATTGCATTCTCAAGACAAGAAAATGTGCAAAAGGGGAAGAGAAAAACCACAGAACAAGGAACAATACAAAAGTACCATACGTGAACACGTAACCATACATGAATTCATACAGTGCAGCCCAAAACCTTACTTAAACATGCTGCTACCACTTTACAATAAGGCTCCCCATATGAAGAGGATATGAATGGTTTATAATCCGGTTATTAATTAGGTTGTAACTGTAGGAATTATTAGCTCAGGTAAATTTTAATATCTCCACCAATATGTTTGAATTAATTAAAGTTTAATTAATTATTATTTAATGCTGATTATTAACCAATTGTTATGCCGAATGGTCGGCTCCTCCAAACTCGATTGCGGTATCCCCGTGAGTCTGTTAATGTGAGACTTAAATGGGATTCACTAATTACCAGTATCACTTAGTAACCTGGGTTAGAAGGCTCGTCCAGCGAGCTGCGTCACCAGCTAATGTAAACGATTGGTAGCGAAGCTCCCCTCACGGCCGATGAGAGAGAGTCTCGCGATGTTTCAGGCGAGTTTGAGGTTCAGAGCGTGTAGCAAGATCGCACAGAGGCAGGGACTTATTGTGAGCACTCAATGACGGAGGCTGAAGTTGTGTAAAAGACATGCATTTATTCCTAGCTAACACTACAACTAACATAAGACAGACATTACACCTAACACAAACAACAAACACGAAATAACGGAATAAAAACAAACAATGTAATTATGAAAATGCAATGACTGGATTTAAAAGGAAATACTGTTCTGCAAAGCAAGCACAGTTTGTGGAAACACGACCCTAAAGTCTTATAGCAGGTTAACAGAACAGCTTAAGTTGTTAGAATAAGAGGAAGTTGGTTTACTTGGTTGCAGAGTGGGGGGGGGGGTCTTGGCAGTTGATGGCAGAGCTGCTGAGCTGATGGCACTCAGGAAGGCGTGGCGTTTGGAGCAGTGGAGTGGAGCCCCTTTGGATTCTCTCTCCTGGGTCTTGGGTGCTGTTCTCTGTTCAGCTAGGCCTTCACCGGACGACTTCTTGTGGGCTTCTCTTCTCCCGGGCTGATGGTCTTTTTCGGCGCTGATGGTCTTTTTCTGCACTGCTGATGGTTTGTTCTGAGGTGCCAGAGTTTTATGGTCTAAAGTTCATGAATAGGGATGACCAGGAATTCGACTCCTGGCCCAATGGCTGGCCATCCATTTGGCGGGCTTTCAGGAAGAGGGTCTGTATCAGTCCTTTTGGGATTTATGACCCGACTGATTCTCCCTTTACTGATGATTTTCATTAAGCTGTTATAACTTTTGATACATCCACTTTCATGGTACTTCCTGACCAGATTTGGAACCAGGGGTGATTATCAATCAGTTTGACACCAAACATGCCAAACCAGCTTCACAGGTTCACACCTCATACCATCTGTATTAATTGATTAAACTATTAATTATTTTATGGATGTGACTGATTCACCTCAGTATAGGATACAGGTGCCTTGGGTTGCACCTCAACAGATGTTACACTTTGTGCAGACATTACATCAAATATTCATATTACAAACAGCACATCTTATCCATAGATAGGCGTGGCCATTAGTTTTTGGTAATATCAAGATAAGTTGCACATCTGGGCACAACATATCTTAGTGGGTGTGGCTTATTCTAATTGATCTTCTCCAAAATGGATAATGTACACCTTAATTGAGTTCTTCTTAATATAGCATGGTAGAACAAAGAAAGCTTGCTATGGTAACAAGATCAGATAAGGACCACCAAGGAATGTGGAGGAAGAAAAGGGGGGGGGTTGTTAAACATAGAAAGAAGACTCTAAAAGTTAGGACGCACTGGTTACACTAATTTCCAGATTCTTCTGGTATAACCATGGAAATATATTTGCAGTGGTAGCTATACCTATTTATTTATTCAAATTTATATAAGTGTTCAAGTGTAAAGGGGTAAAATAGGTGATACTCCATGAACATGGTTATAAGGGGGGCGCACAAAACACTAAGATTATCTAAGGACACATCCAAACATAACCCATCTGTATATTTAGACTTGTAGTCATGAGTAAATCAATATACAGGGTATACAAAAGCCAAACTTAAATGAAACTTTCCTTAGGGTGTTGGTCTGTTGGGGTGAGTGGTATGCAAGGCAGGATGTCTGGGGAGGGGGTTGTGTGCCAAGTCGAGGGACCCCTGTCCTTGAGGTCCACTCTGCTTGTCTGTAGGTCCCTAAATCTTTGGCCAATAAAAGTTGGAGTGCTGGCCTCCCTTGTTATCTGTGTGTGTGTGTTTATGTGCGTAACCCCCCTTTGGTGCCTCTCGTACCAGGCTCGGCCTTGTCTCAGGCCACCTGGAATTTAGGCCCTGTGATATGTGCATGTGTGATCCTACATAACACTTAAATGTGAATTATTAATAGACATTTTTAAACAATTTATAACACAGTTTTCTTTTTATTAATGAGTTGCTACCATTTACAAGTGGCAAAAGGGAGCCTTATTGTATAGTGGTACCAAAATGTTAAAAATAGTCTAGAATAGTATAAAATACTGTATATAATATCAATTACTACAGTTAAAGATAGATGAACTATGTACAGTATATAAAACTGGCTTTATTATGCACATATTACCAAGAGTTTAACAATCTTATTGCTTGTTGAAAGAAGCTATTGCACATTGTTTCTGATCTTGATTTTTTGGAGTGATCAAACAGTGAGCAAGAGATCAAACAGTCCATGAGAGGCATGTGAAGAATCTCACAGTGCAGAGGGCTTTCATCTTACATCTGCTCTTAAAAATGTTCTCAGTGGAGCGGAGAGAGACCTCGATAACCCTCTCAGCCATCCGCACTGCACATTGCAGAGTCTTCCTGTCAGACGTACTGCAGTTTCCGTACCAAGATGCCATACAGCTCATCAGATGAAACTAGCTAGTCATTGGCAGTAGAGCTGCTCATGAAGAGTAGCTATCATTTTCAGTTGGCACATGGAGGTACATTCAGTTTCCAGCAAACAAACCACAAATTATAAACCGTTTTAAAATGTTACAGTACACTGATTATATTAGTAATTATTTTATATATTCCTGTCATTCTTGTTTAGTGGAATAAAGTTTGTTGATTCACTTTCTTGCCATTAATATTAATCATACAACATAATTTGACATAATTTCTATGTATACAGCATAAGAACATAAATCCATTAAATTGATTAAATGTATTTGAAAAAATGTGTAGTGCTGTTGTCTCAGGAACAGATGTAGTTGATGGTGGGGGCAGGGGGTCAATAGTGTCATGGCCAAAAGTTTTGGGAATTGTCACGCCCCGCTCCGTCGGCTCCTAATGTGTTCCACGCCCACCTCATTACCTCCTGTTTCTCCCTGATTGTTCTCACCTGTGGCTTGTTACCCGTAGCTTGTCTGTTGTATTTAGTCCTCGTCTGAGTCAGTCTTCCCCAGACTTGTCATTAATGTTACCCTTCGTTCTTCCCCGTATCGTGGATCCTGCCCTAATAAACCCCGTTTGCCCTACCTCCTGGCTCCGTATCCCTGCTTCCAGGATCGCCTCCCCAGCGAACGTGACAGGAATGATACAAATATTAATTTTTACCAAGTCTGCTGCCTGTTTTTATTATGGTAATTTGCATATACTGCAGAATGTGATGAAGAGTGATCAGATGAATTGCAATTTAATTGCAAAGTCCTTCTTTGCAATAAAAATGAACGTAATCGCTAAAAACCTATTTCCACTGCATTTCAGCCCTGTGTCATGCCAACAGTAAAGCATTCTGGGGTTCCTTCTCAGCCAAGGGAGTGGGCTCACTCACAATTTTGCCTAAGAACACAGCCATGAATAAAGAATGGTACCAAAACATCCTGCAAGAACAACTTCCCCAACCATCCAAGAACAGTTTGGTGACAAATAATGTCTTTTCCAGCATGATGGAGCACCATGCCATAAGGCAAAAGTGATAACTAAGTGGCTCAGGAAACAAAACATTGACATTTTGGGTCCATGGCCAGGAAACTCCCAAGACCTTAATCCCATTGAGAACTTGTGGTCAATCCTCAAGAGGCAGGTGGACAAACAAAAACCCACAAATTCTGACAAATTCCATGCATTGATTATGCAAAAATGGGCTGCCATCAGTGAGGTGAAGTTGGCCTGGAAGTTTGACAACATGGCAGGGCAAATTAGAGAGGTCTTGAAAAAGAAGAGCCAGCACTTACTGACTATTTGCATAAACGTAATTTAATTGTCAATTTACACCTTTGACACTTATGAAATGCTTGTAATTATACTACAGTATACCACAGAAACATCTGATAAAAAGATCTACAAACACTGAAGCAGCAAACTTTGTGAAAACCAATACTTGTGTTATTCTCAAAACTTCTGGCCACGACTGTAGATGTGTGGTAGAAGCCAGCAGATGTCAGTGTGTCAGGAGAGGGCAGCTGTTTATACAGTAGCAGTGGTAGTTGTGTGCAGCTCATCTCAGGCCACCCTGGATCTTCTGTACAACCGACTACACTGCCTGGATCACCTGCCATTTGTAATGGAAACCACTTGTATGGTATTTCCTGTTAGTATGAGCATTTCCTTAGTAACTAGTTTTAATAGTATCATGTTATTTGACCTTTTGCCTGATTACCTGACTTTGCTTCTTTGAATCACATTTCAGTTCTCGGTTCTCTCTCGATTTGGTTTGTCAGTCAGTTTTGCCCATTTACAAAAAGGTGAAAACTTTATTGATGCCTGCATAACTTCTGCTAACCGCATTGCAATATCCTGCAGATTATTTTGAATGCTGTCACTTCTCTTTGAGTAGCTAACTTTGAGTTCCCAGAACAGATTATATTGTGTTGCTGGAATCTTTGGCTTGACTTAGTATGGTTGCATGGTTTTTTAATTCTGTCTATTCAGAGCAGCCTGTCTTCAACACCTTGACCACATGACTGCGATCACCAAAGCTCAGCCAGTAGCAGCTCGGATTCACTTTAGACAGGGACAGGAGCTTTTCAAACATAATGATTCCTTTTTACCTCAGTGGAAAATAGCCTTTCCCATTCACCCATTTCCCCTAAAAACATATTCAGTACAGGGTGGAAACCCACATAAACACTGCACAAAATTTGCATGATATAAAATGATGATTTATTTGACTGATATGTACTTAAACATTTAACTTCAAAAAGAGCCTGTGATTTTATGCATTCCTTTTAACCATAATTCACCTTTCAATATAGAGAAAAATTTTAGAAAAAAATCAGTCCTTTCACAATCTATAAAAACTGAGCCCAAATCTAGTTTGGCTGAGCCTATTTGTTACCAAGGAGACAATCACTTAAATGTGCAGGGTAACAGTGATAATTTAAGAGAGGTTTTACTGCAGATACACTGCTTCCTCTTACATGATAGGAAGAGTTTCTAGCATGTGTCACCAGAGCTAAAATTAAATATCTCCTCTTCCTGCTGCGCTGGAACTGAAAAGACATACCGTTTAAACTCTGCAAAAGAACTGACGAAACGAGAGCATTGCTCTAGAGTTTCCGATCAGAGCCCCTTACACACATTTCACAGTAAAACGTTTTTTGTTGTGCTTTCGTATCCATTTTTAATCTTTCTTGGTAATTCAATACCAACAGATCTAAAACTTCTTCAGTTATTTAGCAGATGCTGTCATCCAAAGCGATATAGTGCTCAGAAAGAATGGTCATCCAGTCCCAGCAGCTATTTGGGCTTAAGGGCCCAAAGGGATTTGAATAGTCAACCTTCCGATCTCAGCTGCAGAACTACACACTGCCCCTTTAAGGTGGGAAGGAGTAGCCTCAGATGGGACATGGACCCATAATCTGCAAGCATACCTTCTGAATACTTGGTTCAGTTATATAAATCCAGACCACTATCCAAATTAATTTCTTTGATGGGAGTGCCTCTTTCCCATTTCCATTCCACTTGCATAAAGTTTCTACTTGTTCCTTACTTTTGTTCCAGGATTATTTGGAAGAACTGATTCATTTTTTAGGGTGCAGTGAGCTTAGAGATACACCAGATCAAAAACAGGAAAAATTCTCCAATAACCAATCACCAGAATGCTGTACTATAAAGACATTCAGACCACATATCCATCCTCCTAACTCTAGTATACAGATCCATGTAGAAACGGATCACACCAGTCCTGCAGGGGGTGAGAATCTGGCCTCAGTGTGCTCTATCTGCACTACAAGGCTGCTTCAAATGCCAGCTTCAGGAAAGCTGCCACCCATGGCAGTTCAGTAGACCTGGCCTCAGTGACTGGCTACATCACCGCAAGCCCTGGTTCTCTGCAGACATGTGCACCCTGGTGAAAATCAGAGATGATGCCTACTGGTCCGGTGACAGGTTTTCACCAATCAGCCATAACATTAAAATCACTGACAGGTGAAGTGGATAACATAGATTGATTGATTTCATTCTAATGTCACCTGTCAAGGGTGCCATTATATAAAGACAAGTGAACAGTCAGTTCTTGAAGGTAATATGTTAGAAACAGGAAAAATGGGCAAGCATAAGGATCTGGGCTACAATACCCAAAAGCTCCCATTAGCAACTTACATAGTGGGAACCATTCAGTTGCATGGTTCCATTTATGTCAGTTGCTAACGAAAATTGTTATCAATTATGGTTTTGGGAGCGACTTTGGGCAGAAGGGCCTAGACAGCTGGATCAGAACATATCCAAAAGCATCTTCTTGGTATGCAGTGGTCAGTACCTACTAAAATTAGTCCACGGAAGGCCAACTGGTGAACTAGCGACAGGGTCACGGGTGACCAAAGCTCATTGATGTGCATGGGGAGCAAAAGCTAGCCGTTCTGGATAAAAGGTTAATGCTGGCTATGATAGAAAGGTGTCAGAAGACACAGTGCATCTCAGCTTGCAGCGTATGGGGCAGCACAGCCACAGATTGGTCAAAGTGTCCATGCTGACCCCCGTCCACCACCGAAAGCACCGATAATGGGCAGGTGAGTCTCACAATTGAACCATGGAGCAATGGAAGAATGTAGCCTGGTCTGACGAGTCACATTTTCTGTTGCATCATGTGGATGGCTGGGCGCGTCTGCATTTCGCACCTGGGAATGTGATGGCA
Organism: Paramormyrops kingsleyae; assembly: GCF_048594095.1. Taxonomy (NCBI): domain Eukaryota; kingdom Metazoa; phylum Chordata; class Actinopteri; order Osteoglossiformes; family Mormyridae; genus Paramormyrops; species Paramormyrops kingsleyae. Next base: position 4,049,402 of record NC_132821.1, on the reverse strand, counting down.
CCAGGATGCACTATGGGACGAAGGCAAGGAGCAAGAAACTCCAAAAATAACATATCAAAGTTCTGACAAGTTTGTGAAGCTCTGAGATGCCTCTGCTGCCAAGATCCAGTATGTGGAGATCCACTCAAGCTCTAGTTTTCCAAAGTACTGCAAGTTTCCTAATGCACAAACTCTTCACTAACATTACAGCAATGTTATAAATGTTGCATTATTATAGCGCTTATGAAAGTACTGTATGTTTGTTACCGGCAACATCTGCATATTGATAAGAACCGGCTGTTTATTACTGTATGTACTGTATGTTTGTATGCATATCACAGTTTTTCAGCATTGCCTTCTGGTAAAATCAATAGCTGCTTGCCTTCTTAGATAAGGAAACAATCTGACTTACACTAGACCATTCAATAGTTTATATATCAGTTTGATATCCAATACAATCAAGCCACATGTGAAACTCAAAACAGGAGATGAGGTAAGATTTGTTAGGTTTAATCTCCTGGAAGAACACTGGAATGTGTTTTTAGAAGCTAAGAACACATATTTGTGGAAGGCCCCAGACACGTTGAGACACTAAAACAAAGTTTTTCCACTTTTCTCAGATCCAAGAGAGTTTATTTTCTTTTTTTTCATACTTCTATTGTTTTATCTATTACATGTTGAAATTAATCACTATGGAACCAACAAGACCCAACAAGAGCCTGTGTCATCTGGGGTCATCTGAATAACTTCATCCGTATCTCAGTACCAAGACCATATTCCAGCTATCTATGTGCATATTTCCCGCCTTTGGCTCACCTCTCACAACATAAAAAACACTCACAGTGCTGATTTAATGACTTGATATTCAGTAAATACTGGAATAAATTATTTTTAATTTCTGGTGAGAAAATAAACTTAGAGCACAAATGAAGAACTTACTGTTTGTTTTATATACATTACACCTGGACAACATTAGTCACTAAAAAAACCAAAAGAAAAAGCAGCACCTAGTGAAACTTTACTTAAAACATTTCCTTAAGTAATTTAAACACATTCATAATAAATAATGCATTCATGAAGCATTATAAACATGACTGTAAGTATTTAACAAAAGGCATGATACATTATAACCATTTATAGCAGTATCTATAGTGCATTATAGATGAGAGCTTCATAAAGCATTCATAATGCATAATACACGTAAGGAATAATTGGCAGACTAATTGGCAATGGAGGCTTGAGCCGTTGATAGCAGACTAATGCAGTTAATAATGAAGTTATTAGAAAGAGAGCGAGAGAGACAGAGACACAGAGAAAGAGAAACAGAGAGAGAGAGAGAGAGCTTGTATGAATTAGGCTACCTCTGTGTGTCCCTCAACAGTGTTCTGAAGCACCGTCTCTAAACTGTAAGTCTGCTTTAAGATGCAGCGCTGTTATTACCTCGCTAGTGAGAAATGTCACCGTAAATATTAAAATTTACTTTCGGAAAATCGTCTGTCATGTTGTTGTTTTTGTTAGTCCTGTGTGCTGTATAGGTACTGTATGCTAATTTCCGTTATTACAGTTAACTATGCGAAGTGATATGGAACTGTAATGCGGTCAAGAGAGCTGCCTGGAACTACGTTCGCCGTGCGTTTCCCTGAAAATAATTGCACACCTCAGAACGTTCGTCAGCCAATCAGATTCAAGCATTCAACGGTCCCGTAGTATAATGCATTATAATGGTCGGTATAAGCATTAAGGATGCTTTGTACTGCATTATAAAGGAATCTATGCTATGGTATAATGCTTTATGAACGCATTATGAATGTGTTTATAAGTTACTAAAAACACGGCTTTGCGTAAAGTGTTACCCAGCATCTTTCAAAGAGGTCTTTGTTTATGGAGTAGACAATAGATTCACATTACTTGATTGGCTATACTTATCTGTAGGTTATACACAGGCATACATGTACAGTACCACTCAAAAGTTTGGACATGTCAAGCTGCCTACAAAGGAGAGTAATACTGTTTCGCATCACATGACCAGGCCATCTGACCTAAACACAGTAGAAATGGCTTTGGAGGAGTTTGAAGGAAAAGCTGCCAATAAGGGCTCAGCTTATGTGGGACATCCTTCAGGACAGCTGGAAAAGCATCTCAGGAGACCACCTCATGAAAGTGGTGTAGAAGAGACAGTAGGGTCAGCCAGTCACTTTAGTAATTTGGGTTTAGGCCTTGCTCAAGGGCCCAATAGTGGCATCACTGTGCTGACCCAAGGATTTGAACCGGCAACCATCTGAGTCCCAGTCCACAGAGCTGCCCCCCCCAACACATTTTTAATACTGTTTTGGTCAGTGGATCATTCCTTATCTGCTATTTTATAGCTGCGATGTCTTTATACACCCTGCTGTGTGTTGGTGACTCTGCCCAGGGTTGATTCCCACCTGCGCCCATTGTTCCCGGGGTAGGCTCCGGGCCTCCTGCCACCCCAGTTGAGATTAGTGGTTACGATGATGGATGGATGGATTAATGAATGTACTATTCTCTACATTTTACAATAAAGATGTTGGGTTGGAATTGTTTATATATTATCACTCATGTGTATTCTTATGTATAACTTGTTTTATATGGCAACTGTGTAAATGCTTAACAGTAATTTTCTATCACGTACAGCAGACGAGCCCACCTCTGCTGTACGTTCTGTTGTTCCTATTTCCACTCCCACTTCCACATCCCATTCTATCCCACTCGAAATGTTGTTCACACCCACAATGTAACCTGATCACCTTAAAGTATAAATAAACCCTCTCGTGGTGCCACACCCTTGTAGCTACACTGCGGTGTGCACCCTTGCAAGTAAAACAGCGCGTGTCTCATACTCTGTGGGCCAGCGGCCGGGGGGGGCTGATCACTCTCTCCGACAAAAGACATTCTACATCAGGAGGGCTTCAGCTTTCACCTTGCACCTTTCAACCTGCCAGGTGGAGAATTTCAAGTCTAAAAGTCCTGCACCTATTTCACCAAGACGTCAGCACACCTATGCCTCAGAAACCTCTATTCCTTCTTCAAACACTCATAACATCTGAAGTGCGGTATTCTTTAGGGTAAGGAACTCCTGCAGCATGCCACCCCTCCATCTAGGTACATAGAAATACAGGCAGTGAATTCAGAGTGAAGACTGAATCACAAGGAAGGACTTTCAAGCCCTGCGAAGAGACATAAGGTAAAAATGCTTGACATGGTCACATCAGCAGCATCTGCTTGGAGTCAGAGATCCCTGTGATTATTCCCAACCAGGCCATGTTCTGCCTCCCCTGAATACTGAGCATATACTGTATAGTAGCCAATTTGCTAATTAGGATGCATATACTCTTAGGTTTACTAATTAAGATGCATAATATACAGGGTTACACATCCTGTGTGATATACTGGGCTTGATCCATGGAACTGTAGGGGATTCCTTACTGTAGCTGTCGACTGGGGAGGGTTTGTTGTTTCTGGAGCCCCACTCAAAATGTCACTGTGGGGCCTCTTGCCCCCCAAAAACTAAATAAACTAGCAAGTAGCAGCTAGCTCACAGACTATCAGAACATGCTGCTCAAGCATCTCCTAAATAAGGAACATGTTTCCTTAATATTCCATGTAGTGACTGTTTGGTAGGAAACACCGCTGCTGGATGCCTGTTGTGCTGACTTTTGCCTCGGTCACGGTTTATTACTTCATTTCCATGTGGGCACGTTTTATTACATAGCCTGCTTCTTGCCTAATGCAAGAAAATTAATGACTCTGTATTTACACCTTCCCCATGGAGAAACTCCTTTTGCTTACCCCATCTTGCCCTCCATTACACACACACACTCAAAACATTTGCAGAGAAGGGCAGCCATCCTGAGCTGCACCCATGGAGTTGAGGATTAAGGGCTGTGCTCAAGGGCCAACAGCTATGTGTAGCTATTCATCGAAGGTTGGATAGCCTGCTGAGCGAAACACTACCCCATTGAGCCATACACATCTGCTGGTATGAACTGAGATAAAATTAAATTAAACTAAGATTGGAATAGAATGGTCCCGTATTCAATATTGAAAAATAAAATGCTGTGTCCCATTCTGAACCAATATGGGATGAGATTTGTCCCATATCCGCCAAATGTTATTGTGCCCTTCTGCTCGGCATATTTTATCACGAGGGAAGTTCCATATTTCTTCAGACTGGACGCGGCAACCCTAGGTTGGAATAACCTACTTAAAAGCCTTGCATTGCAAGTGTAGTGGCACAAGGGTAGAGACTGGAATTTGTCAACTACGCCACCTAGGGGGATGGCTACCACCTAGGAATTATCTACACACATTCTATATATGCACAGGTGAAGCTCACAGATTCATTGCCACAATGAAGCAGAGACAGGATTCTACAAAAATAAATTTATTATTTTCCACACTGCACCAACAGGGATGACAAAGACAGGGGACCAAGAAGCTTAACTAAGCAGCTCCTTGACTAATTTTGATGGCCAACACAAACCCACTTGACAACCACTCTTAAGGGGGTGGTGCACCACCCCCAACATAATTAACCAGAGTGAGGCTTACCAGGAGGACTCCACTAGACTACGCAAACACACCAGCTGGCCAGTAACTTGGGCCGGGCAGGTACAGATAACAAATGCACACAGGTAATCCAAACGAGCCAGTGAGCACAGAAGCGACGACGTGCAAAACGTCAGAATGCTCGAAACAAAACAGCAGCACAGCATCAACCGGTGTGCCAGAAGGAGATCCAATCAGTAACAGGCAGTTTACAGTCCGGAAGAAGGAATTTTTCCGCTCATACGGGGAATGACCGAACAAAATCATCCATATAGCCAGCAGATAACAATGAGGCCACGCAACACGCCCTGTTGTTCACCATGAGAGTGTGGAATTGGAACGCATAGCACCCGTCAATTTTTCTAAATAGCTAAAACGCATTTCCTAAAATCTCCTCTCCTTTTCTCAAAACACAACAAACCCTAAAATTTAAGCTACACTCCCAAAACCTTTGACTTGTCTTGCAGAATCAAACAATCTTCTCAAAACTACATTATCTTTGTTTAAAAGCAAATGTAGCAGGGTGGACTTTTGGGGTAGGATTGATTATTTCCGGTAGGGGCGTGTATTTTACATACCTTGCCGGTATAAAAAGGCAAGTGGATGGCACACCTATGGTGCGGTGCCGTCATTGGCATTTCCTGATCCGGTAACTCCCCCCCCCCATTTGTCCTCTGCCAAGTTGGGAGCTATGGAGCAATGATGGGCTGCCCAATTAGCCTCCTTTGATTTTGAAATCAAATATCGTTCAGGGCGGAGCAACCGTAACGCTGATGCGTTGTCACGTCGGAAAGGGTTAGAATGGAATCCATTGGGACGTGTTGTCCCGGGTACTGCTGTGCCCAAACTAGTACAAAAAGCAGGGGAGGTATCTACTAAAGGTTCTGTGACTCAAGCCGCTATCATGGCATTGCCTGGTCAGACGGCATCTGATTTGTCTGTTTTGCAGGAGGCTGACTCGGTCATTCAGGAGGTTCTTGAGTTCTGGAGATTACAGCGACGGCCTAGTTTGGAGGAGCGCCATCAGATTTCAAAGGCTGCTTTGGTGTTGTTGCGGCAATGGGATAGATTGGTAATGCTCCATGGGGTGCTTTACCGCCGGGTGTTCCGTTCTGATGGGGCTGAGGAAGTGTTGCAGCTGGTCTTGCCTACTGCGTTGCGATGGGAGGTGTTTGCGCAACTGCATAATGAGCATGGTCATCAGGGGCGAGAACGTACGTTGGAACTAATGCGACAGCGATGTTATTGGCCTGGTATGTTTGCGGAGGTGACCAGCTGGTGTCAAGAATGTGAGAGGTGTCAGGTGTCAAAAGATAGGCAATTAGGGATTGGGTGTCTTGCCTTCCCCAGTTGCTTTTTAGATATAATACTACTCCACATCAAGTAACCGGTGAGTCCCCACATTATCTGATTCACAGCCTGCTGCTCGCAGTTTCATAGGGCATTTATTAGCGTCTCGTCCTAATGAAATTGTGGCGATGGATTTCACAGTGTTGGAACCTGCCCGAAATGGATTGGAAAATGTTCTTGTTTTGACAGATGTTTTTAGTAAGTACACTGTGGCAGTTCCTACACGGGGTCAGCGGGCTTCTACAGTTGCCCAAGTGTTGATTGCAGAGTGGTTCTACAAGTTTGGGGTCCCAGGCCGTCTACAATCAGACCAGGGACGGAGTTTTGAAAGTGCCCTGATTAAACAGCTCTGTGATCTTTATAAAGTTGAGAAGTCTCGTACCACCCCGTACCATCCAGCTGGTAACGGGCAATGTGAAAGGTTCAATCGTACCCTTCACAATTTGTTGCGTACCTTGCCAGTTTCACGAAAGAGGGATTGGGTGTCTTGCCTTCCCCAGTTGCTTTTTAGATATAATACTACTCCACATCAAGTAACCGGTGAGTCCCCACATTATCTGATGTTTGGTCAGGAACCACGGCTGCCTGTTGATTTTTTGTTGGGCAGAGTTGCGGAGCCGGAGGGAGGTAGTGCGCAGGAATGGGTGGTAGAACATCAAGCTAGGTTGCGTGTTGCTTTTGAAGGTGCTAGAGAGCAATTACGGATAGCAGCCGATTGGCGTAAAGCCCAACATGATCCACATGTGCGTGATTCTCCATTGACTAAGGGGCAACTAGTCTATGTGCGGGACTACAGTGCACAAGGTAGGCATAAAATTCAAGATCTCTGGAGCCCAGTAGTATATCAGGTTGTTAAGGAACCGAGAGAAGGTGGCTCGGTATATACTATTGCACCAGTAGAGGATCTTGGGATGGTAAGGCGGGTTCACCGCTCTATGTTGAAGGTTCGAGTGCAGAGGTGAACGTCCCCTGATCCATTAGTTGGTAGTGCCCAGGAACCGGCATTGTCAGTTTGGTTGCCCGAAGATTCCATCTCTGTTGCAGCACCACAGGTAGCTGTGTCACCTTCGGACCAAGCCTCTGCGGGGTTAGTGGCCACAGCAGAGCCTCTTGGTGATCGGTTGGGTTTGTTATCTACGTCTTTTCGGCCCCTTGACCCGCTGCCCAGTGGGAGTGGGATGGTAGTACGGCGGACAATGAGGACTACTGCTGGGCAACATTCAAACGTTCACCATTTACCTCGGCCTGTGGGGGAAACAGTAATTGGTGCAAGAGGTCCTGCAGAGTTAGTGTCCAGTGTGGTTTCAGCCGTGTTCCGGCCCTGGGATTGAGGGTTTTTGGGTATCATCGGGACGACGACACAAAAGTAGGGCGTAGATTGTAGCAGGGTGGACTTATGGGGTAGGATTGATTATTTCCGGTAGGGGCGTGTATTTTACATACCTTGCCAGTACAAAAAGGCAAGTGGATAGCACACCTATGGTGCGGTGCCGTCATTGGCATTTCCTGATCCGGTAACTTCCCCCCCACCCGGACTGCAGTGGCTTGGTGTGGTATGGTGGCATGCTGGCTGTGTGTTACCTTTATTGTGTGTCTTGGCGGTAGGTGGCTGTTTATTAGCGCTAATACTCTGCTGGGTTTTAATGGCTAACGGTCATTTTACATTGCAGTATCGGGGGAGCGAGAACAAGTGCGCTTTGTGGGTGCGATTGCGTTGCAGCTCCAGGTATGGTTGTGAGTTAGTCTGGTGGCGGGGCTTATAGGTACTTGTTGGTGTCTATTGAAGGTGTTTTAATTTTACTTACGGTTGTCAGGATTATGGTCTCAATTTGTCATCTGCTCCGGTGTAGGCCTCTTCAAGCAGGTATGCCGGACTTCTGATTATTGTTTGTTGTTGCAGGCAATGTAAAAGTTTGAGCCTGCACTGTCGCTGCTGTTTTGCCTACGTTTGTTTTGTTTCGTTTTCTGTTCATTTTGGTTTCTTTGGTTATTCAACGCTGCCCGACAACTATGATTGGACGCTCCTGATCTTGGGAGTCTTGGGACGCGCCAAGGATCATCGCGTCGTTTCCTGGTTCCTGGAGCAGTTCATTTCCCTAGGATTGTGGTTTAACAACAGACGCTGGGGCTGCCCTTTCTGTTTGGGACTGCTACAGGGAAACTATTGTTATTCATTGTCGTCTTGTCCACTGATTTTAGTATAATACCACGCCGATTCGTTAATGTTATATATATTTTTTTCTTTCCCGTTTGTGGTATACCAGTGGCTGTCGTTGTTTGATCGGCTGAGGAACAGAATTGATTGGTCTGGGGGGGTGGTGGTCATACGTTCACCATGTGCCATACAATTGTGTGGTGGAGCACGTGTGTGTGTTTGTGTGCGTGTGGTAGTTGACTTCATTCACCCTTTAGATCAACTTTATGGAATAGCTGTTTCTTGCTGGTTAGTCGGCGAATAGCTGGAGTCTGGTCGTTGGTTCTTTTCTCTTTTTTTTCTTTGGGGTTGCTGATGTTGAAGTGTGTTGTTTTATTTTCAATAAATGGTTATTTGTATAAAACACGTCTCCAGCTCCACTCAGTAAGACGAACCTGTGTGCTCTTAGTTTAGAGTAATATTTCCTGGGGTGAAATTCCCCAGGTGGCGTAGTCGTGTACCGGTATTACTACCCGCTTGCCGCCACACAAACACTGCTTGCAGATCATGCATCAAGCCATTCGGTACATAAACACTACTGAGCAGTCATTACACACTACAGCAAAAAATTGAAAACACTAGCAGTCAACTGTTGCTGGCATGTAGAGAAACGTTTACTGTGATGTGGTCTTTTGGACATGTTGAGCTGCAAAACTGGAAACCAAGAGACTATAGTAAAAAAAAAATTGTTGTCTACCAAAAATGTTTGTATACAATTATACTAAGCTGATATGTAATGTTTGCAGTATTCTATACTCCAAAAAAGTTACTGTAAAGGACAAAGTAAAAAAATCCAAATGACAGCCAAATTAGAATAAAATGTTGTGCAACTGCCAAACCAGAGTGAAGGAAGAATATTCACTCTGCCTCATCACCATGTCTCAGGGCTGGGTCAGGACAGAGCACTTTGTCTACATCACAGGAAGTGCTCTCCTTTGCTGGCAATGCGGGCACAATCCTCTGTGTGACCCATTTGTACCTTGATGTCGAAATTCAACTCAGCTATGGTACTTGCACTGTCATCTGGCACATATTCTATGTTCTAGTCACTCAACCTATGTTTTCCATGTTGCATCAAAGTTCACCACGGTGCAAAATATGTTTTGATGAATGAGAATGTGTTTAGAGTTTTGAAAAAAAGAGTGACGCAGATCTGCAAATCATGTCTAACTAGGTGATCACTGTTTAAAGTTTTGCCAAAGGAGTGACCAATTCAATAAATGAGTTTTGGCAATTGGCAGTTTTCTTCCAGGAATGAGGTTTAGTGTTTTAGCAATTCAGAAAAACTGTAATTAACAAAATCTGGTTTTGAGTAGAAAATTAACTGTTTGGCTAATTGTGTGATATTCGTGTGCTGCTGTGTTTAGAGTTTAGAAAAAGTGTTTTAAGTATAGGTGAACAGTTGTTAGTGGATGTAAGAAACTATAATCTAACTATAATGCTGTCAGCTATTTGCTTTGCGCAAGCAGAAGTGCAAAGGAAGCAACTCTTCATAGAAGTCTGTGGTTTTGCTGCATTCTGAAATAATCTACACCCATACAGCTTGCTTTTCTCCTAAGATGTAATCTCTTTCCTAGAAGAAATTGTGTAACACACCGGTGAGGAAAGAACAAAAGGAAACCTCTGTACACTCCCGGCCAAAAGAATGGGCCAAACCCATTTTACTTGTATCAGTTGATCCCCTTACTGTATAGGTGGCCCTACTTTCTCTCTCATCTATGGGAGGGTTGCAGTAGTATTGTGCAATCGCCTTATGCTGCATTCTGCGAGCAGGTCAGAAAAACGCAACAGGTAGTGGAGATGTCACAGGCAGCAGGGTAGGCAGAATATCTTGATAATTTAGGGTCTCCAGGCAGCACAGCCCAGGAGGGGTAGGGGAGATAAAATGTGCAATTAGCCAAAGTAGGTGAGACTAGAGGCAGTACAAACAGTTAGGTGAGTGCAGTATGTAAGCTCCGGTAGATATGGCTATGGCAGCATAAGTAGGAGGGAAAGGCAGGTGGGAACGCAGGCATGGGGAGTCCCTGAAATGTCAGCACTCCAATCCCACAAGGGACTGTGAAGCTAGAGTGACAACACTGACAGCTCAATTCATCCAAAGCCAATGGCACTGATCCCCACCCAGCTCTACACCTCACACTTTAGGTCTAACTGGGAGTGAGCAGTTAGTTAGAACTAGAGTCCCTATAGGCTAAACTAAACAAGTGTGTTTTTAGTCTAGACTTGAATATTGAGAGTAAGGCTGAACCTGCACATCCGGTGGAAGATTATTTCATAGCTGAGGAGCTCTATAAGAGAAAGCTCTGCAGCCTGCCGTAGTTCTTTCTACCCTAGGTACTAACAAAAATCCTGCTCCTTGAGAATGAAGAAAGCAAGAAGGGTCATAAGAGACCAGTACATCTCTAAGATATTTTGGTGCAAGGCCATTCAGTGCTTTATAATTTAATTTAATTTAATAATAATTTAATTTATGTTGTAGTTGATGGGCGGCATGGTGGTGCAGTGGTTAGCATTGGTGCCTCACAGCAAGAAGGTCCTGGGTTTGGTCCTGGGTCTTTTCTGTGGGGAGTTCACATGCTCTCCCTGTGTTCGCATGGGTTTTTGCCAGGGGCTCTGGTTTTCTCCCACAGTCCAAAAGCATGCAGGGTAGGCTGATTGGTGAGTCTAAATTGGCCCTGTGGTGTGTTGGCGCCTATCCAGGCTTGGTTCCCACCTGTACCCATTCCCGGGATAGGCTCCGCGACCCCAGTAGGGATTAAGTGGTTACGATAATGGATGGATGGATGGATTCTGTAGTCAATCGGAGACTTAATCGGAAGTCAGTAAAGGGAGCATAGCAGTAGACCTGAATCAACCAGGACACTAAGATCTCTGGCCACTGTGTTAAGATGAGCAGAAAGACCACTAAGGTAGAGGTTGTCAAACTTATTTCAAGCAGCCTTAGATCCTACTAGTAGTACTTCTGTTTTTTCTGTGTTTAACATAAGAAATTTCTTGCCATCCAACACTGGATGTCTCATAAACCATCTTCTAACCCACAGAGCTGCAATGCATCATATGGTTTAACAGATATATATAACTGTATCACAGCATAACAATGAAACCCAACACCATGATTTCTAATAATGTTACCAAGCGGTACCATATATAAAATGAATAGTAGTGGGCCCTGCATTGATCCCTGTGGGACATCATATTTAATTTTAGTGGGTTTGGAATTTAGGATCACACATGCACATATCACAGGGCCTAAATTCCAGGTGGCCTGAGACAAGGCCGAGCCTGGTACGAGAGGCACCAAAGGGGGGTTACACACATAAACACACACACTGATAACAAGGGAGGCCAGCACTCCAACTTTTATTGCCCAAAGATTTAGGGACCTACAGACAAGCAGAGTGGACCTAATGGACAGGGGTCCCTCGACTTGACACACAACCCCCTCGCCAGATATCCTGCCTTGCATACCACTCACCGAACAGACCAACACCCTAAAGAAAGTTTCATTTAAGTTTGGCTTTTGTATACCCTGTATATTGATTTACTCACAACTACTAGTCTCAATATACAGATAGGTTATGTTTGTATGTGTCCTTAGACAATCAGTTTGGAGGAGCAGACCATTCGGCATAACGATTGGTTAATAATCAGCATTAAATAATAATTAATTAAACTTTAATTAATTTCAAACATATTGGTGGAGATATTAAAAATTACCTGAGCTAATAATTCCTACAGGAAGATTCATTGCTCATGTGGACAAACTGATAACGATCAGAAACCAGTAAGATGAGCAAAACCAAGAGAGAATTGTCCCCATTATGCCAACCACAGATTCTAGCCAGTCCTAAAGAATATTATGGTCCACAGTATCAAATGCTGCAGCTAGATCTAGTAACTCCAACAAAGACATACACCCATAAGCAAATCATTCATTACTTTAATTAAAACTGTTTCTGTGCTATGGTTTGGTCTAAAGGTTGACTGATAATTCATTAGCATTATTTTTTATGTAGGAAAAACAGCTGATAAACAACCTTTTTAGCCATTCATTTGGGCATCTTAAATATCTCTGGTCTGTCTTGTTTGAGCCTTCATTAGTTATAACTGAACTGTGTTAGTGGAATGACTTCAGGCTAAGTTCAGAGATGGTGCTAGTTTGAGTCTGACTTTTTTGGGAAAGTCTGGCTTTCTCATCGACTTTCATGGAATACCCCCTGTTCTGTTTAATTATCCTTGCGTTCCAATTATTGTGTTTAATTCCCAGAATATAGTTAATGTTTCCTAGTTTTTTGCATTTATGTTCCCTAGTTTCTGTCTTTGTTAATTATTATTAGTTCAACCTGTTGCCCGTTTTACTGTATGTGCTAGTGCTTGTTAATTGTTCTGTTCTGTTGGTCATTGTAGAGCCCTGCATTGGGACTCTACTCTACTCCGGAAATCTCGCGGGAGCGGGCGGCTACAAATAGATAGTGGGTCCAAAGATTTTTGGCAGGATGGAGAATGTAACTGATGTTGATAATAAAATTAAGGCTGGAGAGTATGAAACTAAAGAAAAGAGTGGAAAATCAGATATCTAGGAAAAGCTTTAAAATTGTTACAAACAAAGAACGTATACAGTTGGACTTTGTGTGTTGTGAGAAGTGTGGCAAAGTGCTTGTATACCACGGGCACAAATCTGACGCTTCAGGGTTGAGGCGACACACCAGCTCCATACTGCCCGGTCAGAGTAAGCTGTTTTTCCAACATTATTTTGTGTTATATATTCGTGTTTGTTCTGAGCCATTGTATTAAGTTGTGATTGTCACAATCCGCTCCGTTCGATCCAGATGTGTGCCACGCCCACCTCGTTACCTCGTGTGATTCCCTGATTGTTCTCACCTGTGGCTCGTTACCAGTAGCTTGTCTTTTGTATATAGTCCTTGTCTCAGTCAGTCTACCCAGATCCGTCATTGTATTGTCTTGATGTTCGTGCCTGTCAGCCATCCCATTGCTATTAAACCCTGTTTGTCCGACTTCACGGCTCCGCTCGCCTGCTTTCCTGCTCGCCTGCCCCACAGTCTTGACAGTGATGTTCAGCTAGTTTGAATATATTTCTTTGAAATAAGGTTCAGGGTTCTCTTCTTTTTTAAGCTGCTCTTGTTTGTTTATAATAATGTGATATTTAAACATTTGCTGTATAGATTTGGTTATTGTTCTTTTTAATAACTGCAGATATTAGCACATCTGATTAGTTTTTGGGTTCAGTTTACATTTCTTTGCGATTCAAAGTTGAGAGATTTTTGTTAAATTAGTTTTATTTATTCAGTTCTTGTTCTACTGGAATAAAACATTTAATGCATATAAACTTATTTCATCATACAGTATATCCATTAATGGGTCTGCGGGTGTGGGCGGGATTGGACAGAAATATTGCGGGAGCGGGCGGGAGTGACAGAGACAGACAGCGGGAGCGGGCGATAATGGTCAGAAATTCAGCGGGAGCGGGATTAAAAAACAGTCCTGCGCAGGGCTCTTGCTCATTGTCCTGCACCCTGTGATTGGTTAATTGGTTATGTCCTACACCTGTTCCTTGTTTGCCCTAGTTTTCTATGAGTATTTAAGTGCCTGCCCTGTTCTGTTCTCCAGAGAGTCATTGTTAGATGTTACTCTGTACTGCCCCAATAGACTCCTATGTCTTAATGCTTTAAGTGGATGATCACCTCCTTTCCCACCTGTGCCAAGCCTATAGTCCATGCCAATAACTAACATTACAGACCATCCAGAGCACATCTGTAGCTACAGTACATACAGGTACCAGCCTTCTGCTTGTTCCATTTGTACTAATAATGACACATTTTAATTTTTGTTTTATTGGAAAGAATCAGAACTTTTTAGCTTAATTTCCTTCTGCAAATCTTCTACTAGCCTTGTAGACCCAATTCCTATGGAATTCTTTAAGATGGCACCACTGAGTAGCACTCCCCTGTTAAACATGTGTCTTAGGCTTGGATGTGTTACAAAACCCGTTAAAATAGCTGTTATTAGACCTGTTCTAAAGAAACCAAATTTTGAACCTAGTGATTTAGGAAATTATAGACCTCAAATCTTCATTTCATTTGAAAGCTCCTGGGGTTAACCTGGGCCAGAGCAGACTTGTTCACAAGTTATTATGGTACTTCAGCGGGGATTCATTTAAGACACGTTGATGGAACGGAACTCCCACGTAAATGAGCCAGACTTGTCTAAATAAGTCATACTTACTTACCCCCCCCCCCAGAACGGAACAGAACAGAACAGAACAGAACACAAGCAGGGAAAACCTAGGACAATAAAACTAATATAGAAAATAAACACTGGGAAACAAAAACAAGAAACCCATGACTAAGGGATTATCATTCTCAAAGCCACACGGCTCAAACTGTTGAGCCATGCGGCGGTCTGGGGAAAGGGAAGAGCAAACTAGGGCTGAAAGAACAGAGACAGGGAGGAGAACAGGATGGCCAGTAACACCTGTTGACCAAACGACAGAAGACACAATGGGCAGGGTCAGATGGGCGCTGGTCCTGACAATTATTTTACCATTAAAAATGTAGTAAAGTCATCCCTCCTAAGAACTTGTGGGATTTGTGTGTTTAACATTGAAGTATTCTGTGTTAAACTAGACACAGATTCAAACAGGAATTTAGGATTGTTTTTGTTGTCTTCTGTTAATCTGGAGAGATACACAGACCTAGCAGTCACTAGTGCTTGTCTGTACTTAGAGGGGCTCTTTTCCAGGCAGCTTGCTTGAAGCCTGTTTAAGTTCATGCATATGATCAGAGTACCAGAGGGCAGGTTTCTTATGCTTTATTTTCGTAAGTGGAGCTACAAGATCTAGGTGCTGCGAAACAATTTCTCAGATGTTCACAGTTACCCGTTCAAGTTCATTTTCAATTCAAGTGAAAGTTTGAAGGACTGTGAAAGTTGGTCAAGAAATATTGTTGTAGATAATGAAATTATGGAACATTTGGTACTAAACTTCAGAGCTGGGGCCGAAGGGAGGCTATATTGTATTTCAAAAGTTAACAAGTAATGAACTGAAAGTAGAGGATTCTGAGTTCCACCAGAACCCCATGGGTAAGAATCAAATCCAGGGTATGGTTGCAGGCATGAGTAGGCCCGACTACATTCTGACGCACACCACCAGAGTCAAGAATAGAAGCAAATGTTGTCGTTAAAAGATCACTGTCATTCTCCATGTGAAAATTAAAATAATCAACAATCACGGCTTTGTCAGTGGTGACCACCAGGTTTGTTAAGAAATCTGCGAACTCCTTTGGAGAATTACTGTAGGGACCAGGCGGTCTATACACAAAACCAGTGGTTATTGGAGGTGAAGAACTACTGTACAAAGAGACGCACCAGCAAGATTGAGAACAAGGATTTCAAATGTGCTAAAGCTATAAGCACTTTTCTCAGACACTCTTAGGTTGGACTGAAATATTGCAGCAACACCAACACCTTTGCCATTTGGTCGAAGGTTATGCTTATAACTGTATTCATTTGGAGTAGATTCATTTAGTGCCATGAATTCTTATGGTTTAAGTCAGGTCTCAAGGTAAGGCATAAGGCACCAAGACTAAAATCATCATTTCATTTATTAGTAACGCCTTAGGAACCAGTGATCTTGTGATGTTGTGGGTAACACAGAAGCAAATAAAAGTAACCAAAGGTCTGCAGGTATAACATTTTTGGCTGAGTACAAGACCTGCAGAGGGAAAAGTGTGGACAAAATATTTTGATGTATTCATGAGTAAGTACAAGAACAAATTTCATGCCTATTATTATATATTGTTTTTCATGATCTTATTTTCGTCATGTAATGGTAACAAACAATGATGTTGCTTTGCAATATTAACATTACAGTACAGTGGTCATTGTCGTTGGTTTTACAGCAGATCTGGGGAGTATTCCATGAAAGTAGCTAAAGAAAGGCAGACTTTCCCTTAATCCTGCTTCGTGGAATACCCCCCTGGTTTGATCACACATTAGTAAATATGTCTTAAACGTTGATTGAATAGAGTCAAAACAGAATCCAATCAGGCACTTGTGAATCAAAATCGATTCAAATTGTGAGGCCAGGCCCGATTTCCAAACCTAAACAAAATCCATATATTCTCCAAATAAAAATGTTCTAATTTATGTTTTGGCATCTTTAAGTTAAAGTCTGTCTGAAACATAGCACGTGAGTTTTTAAGACTTGCCCATTTTTACTTTCAGCTGTTCTTTTTAGTGAAAAGTCATTTTTTCTGCTTTGAAAGAGATAGATTTGTTTTGTTTTTAAGGAACTATACTCATATGTTCCTCAAATAAAAAGATTTTGGTATACAAGCCTCTGGCCTTTCTTTGATGGGTTTCAACAATTTGTTTCCAGGGCATTGCACTGCATTTGACCAAGAAGGATAAGCGGTTTTTAAAATGGATGAATGGATGGACACTGCATTTGTAAATTTGTGTTCTATTTTGAGCTTTTTAACGTTAGAACTACCAACGTTTTTTCAACCTCCTTTAACCACCAGCAGTGATGTACTTCAGTGTATCACAAGTTTTGTTTTTGCAAATGAGCCATCACATTAGCATACTGTTCACCCATTAAGAAAACAATGCGAAAGTCAATAATCCTTGCAACTGCAGAGCTGCCTTTACATACTGTACAGTATATACTGTAATGTAGAGCCTTGAAATGATATAACTGGTGTCTATTACAAGAAGAAGTATCAGTTTGCTGAAAGAAAATGATCGATCAGTGACAATAAAAAAGCAGAAAACAACTATCATTCAGAATTTTGGAGCTCAAGAGCATACTTACACTGGTATTTTCACAATATATCTAAACATTTTGACTCATCGTTAAAATGATACTGACTGTACTTTTCATTTTGGTGACACTGACCAATTCATTGGTGGAATTATTTGCTTTTGAGACAGCTGTTAATTGTTTTGGTTACAGTTTTTTTGCAGCAAAATCATAATGTTGTGCATGAACTGTTTTGAGAAATGCTCTCATAGTCATGAGAATGTTAAGTATGATTCATGAAATGTGCCAAAGCAATTGAGAAAAACTGTAACACTAATGGCACATTAGTGCAAACAAAAGCGCTGCATATGCCAAAGTATGTCTTGCTTGGCGGTTAAAGGAGTTTGAGCGTTCACTGGCATGGGAAATGTTTCACATCTTTCCAAATATGGAAAGCTGCTATATAGCATTTCCTATCTCATTCTTATCAAATTGATATATAATTGGAATCAAATTGGATTTTATTAAATCGCTATCTTGTGAATCGTAATCGCATCAAATCAGGCCATCTATGCCAACGTCCAGCCCTATTCAATCAGGGCTGCACTGTTAACAGTCTAAGATAATGCCTTTCCAAGTAGGAAAGCAAAGTCACAGCAAGTGGAATAATGCTTAATGATACTGTCTATTGGGCAGGTTAACAGAGTTAAATACCTCATGCAATTACAACTGAGTCCTTGAGATTTTGGAGCAGAAATATCAAACTGTAGTATATATGCTACTTTGAGATAATGATGGCTGTTCCGGTATCTTCTCACCTGGAATACAGCTTCTTGTTTGGCTTCTCCTTCAAACAACCAATATGGTATCACAGTCAGGCCCTGGCTCTCTCCTATAAGAAGGAGAAAATCACTGAGGTCAATGCACAAGACACAAGAGTGGCCTACAATATGACATGCCAGACAAGTATATAAATCTATTACAGTTTTTCTCAGTTGCTTTGATGCATTTCTCACAACAGAATTGAAGTTTTCAAAACTGCTCGTTCAATTCCCACAACCTCTAGTCAGTTGTGCAGATAATAACAGCAATTTCTGGTTATTTTCATTATTTTGCAATTGCTTTAGTACACTCAGGCAGATGCTTATGTGCAATTCTCAGCTATATCATACATTAGCGGTTGCTTATGTCATGATGATCAAAATGCATTGTGCTAGCCCTCTTTTGCATAGTCTTACACTCCAGAGAAATTTGTCATTGTGTAAGTCATTGCAGTCAAAACACTGAACAAGATAACATTGGCTATGAAATGTATTTTATAGGTTTCTACAAAACTTTTTTGGTATGTATTCACAATACTAATGATTCCTGCACCATTTTCATATACATGGAAGAAGCTGGCTTCAACTTGGCCCTAAGGAAGGAGACAATCTCAGAGATCGAATTTATCGACGGCATCGACGGCAAAAGCTGCCGTGCCTTAGCAATTTGCCGTGCTGCCCTGAATATTTACAAGTTCTTGCCGGCAGATACTTGCAGTGCCCTCTTCCTCAGTTGCCTTTGTGCCCTATTGTGTATGTTTAGATCATAATAAAGTCAATAAACTTATGAAATCAAGAACAAGTTCTTCCGTTTTTTACTTCTCTGTCGCCATGTCCATGATGTCTGGGTTGATAAGCGCATCCCATAATTTTACGTTAGCTACGCCTCCATGGTTAAATTATTCAGAGCGGCTATTCTAGCCGATGCGTACCTCCCTCCGAAACTAATAGCAACATGTTCATAGAATAGGGAGGGTGAGAAGGTTTAGAAGTTCTTTTGAAAGTGAGGCTGTATTGGGGGTATTTTTGGCACGTGAACAATCATCGATTTACATCGACAAATACATGTAAGTCTCCTCTTCACATCTGTTATAAGGCCACAAAGTTCCAATTAAAATGCCTACGAAAGATCTGGTGAAAAAAAGAAAGCAGGCTGAGATGACGGCCGCTGCTTGTAAGACCCAGAAAATAACCACATTTTTTAGGTAATTTCGCTGGTTATGCATGTCTTTCCCAATCATACCGCATCTATTGTTATGGAAATTATCTGTCATTACTTAACGTTGTAATAATTTATAATAGACTGTAATAATTCATAGAAGATTGAAATAATTGATACCAGATGTGCATTGAATTGAAGTGAAAACGGAGAAGGAGTTAGAGCATAAACTGTACTGTCCTGCAGCTACTGTCACGGGACAGTTCGTAGTGGCTCGCGGAAGTGTTGCGGGACAGTTCGTAGTGGCTCGCGGCACTGGGCGGGACAGTTAGCGAGTGGCTCGCGGCACTGGGCGGGACAGTTAGCGAGTGGCTCGCAACAGTGTTTGAGTGGCTCGGGACAGTTAGCGAGTGGCTCGCGACAGTGTTTGAGTGGCTCGGGACAGTGTTTCAGTGTCTCAGGACAGTTGGCGAGTGTTAGTTGGCTTGAAGATGGTCACTCATGCATTATTTTGAAGTTCTGTTAGTCATGTTAGTGTTCAATGTCTCAGTAAAAAAAATGTTCATTAAATTAAATGTTTTCATAAAACATTTCGTCATTACTGAGTAGGTGAATGAAGGCAACAGCATCTTTTTTTCAATAGCTAGTCTAACACTATTTCACAGGGTGCTAATGCATTTATTGCCCTTGAAAATGTCAGAATGCTAAATATTTCATGCGTCCGGCTATATACCTTTTTGCCTCAGTGCCCTGGCCAGTAATTCTTGATTGCCTTGGTGCCCTCCAAACCTACGGGAAAATGCCTTAGTGCCCTCCTATATTTGAGGGGATAAAAAGCAAACATTGCTGTGCCCCCCGAACAAAGTAATTCTATCCCTGCAATCTGATTGGACAGAGAGCTACTGTTGACATGCCAGGCCAGCAGGGTGGGAATATCACAATGTGTGCAGCTATTTCGGACAATGGGGTCCACACTCTCATCCCTTTTATGGGGCCATACAACACCTAACATCTGCTGACCTTCTTGAACACCCTCTACGGGGATCTCATTCCCGAAGAAGAGATTGGTCAAGAAAATGTACCAAAGTATGTCATCTTTTGTGATAATGTGAGTTTCCATCATTCCAACCCAATCAGGCAATGATTTGCCAGCCACCCCAGGATGCTGATGGAATTCCTACCACCATATTCCCCATTCCTCAACCCAACTGAGGAGTTCTTCTGAGCTTGGAGGTGGAAGGTATATGACCATAACCCACATACACAAATGACACTGCTTGCTGCCATGGAAGCTGTGTGTTGGGATATAACTGCAGACATCTGCAGAGGCTGAATAAGACATTCTAGGAGGTTCTTTCCACACTACATTGCAAAGGAAGACATCTGTTGTGATGTGGATGAGAAGATGTGGCCCAATATACAGGATCGGCTGCAATTGTAGAAAGCATTTAGAGTTTCAGTATGTATATATTCCCTTTTTGATTTTGTAATTCTTTTTTTTTAACCTTGCTGAAAAGCACCTTTTCCCATATTTCACAGGTCCAACTTGAGGTCATCCATGCCAACTCGATCTGGTTGCATTTTTGGATATCAGTCATTAATGGCTTGTTGCGCCCCACAGACCAAACTGCTGGCATCGGCAACGAACTGTTGAGCTGACATTGACATGACAGTTGTCTGACCACTCACACAGTAGCTGAGGTGAGGTCATCTTGCGATTAGTCAATGAAATGTGTCAAAGTGCATGGTCCTGGCGAAATGTTGATGCACATGGATGACCAGACCAAGGCTTGTCTACCAAGGAACACATCACTTTCTTCTTTTGTACGATCTACACGACCACAGTGTGACTGCAGCTGATTTTGCTGGCGATCTGGCAGCACAAAAATCCTTCCTCGCTCATCACTGACACACAAACACACTCCTTCAACATCAGACCCTGAGTCTTTTTTTCATGATCAATGCAGATAGTGTATGAAACCCAAAAAGATCTAGATTTGACACAGGATACGTACAAGTAATAGCAGCTATGTTCCAATATCAACAATATTGTAAAATTAGAAACAAGTTATATTAAAAAGTTCATTGTAATAGCCAAATGTATCACAGTTTTTTTTATTGCTTTTTAAGCAGACTTAATCTTGCATCACATAGCATAACTTCTCTGTAATTGTTTGGCTGTGTAAATGAGAAAACCATGGATTATTTGTATAAAATTCAGAAGTTTCACAAAGCATTCTGGTCTGTTCATCTGATTGCACATGATTTATGATCAATGCTATTGTTCATTGAATGTACCTCTACTGGGAGCAAAGAAACCTCTACTAGCTATTGAAACAGCAGTTTAACAAATGAAAACAAATAAGATAAGAAATACAAAGGGTGTTAATAATGTTTTACTAATCTAGCAAACATAATATTTATTTAGCCCACACGAGTTTGGGCAGGTTCCACGAATGCAGATCACCTCTTCCACACACACACTGCAAACTCATTGCTAGAAATAGCATCAACCTTGCAGAAACTGACTACAGGGGTGCTGCACGTAAGGTTCAAAGCATCTCCTCCGGCTGCATCAACGACTTCATACTTTGGGGGGGGGGGGGGAAATCAGAAATAAAGTGAAGTAAACCCCCGCAAATCCTGTTTCAATCTCCCAAACATTTAAAGCTTGGCTATACACAACCACACACAATAATGGGCAACAAAGCAAAATGCCCAAGAAATACCCAAGCTTGAAGGCAACAATGCTACTCATGGAGCATCCAGCTCAGCTTCTAAACTTGTAAAATGAAAAAAGAATAAAAATGCATGGTGCAATTTGATGAATGATTTTAATGTTAGCATACAAATGTCTTTATATAGCCAGTGCATTCTATGAAAGCTGGAAACAGCTGTAACTTACAGTGCAGATTATTTATCTCATAATTTATATGAAAGCAACAAGATCCAAAAATAACATTTGTTGGTTTTATGAATTTTTGATGTTTTATTGATTTTATGGATTACTGTATGATTTTATTATAAATAAAGCGTTTTTGTGCCAGAATGACGACAAGAGGGATATCGTTATGATAGCAAGTTTACTTGATCACGTTCTGACCGGAAGAAAAAAAATAGCAAAATCTTACACCACTGATCTGGCTTTCTGATTAAAAAAGTAAATCGCATCTACAACCTATTTCAAATGTCTTATCCTCATTAAACGACCTATTGAAGAATTACCATCAAAGTGTAAAAGTCTGTATGCATGATAGAAAACCTGTTCTGCTAAGTGCTCGGAATAAAGCCGAACAAAACAAAAATCTCATTAGTGTATACCTACATATTAATGGACACGGATGCTAGCACAATTTAAGCAACTGGTAGGCTGAGAACAGGCAAGTTTATACTACCGAGATGCTCCATCTAAACTGACAGTATAATTACCTTGTTCCCTGGGGTCTCCATTCACTATTGTTAGTGCACTATTGACAAGTAGCAGGATCAAACACATCAGTGGGCGTCCGCATGCTGCTGATATAACTGACTTCTTCTGCCGGTACATCCCTGTTTGCCTAAGTACCGCTAACCGTGTGCACCACTCGCTGCAATGATCACTCCTCTGCTTGACGTTAAGAATTGTCTACCTAAGAAAACAAGAAACGCATTGCTGTGTAAAATCGCAGAAGAGAACTGGCGCTTGCTCGGTGGACTGTGTGTGTGTGCGCGAAAGTGAACAGGAAGAAAAACGCCGACTTATTCGAGAACCGTATCTTCACTTGCTCGTTTACACGTCATATTGTACCATCAGCCACAACTCAATCACAAACGGACAGTTTCAGTCTTCTCCTGCCTTGTACATAAACTTCTGCGAATACCACCTTGTGGTTTTAACCTCATCCACCCAGAATGATTAACGGTTTTATTGTGGCAGGCGCGAAGCCATTCTTATTGAATACTTTAGTACGCTTTTTTATTATTATTACTTCAGTGCTGTGAAATGGAATAACAGGTTTCTTAGTTTCCAAAACTTTACAAATTCCACCAATAACATTTTGTATTATCCTTGCCATATTTTGTTCATCCTGTATCGTTCTCTACCCTCATACTCGCATTGATAGTAAACCTAATCGTAAATAGAAATTGTCATTGATCTATACAGACCTAAATTAACCGTCCATCCATTTTTTGTACCCACTTGCCCTGTGCAGGGTCAATGTGGTTTGGTGCCTATCCCAGAAGCCACCGGCACCAAGCAATGAGAACTTAATTTTAACATCAAAAGTTCTTACTCGTAATAAAGTTTCTGTTTTAAAATGACACCCTGTATACCACATAAACACACACACATCACAGATGTTTTTACCCGTGCATAAATGTAATAAGAATTCAGTTTTAATGTCTTTTATTGGGAAATACCCTCACAAAAGTTATCATGGTATTATCATGTCAGTATGGTTGTGCTGGATTGTACCTTCAGTGTTTTTCTGTTTTGTGCATGGTACATTTATGGTATAATGATACATGTTCCTAGTATTTAACAGTATTTTATACTATAGTACTTTGTTCTGATACCACAGTGTTCTGTGACCCATGGTGTTACGGAAGCGAGACATGGTGCAGGCAGAAAAAGAAGGTGACGATCCACTGGCAGCTGTGAGACACAGGGGGATTTATTACAGAAGATAAAACACTGGGTAAAACTACAAAGAAAAGGACCACAAGTGGTCAAAAAGCAAAATGGGGGAAAAAATGACTAACTACAAGGAATGACTAGGAAATAAGGTCCAGAAACAAAGCAACACAGGGCGCAACAACTGATAGGGAACAACACACAAACTCATACAACAGCACAAAGTAACATCTAACATTCCAACACAATGAGCAACCAAGGGAGCAGAACACAAGCAGGCACTAAAACACAGATAACAAGGACTAAAAAAAGGCAGGTGCGAATACTCAAAACAATCACCTAATCATTACAGACACCTCAAACAGAACACAGGTGGAATTAACTAACAAAAGCATATAACTAAGGTAGAACTAAGAGAAACAAGGAAACAGAATCTAACACTAGGAAAACAACAAAGGCAGGTAAAAGAAAACCAGGGGCACAAAGCAAAAAACCAAAACAGAATACACAGGAACTAGAAAAAACTGATACAAATGAAACACAGGGGAACAAATGTACTAAACCAGGGGTGCCCAGTCCTGGAGCCTGTACTATGAAGCGGGGTTACTGGCTTATCGGGGTAAATTGTCGGATTTAAGGTAGTCTGAGCAAAATGTAAGTGAACGAATATGAAGTCCATTTACACTGTGGTACCTTAAATCCGACAAGTTACCCCGATAAGCCAGTAATCCTGCTTCGTAGTACAGGCCACTGCTCCTGGAGATCTACCACCCTGTAGAGCTTAGGTACAGCCCTAATTTAACACACCTGATACAGATAATCAGGCACTTCAGTATCACCTCAGTATTAGAGTCAGCTATGTTGAAGTTAAGCTAGTTCTCATACTGAAGTGCCTGGGGAAACACACTAAGGGCTTGGACAATAGGGAGGACAGAATAGCCAGCAACACCAGCTGGCCAAATGGGGAGGAGACACGAAAGGCTGGGACAGACAGGTGCTGACCCTGACACCATGGTATTTACATCCTACCTGTATCCCCATGATATTTGTTTCCTACCTGTACTATGGTATTTCGTACTCATGGTTCTGCCAAGAAGCACATATAATATAGCTCCCTTACAAAAAATTCCAGAAGTTACAGTCTGTGAATTCATGCTTAGAGCCTGCCTATGCCAGTTGCAGATCAACAAACAACAGATTTTTTTTTGTATAGTGCATCATCACATCATTACATCGTCTCAAAGCGCTTTACAGCATCCCCACCCAAAGCCCCCAGTGAGTAAGCCATAGGCGACAGTGGCAAGGAAAAACTCCCTAGAAGGAAGAAACCTTGGGAGGGACCAGACTCAAAGGGGGAGCCCATCCTCCAGGGGCTGGCAGATGATGAAATTTAAGTATCCCGCAAATATCATACCTATCACGCACTGCTGCTGTTAGCAAATTCCACAAACATGCTTTTTTTTGTTAAATACATGGCTCGACAACACAATTTCACTACAAAACATTTCAAACCATTAGATTTCAAAATTCTTTTAGGTATTGTACCAAATATTTTTTGTGTCATAATAAGATTGTATGCAAAAAATTAAATAAAAAATAAAAAAGTAGCATGTAATGATTCCATATAATATGTATGACATCAGTTCCTTAAACCTCACAAATGTTTCACATATATGTGAGATTTGCAGTCAGACGGGGGCCCTCGACGTTGCAAGGGGGGCCTGGGGCAGATGCCCCGGCTGCCCCCCCCAACCAGTCCGCCCCTGGCACTGGGTCAGCACAGTCGAGGAATTTGGATTCTGCAAAGGCAGACAGTAAAGTAAAACATAACTTCATTGGTTGTTGTCCACAGGTTGTTGTCCAAATACTATCTGGTTAGATTTAGTGCTTCTTCTGTATAGGCTGAAATTACTCAGAGATAAATCCCAGGAGGGTTGTGTCATCTGCAAATTTGAAAATACTGTTTGCATAGCTGTCAAGTCTCCCGTTTTGGCCAGGAAACTACAGTATTTTACCCCTCTTTCCCGCCATCCTCCCGTATTAGTATTTTCCCGTAAATCTCCCGTATTATAATATCATTAAGAAAAAAAAATCCTCTGCCTCTCCAAACTGAACTGTCAGAAGCCTCGCGAGAACTGCCACCTGCAGTAGTCTGCAGGTCATTTACAACATTAACCAGGTCATAAATGCGGAGGTTAAAATGGCAATGCTGTGTGCCAAAAACAACGTTACTTTCACCTTCTGTGACGACTTCAAAAAGGATACAAAGTCTGCAACAAATCTGTATAATAAGTTATTAGTGAATGCCAGAGAGCCACATGAGTGAACATGACAAATTAAAAGAAAATGTGTAATGAAAATAAAATGTAAATGACAAGTGGTTATTTTAGATTTCTTGTACACCTGTCTTAAAATGTAAGGGATAAAATCTCACAGCAGCATGCTGACCAAAGTTGACAACCTTGGTTATATAGGAATTCTTTTTGACACTGGGTTGGGGGGTGGCATGGTGGTGCAGTGGTTAGCACTGTTGCCTCACACCTCTGGGACCTGGGTTCAAGTGTCTGCTTGGGTCACATGTGTGTGGAGTTTGCATGTTCTCCCCTTGTTGTCATGGGGTTTCCTCCAGGCATTCTGGTTTCCCTCCACAGACCAAAGACATGCTGAGGCTACTGTAATTGGCATTGCTAAATTGCCCTTAGGTGTGCATGTGTGAGTGAATGGTGTGCAAGTGTGCCCTGCAATGGGCTGGCCCCCCCATCCAGGGTTGTTCCCTGCCTCATGCCCATTGCTTCCAGGATAGGCTCTGGACCCCCCACAACCCAGTAGGATAAGTGGGTTGGACAATGGATGGACATTGGGCTGCAATCATTTAAGTTGTACTGCATTCAGTGATGGAATCTGAGAATTTCACATAAGCAACTTGCAGGAATCAGCAATTATAATGTGAATTTTATTTTCACCATTTCAAATAAAGACAATTTAAAATGTGAAGTTTTATTTCTGTTTTTTTTTTTGACATGGGTTTTGATAAAAATGATTCCTTCAGTTTTTGCTATTGAAATGCACTATATGGACAAAAAAATTGGGACACACCTCTTAATCACTGAATTCAGGTGTTTCATTCAGACCCATTGCACAGGTGTATAAAATCATGCACCTAGCCATGCAGTCAGGTTTACAAACATTTATGAAAGAATAGGTCGTTCAGAAGAACTCACTGAATTCAAACGTGGTACTATCATAGGATACAACCTTTGCAATAAGTCAGTTTGTGAAATTTCTTTATGCTAGCTATTCCATGGTTGACTGTAAGTGGTATTATTGCAAAGTGAAAGCGTTTAGGAACAACAGAAACTCAGCCACAAAGTCTCAGATCACGTAAAGTAACAGAGTGGGGTTGCCAAGTGCTAACCCAGATAGCACACATATGTTGAAATGATCTTGATTACATATTAAACAATGTTGATCTTCAATGTTGATTTAGCATTGATCTTGTTTGTTGAAAAGGCCATCTATCCAACGTTGAAAAATCAACCATTTGTGATAAGGATTGAACGTTGTTTCAACTCTTGTTTGTCAACTTCTTTATCCATTGATTTAGTCTTGAATTAGTTTATGTTGAATCAATATTGGGTTATAATTGTTTCACAAGTGAATTAATGTCGAAATTATGTTATATCCAGCTGGGCTTTCTAAAGCTTAATAAAAAAAAATATATGTAAAAATATTCAAATTGAAAACAATTTATTATTCATAACACATTACATATACATTCACAGAAAAACAGCACAATGGTAGCAATTGGTAGTAATTTGATAACAATCACAAAAACATTGAAGTGCTAACTGACCCTCCCAACCCACCCACACCCACTTCTGTTCATTTTCTCTTTGCACATCCCTGATGTTCTGGTGCATATTGAAGTCATTTCGTCACAGTATCACTGAAGATATGATGGGTCACTCGTAGCGGTGCCGTGGGGCTTCTGATATTGAAGAGAAAATAAGCTGTCATTAAAGATTTAACAAAGCTAAAGATTTACAGTTAATTGATCAATAGTACATAGCTGTCACGCCCAGCTCCGTACGATCCTTGTGTGTGCCACGCCCCCTCATTAACTCGTGTCAATTCCTGGTTGTGATCACCTGTGTCCTGTTATTTCTGGCTAGTCTTGTGTATTTAGTCTGCGTCTGAGTACGTCTCGTCAGATCCGTCATTGTAGTGTCAGTGGATGTTCGTACCTGTCGACCCTCAGTCTGCTAATAAACGCTGTTTGCCCGACTTCACGGCTCCGCTCGCCTGCTTTCCGGCTCTCCCGCCAAGGGCGTAGACCTTGGTGGGGACCTATGACTCCACCCCCCCAACCCCGCCACCCCAACTCCGTCCACGGAATGTTTTTTTAATATGCTGCAAAATGCAAAATCACTTTACATTAATACTAGCAATGCTTCAATTGATATTAATCCACTCGAAATGCAATTCATTAAGTTAAATTAAGGAATAGTGTAATGTCAAAACCCCACTAGCATTAACGTTAACTGTTGTCGTTACTTTGATGGACTTTGATGGATTCACTAGCGAACTTGAAGTGACTTACACTTTTCTTTGAAAAAAAGCTCCTTATGTCCAGCTTCATTTTTTTTGCTGCCGCCATCCTCACATGTGTCACCCAACACACCTTCTTGCATGGGGAAAAAAATCCACTGCATTTGGCGCTGCTTGTATCTGAATGCAGCCACAGCCTCTCACATGATAGCAGGGAAATGCACAGCCAATCAAAATGTTCATATGTGTTTTGGGGGCGGGAGGACTCAAGGAGAGAACGTGATTTATCCCTTTCTGCGTGTCTAGGTTAATGTTGACAGCACGATTGTTTTTTATTTTTTTTAATTTTTTTAAGTGGATTAAATTATTGGTGGGGACATTTCAATGGTCGGAGGATATTGGTGGGGACACATCCCCTCCGTCCACCCTAAATCTACGCCCCTGTCTCCCGCCCCGCAAATCCTGACAGAATGATGGATCTCCCCAATGCACCTCAGGAGATTGCAGACCAGTGTCTCTATCTCCTTCAAGAGGTACTATACTGGCTAAACCTGCCAGAGGTCCGTGAGGACCCTGGATTACGGGACCTAGCCAGCCAAAGCGGGACCCTTCTCGAGGAGATAACCGCGCTCACGGCAGTACACGTACTGGTGGAAGTGCGCGAAAACCTCCGGCAGCTCGTCGACGGGGTGACGGAGAAGCGGCTCCAGCCGCTCGCCCTCTCTGGGGCAACCCCGCCTCAACCGACCTGCCCCAGTCGGAGAAAAAAGAAGAGGCGCAAGGGGAAAGGACTGGAGGAGACCCCGACCGTTTACCTGGGGGCTTGCTCTCTCTGTTCTGCCTCTCTCCCCGCTGAATATCAGGAGGAGCCCCTCCCGACACAGAAGCCAGCGGGGATCACAGCAGCCGCGCAGCCGCCGTCACCAGCAGCCTCCATATTCCAGGGTGGCCACCTAGAATATGAGGGGATCAGGGCCGTCTGGGATGCGATTCCCCCGAATCCCCAAGGCCCTTAAAGGGGCAGCGCCTGCATACCCGGCGCCACTCCTGACGCCCATTTCGGACCTGCCTGCTCCGGACTTGCCAGCAGCGCCGGCTGCTACCGCCACCGCACTGCCCGTGGCAACGCCTGCTGCTGCTGCCACCGCCGCACTGCCCGCAGCAACGCTTGTCCAGCCTGACCCGCCTGTCCAGCCCGCTCTATCTGAGGCGCCTGCCGAGGCGCTCCCTTGCTGGCCACGTGTTGGCGGCGCCCGCCAAGGTGCCCCCTGCTGGCCACATGCCCGAGGTGCCTGCTGAGGTGCCCCCTGCTGGCCACGTGCTGGCGGCGCCTGCCGAGGCTCCCCCTGCTGGCCACATGCCAGTTCTCCCCCGGTTCCTCGGTGCCGGTCCTCGGCCTCTCCTCCGGCTCCGTGTCGGCCACCTCCGGGCTAGCCCTCTGCCTGCTGCAGCTTCCCCCTTGTGCCTGCCTCCGCCGGTGTTCCCTCCTGCTCCCTCCGTGTCTCCTCCGTCTCTCCCTAGTCCCGTTCCCTTGGCCCCTGTGTGGTTCCCTCCTGCTCCCTTTTCCCGTCCACCTGCAGCCCCTCCGGCCGCTGCCCGTCGCCCGCCTGGGCTCCCTTTTGTCCCCCTTCCGTTCCTGTCTGGTCTCCCCTGTCTGCTCCTCCTCCCTTCGTTTCACCTGTCTCTGCTCCTCGTCCTTCTGTTCCTCGTCCTTCTGTTCCTCCGTTCACTCCTGCCCCTTTTGTTCCCCTTGTGTCTCCCTTTCTGGTCTGTCTGTCCGCGTTCCCCGTCCTTTGTCAGGTTCTGTCTTGGTTTCTGCCTCTGTGTCTGTTCTGTGTGTCTGTTCTGTTCCCAGTCCCTCGTTGAAGTTTTGGGTTTTGTTTTTCAGGTCCTGTTCCCCGGTCTCGTTTCGTCCGTCGCCTCCCCTGGGGCGCGCCCGGTGTGTGTGCCTTTGGGGGGGGGGGGGGGGGTTCTGCCACGCCCAGCTCCGTACGATCCTTGTGTGTGCCACGCCCCCTCATTACCTCGTGTCAATTCCTGGTTGTGATCACCTGTGTCCTGTTATTTCTGGCTAGTCTTGTGTATTGTGCGAATCCTGACAATAGCTGAATTGTTTGATCTACAGTTACTAAAATGGATCAGCATCTCCCTTTCAATTTATATTTAGAGGACAAAATCACTGTAAATACAAATTACAATTATTATAGTTAAGCAATTGATTTTTACAAGGATTTTAATAAAAATCCCATTTCCAAAACTGTAGGGATGGCATGTAAAATGTAAATAAAAACACTTTGACATTTTGAAGTTTAAACTAATACGTCTGTCAAAGTGAAAATAAACTTTAGTCATCTCAGCTATATATGAGACCAGAATACATGGTTCCAGTTATTACAGAGTACAAGAATTTTTATAAATAAATTATAAATATCAACTCAACACAAAAAGCTTACAATAGGTATTTTAGACATCCAGAATTTGTGCAAATGTTGCAAAAGCAGTCAAGTAGAAAACAATTTGAATAGTGGAATGTAATTGTGTGCATTATATGTGTGTATGATCAGCAGAGTTTAAATATGAGTACAGTCAATCTATTTCAATACATCTATATTGTACAGCACAATAATATATACAGTACGATACACTATATACAATATCTATATAGTACCTAAGTAGTATTGCATTTGTAAAATGCAACTAGAAAACCCCTTGTCTCATGCTGTCCTGCCATGCTTCCCTGAAGATAATACTTGTCAAATTGGAATGAATGTCTTCTGTTCAAGTAATTTATCTGTGGAGCTTAATGAAAAATGGCGGGACTAAAACTCGCGTCAGTTAGCATAGCACCACGCTAGCAGACCATATACACTCACCTAAAGGATTATTAGGAACACCATACTAATACGGTGTTTGACCCCCTTTCGCCTTCAGAACTGCCTTAATTCTACGTGGCATTGATTCAACAAGGTGCTGAAAGCATTCTTTAGAAATGTTGGCCCATATTGATAGGATAGCATCTTGCAGTTGATGGAGATTTGTGGGATGCACATCCAGGGCACGAAGCTCCCATTCCACCACATCCCAAAGATGCTCTATTGGGTTGAGATCTGGTGACTGTGGGGGCCATTGTAGTACAGTGAACTCATTGTCATGTTCAAGAAACCAATTTGAAATGATTCGAGCTTTGTGACATGGTGCATTATCCTGCTGGAAGTAGCCATCAGAGGATGGGTACATGGTGGTCATAAAGGGATGGACATGGTCAGAAACAATGCTCAGGTAGGCCGTGACATTTAAACGATGCCCAATTGGCACTAAGGGGCCTAAAGTGTGCCAAGAAAACATCTCCCACACCATTACACCACCACCACCAGCCTGCACAGTGGTAACAAGGCATGATGGATCCATGTTCTCATTCTGTTTACGCCAAATTCTGACTCTACCATTTGAATGTCTCAACAGAAATCGAGACTCATCAGACCAGGCAACATTTTTCCAGTCTTCAACTGTCCAATTTTGGTGAGCTTGTGCAAATTGTAGCCTCTTTTTCTTATTTGTAGTGGAGATGAGTGGTACCCAGTGGGGTCTTCTGCTGTTGTAGCCCATCCGCCTCAAGGTTGTGCGTGTTGTGGCTTCACAAATGCTTTGCTGCATACCTCGGTTGTAACGAGTGGTTATTTCAGTCAAAGTTGCTCTTCTATCAGCTTGAATCAGTCGGGCCATTCTCCTCTGACCTCTAGCATCAACAAGGCATTTTCGCCCACAGGACTGCCGCATACTGGATGTTTTTCCCTTTGCACACCATTCTTTGTAAACCCTAGAAATGGTTGTGCGTGAAAATCCCAGTAACTGAGCAGATTGTGAAATACTCAGACCGGCCCCTCTGGCACCAACAACCATGCCACGCTCAAAATTGCTTAAATCACCTTTCTTTCCCATTCTGACATTCAGTTTGGAGTTCAGGAGATTGTCTTGACCAGGACCACACCCCTAAATGCATTGAAGCAAATGCCATGTGATTGGTTGATTAGATAATTGCATTAATGAGAAATTGAACAGATGTTCCTAATAATCCTTTAGGTGAGTGTATATGTGCATCCCCAAATAAATCTCTTTAATTGTAAAGGTACATATGGTCTGGATGTTTTTTCCAGAGAGGCTAGGCTTAGAGAAAAAAAAAAATAATGGTTTTCCCATACCATTTTCCTCTCAGCCAATGCCTTCTCTAGTTAAGCCATAAATGCTAAACCATTTTACCTAGTCATTGGCTAGCACCCCAGAGCCATTTCTGTGGTTTTTGTTCTCTTGCCCTATTCACCACAGTTAAAAACAGTACTGTGTCATGCTATGCAAATATACATCCAGCATCACTGGTCTACAGGAGAGTGGGTGGTACTAGGAGCTGCACAGAAAAGGGTATCATAACTGTCCTAACACCTTTCCGCATATGTTAATCATCCAAGGGCAGGAGTGGAAATCAAATACACCACCACACCATTAAAATATATACCACTCAGCAGATATGTCCTGTATGACTCCAAGAGTTTTTCCTCTGACTTGACACCAACATGATATAAAACCACATATCTAGAAAAAAAACCCACCTGGACCACAGCTCTCTACTCTTCAGGATCAATCAGAACTGAGCCAGCAGAGAGTCTTTCTCATAATGGTGGGTAAATCTGGGATGGCTCTTCTGATCCTCATGACTTCTTGTGTGCATATTAAAATGGGGCAGATATGTGGAGGTGGAGACTCATTGACTTAACATCCTATGGCGTAAATTGAATACTATTAGAGTTAATAAAGATTAACACTGTAAAAACAACACTCAAGGCACACTGTAAAGTGTGAAAGGTAACACTGAATGGTGTGGACCCATATAAACACCATACAGTGTTAATTTAACAGTGGCACATTTGCTGTGTAGGTGTAGGTAGATTGTAAATAAAAATGCTGCACACAAGCAATAGCTTACAGGAGTTGAACCGGTAAAAAAACATCATTCATGATGGAGCCTGCGCTATCAAATGATATTTCAACTCGGGAACTTATTGGAGATGGCACATGAAGGCAGCATTAGCACCCTTGCTAGGAAATGTGACAGAAGGCTATCATACTAACAGGTACACCGTAAGCTAACCTTATGGAAACAGTGTGGACAATACTTACTGAGAAATTAAAGAACATAAGCAAATACATGTTGTCTTAAACCACTGAGATCCAAAAAAAAATCCATATTTAATTGTTTAGTCCTAATGCTGACCGAACACAACATCAAAGCCCAGCTAAGCCCTGAGCGCAATTCGTCGTTAAAAAACAAATTTTTTGAAAAGAACAAGTTTGAAATATGGTTGCGATAAACCTACATTCATTTATCCTTTTAAAAAGTAGAATATACTCACATATAATTGTCTAATGACCTCCGACGAGCTTTTTCATGTGCTGCTTCTCTTCATGGCACAGTTTAAACCAGAAGCCCGTCAGATTAACTGCACATTTGTGAGAACGTGTCCACCTGAAGCCTATATGTTTCACTGCGATTTCTCTGAATTAAACAATTCTTAATTATTCTTCATACAAATTGTAATTAATACACACTAAAAAGGCACATGAGTATATCAATATTGATTTCACCACTGAGCATAAATTGATTCAATGTTGAAGAACCCACCATGAGTGAATGTTGACTGATCATCCCCGAGCATGAATTGATTCAATGTTGAATATTTTCAGTAATATCGATGTTGATTCAGCATCTTATTTTCAATGTTGAAAAAGTCACTTCATATCAACATTGAATCAAGGTTTTGCCACCATCAATTTTTCAATATTGAAAATCTGACCAAAAATCAATTCAGTTTCAACGTTGATAATTTAACACTGACCATAATTCAACACATTTAACTATACTTCAACTTTGAAACAATAACATGATGCTATCTGGGGGGGTGCATAGTGCATAAAAGTTGCCAACGCTCTGTTGACTCAATAATTGCAGAATAGGAGAATGGACCCAACCTGGGTGTCTATTGTCTTATGTAGTCTGGGAGTTGACTGAATGGTGGGGTGGGTGTAGTTTTTCCCTCTGTGGTGGGGTCTGGTTGGCTGCCCCGGGCTCTGTGGTGCCCGGCGGTGCCGCTGCTCTGGGCCCCGGATTGGATGGGCCTGGGCCCCTCCGCCCTGGGTGGATTTCGGGGAACGGGGGAGCTTATGGGGGTCAGCGGGGGAGCTGGCTCCAGAGGAGGGGTACTTTGTCCCCCCCCGATCCTTTCCTCCCCATCCCTAAATGCTTCCCTCCTCCCGCTCCGTCACCCCAACACACATGTAGGGCTTTGATGTGCAGGTGCGTCGCTGGGATGCAGGGGAGGTATTCCTCCTCTGTCCCCCCGTGACCACCTGTGTCTCAATCACACATCACAACTTATTACTTACTCTCTCATGACACATACATTTAGGGCCTTGGGGGTGGGCACACGGAATGGCGTCCAGAGGGCGGTCTGTTCATTCAGCCTTACCTCTGGTGCCAGTGCCCACTTCTCAATTTGAAGTTGAACATAGACATTGAGGGTTCTGGGGAGGGGCCGAGCTGACACCAGCTGCTGATTGGCAGAGGGTGGTTAGCACCATGCCCTTCCCCTGTTTTAAAGCGCTTTAGAACAACACACACCAACACCACATACAGTATGAGCGGGCGGAGGGAAGCATGGGGTCTTTTCACACCCCCGTTCTCTGTTCACCATCTGGAGCCAGGGGCTGGGAAGAGCTGGCCGTCCGGTCGGGGTCTGGGCTGGTGGGCTTCTCAGCTGCTGTGGGGTCCGGGGTGGTCTTCTTGTCCCCATGCCAGAGGAAAAAAGGGATCCATCTCCGAGGTCTGGTGGCGGATTGCCCCTCTGGGGGTGGTGGTGCCTGGATCTCGGAGTATAGAGTATATATGGGGAGTGTGAGTGTGTGTACGGCGTTCATTTCTGTGTGTCCTTATGTTGGGCGAATGGGTGAATATTTGTTTATGTGTGCATGAGGGTGGGAACGTATGCTTGTGTATGTATACGCCTGTTTGTCTATACGCATGTGTCAGGTTGGGTCTTAGACTCCACCTGAAATAACATCTCAGGCTCTATTCCCCCCCGCCACACTCCCTGCTGGTGGATGAGGCCCCCGGCTGCCGATGCGTTGGTGGTTCTCGATGTCCGGGGCTGGATGCTCTGGTGTGTGCTGGCTCACTCTCGGCGGTTGCCTGTCGGGGCCTGGTCCTTCCGGCTCTGTCAGGTCCCGGCTGGGGGGTGGGGGGGCCCTTGGACCTCTGGGCCCGGGGTCTGGTCTGCCCTGGTGTGGCCGGCCGCCGAAGGAGCCTGCGTGCTCGCCGCCACGGCCCCCTGGGGCTCCTGCGATGTGGCTGCTGGATGGCCCCTCTCCGGAGCGCTCCTCTGCCCTTTTCTCGGTGGGGGCTGCAATTGTCCCTGCGGTGGTCCTCCTGGGGTTCCCGTGCCCTGGGGGGCCTCTGGATGTCTGGGGCCCGGGTCTCCTCCGTGTCGGCTTCATGTCCTGGGTGGGCGGGGCTGTGGCTCCCCACACACACTACTAGACATTTACATGGAGAAACCTTAGGAACACCAGCGCGCTGACACACACAGGTGTGCACACAGGTGCTCACGGACACGTGCTCACGGACACACACTGTCTTGATCGGCTGTTCAACAACATTTAACGTTGTGATTAGTAGAGATGTTGTATGTTGTCTTTCTCTTTTCAGCAGACATGGAAGCAGATTATCTGTTTTGTTTTTTTCTTTTCTCCTTTTTTCTTTCTTTTTTTTTTTCCTCTCTCTCTCTTCCCCCCTTCTTCTCTTTTGTTTCCCCCCCCCTCCCTCTCCTTCTTTTGAGGAAGTAAATTAAAATAT
This sequence comes from Paramormyrops kingsleyae, assembly GCF_048594095.1. NCBI lineage: Eukaryota > Metazoa > Chordata > Actinopteri > Osteoglossiformes > Mormyridae > Paramormyrops > Paramormyrops kingsleyae. The sequence goes on along the minus strand of NC_132821.1, from coordinate 4,013,509 downwards.
AAAATAAATAATAAAATAAATAAATAAATATAAATAAAGTAGTCCTCCGCAGAGGGGGGCTGGAGGAGGGAATATTTCATAAAAATAAAAAATAAAAAAAACACAGTGAAAGTCTGCTCTAAGAAAAAAAAAAATAAATAATAATAATAATTGCAGAATGCAGCTGATGAATGCAGCTGCTCGGCCATGGGAACCCATTCCATGAAGTTCCCTATGCACTGTCCTTGAGTTAATCTGAAGGCCACACGAAGTTTGGAGGTCTGTAGCTATTGACTCTGCAGACAGTTGGCGACTTCTGCATACGGTGCGCCTCAGCATGTGTTGTCCCCGTTCTGTGATTTTATGTGGCCTACCACTTTGTGGCTGAATTGCTGCTGTTCCCAATTGCTTCAACCTAATTGGTTATAATACCACTAACAGTTGACCGTGGAATATTTAGTAGCAAAGGAAAGGAAGAAAATGGAAAGGTATATCTGGCAAAAGCAGTCCAGCTATTTTGAGTCACAGGGAGCTTTTTTCAAAGGAAGAACAGGATTACTGTAATCAAGTAGGCTTTTGCCCCTAGGAGGTACACGACCAGACCCTAGGTCTTATTAACAGTTTTGAATGCCAGATACAGGCTAATTAGCTTTAAAGTGTCAGTACCATCCCTGAAAGCCTATATTTAAGATGTGCTGAGGCATTTTCAGATTTTTTTGGTAACTGGCATTTAGCCTAGGGTTCTGTCACTATCATGATAAGCTCTACTCAGGAGCACAGCGAATGTTTCAGTGAAAGATTGCTTGTCAGACAAAAACAGGAGTAACATGGAAGCGGATCAACACACAGAAGCAGGGATACACTGCTGTTTCCCAGAGTGAATATCCTGTAATACTCTGTTGGCAAAATGAATTTCTGTGCAGTACTGCAGTACTGGTGAGTTCCTGGTTCTTATTCAGTCTCATATACTGAAAGGAATTGAACAAGGAAATCTAAAATATATGCAAATCACACACATGTGCATTAAACAGATTCATCAAAACATAGTATAAACATAGTATAAAACAGTATAAAATAAAATAGTATAAAATATGAATATGTTGATTGCAGTCTGATTAGAGGTAGCATAACAATGAATACTGAATACCATTGGTCTAGTGGAAAATTCTGTGTCTCTTGTTAGATCAACAAGAGGTCATTGGCCTAAGTCAAGGGTAAAGGGAATCTTCTAGCTTACAGGGTAGAATCCACTCCTGAGTACTGCTACTGTTCAGAATGGCAGATCTTACACAAAGTGGCCAAGTTGGTTAGGATAGTTACAGGGCTATGTGTGACTATACCCATCTATGAGCAGCAACACTTTCATCAGAGAACTGTTGTTTCAGGAACTTAATCAGTGCCTCCTTTGACATCTAGCTATATTTTGTATTTAGTGTAGTCAATCATCTTAATTACTGCATTTGTGTAATTATTTTCCACCCTAATGGCAATGTTAATTAGAAGATAATTTTACACTGTATACTAATTGAGTGATTTTGGCAAAATGCGCAGGTACCGTGTTGGCCCAAATACAAGACAATTTTCCCCCCTGAAAATGTGTTTGAAAAAATGGTGTAGTCTTATAACTGGAGTCTAGACAAAAAGGGATTAGATGGCACCAATTACAAAATTTTGCAAAGAGTGTTTTGATTTACCATAATCTAGATTTTTTTTTCTTTTTTTTTTCAGATTTTATGTAAGATTTCTTGCAGGAGTGTGATATTCTGAAAGAGTGAGTATCGTGCCAGATGCTTGACAACTGGCTAATTTCCATTTATGGGCATGAGTTCTAGTATTTCGACTAATATTGAAATAGCCATTTGGCTGAACAGCATCCAGACCTGTTAGAATCTTATATACCTGGATCATGTTCCCCCTTAGTCTCCTTTGCTCAAGGCTAAACAGATTCAGCTCAGCTAACCTCTCCTCATAAGACATTCCTCTAAGACCAGGAATCATTCTCGTAGCCCTCCGTTGCACCTTTTCTAAGGCAGCAATGTCCTTCTTAAGGTATGGTGACCAAGCCTGCACACAATATTCTAGGTGGGGTCTTACCACGGAATTATATGATCGTAGCATCACCTCCCTTGACTTAAACTCCACATACCTAGTGATGTAACGCAACATCCTATTGGCCTTTTTAATTGCTTCCCCACACTGGCGAGAGTGGGACATTGAAGCATCAACATACACACCAAGGTCTTTCTCATAATCAGCTACCTTTATTTCAGTGGAACCCATAAAATATCTGTACTTTATATTTCTGCTCCCTGCATGGATTACCTTACATTTATCTATGTTAAATTTCATCTGCCAAGTATCAGCCCAGTCGCTAATTAAATGAAGATCCCGTTGTAGCCTCTCTGCTGCTAGATCAGTATCTGTTACACCACCCACCTTGGTGTCGTCTGCAAATTTAACCAGTTTACTATATGTATTGATGTCAATATCATTGATGTAAATTAGGAACAAAAGTGGTCCTAAAATTGAACCCTGCGGTACCCAACTATGAACGTGCCACTGTGCCTCTAATAACTACTCGCTGCTTCCTGTCTGTTAACCAGTTTTCGATCCAAGATGCTACAGTTCCTAAAATCCCTGCAGCTTTGAGCTTAAGTAAGAGCCATTTGTGGGGGACAACATCAAAGGCCTTCTGGAAATCAAAGTAGATCACATCATAGGCCTTTTTCTGATCAATTTCTCTTGTAGCTTCCTTAAAGAACTCAAGTAAATTAAACAGGATCTACCTCTCCTAAATCCATGCTGGCTATCCCTCAGAATGTTATTTGAATCCAGGTAATCTAGCATTTTCACTTGGATTATAGCTTCCATTACTTTTCCAGTTATGCAGGTTAAAATGATTGGCCTATAGTTTCCTGGATTACTTCTATCCCCTTTTTTTGAATATGAGGATAGTAACATTCATTTTAAAAGAACTGTCATCTCATTTGTTAATAAGGCTCAACCTTTCTCCACAATATATTGTATACCCCCTTTATGTAGGTCTGCTGCATTGAAGACATTCTGCAACCTTAAGGGTTGGGGAGTATGTAATACTCATTGTCTCTTCCCCTGATGTTCAATAGTGTTGTTCAATACACTTATTGTAATCTTATTGCCTGTGGTTGCTTTTTAAGCTGTGGTTGCTTGTCCATCCATCCATTATCGTAACCGCTTAATCCCCACAGGGGTGGCGGGGGGCCCGGAGCCTATCCTGGGAACAATGGGCACAGGTGGGAAACAACCCTGGGTGGGTGCCAACACACTGCAGGGTGCACACACTGACCCAGCCACACTCACACTCTCACACACAACTACAGGGCCAATTTAGACACACGAATCAGCCTACCCTGCACACTTTTGGACTGTGGGAGGAAACTCGAGTCCCCGGCGAAAACCCATGCGAACACGGGGAGAGCGTGCACACTGGTTGCTTGTTAACTTTTATTACATGTTTTTGTCAAATAAAATAATTTTTCTTTATGAATGTAAAATTTGGTATTCCAAAAACTTCTTTTCTAAAAATGACTGGGAAAAAGTGGGGGTCGTCTTATATTCCAGTGCCTCTAGCCAATAAGCACATGTTGTCCCCTTCCTTTAGCAGTACCAGGACATCATCATATTTTAACATGATACTGCTCGTCCTCATGCAGCTTGGCTGACACAGCTCTGCAGAAACCATGCTTGCTGGACCTGAAACCTATTGAACACCCATGACCCCATTATTCAAATCACGGTCCTCGAGGTCCAAGCACTGCTGGTTTTTCATCCTTCCTTTACCTGTGAGCCAGGTGTGAAGCCTCTGACCAATCAGAATCAGTAATTATTAAACTAACTACCTGGGAGAACTGAAAACAAGGCTTGGATTTGGAATTGGGGTCCAGATTTGAAGAGCCCTGACCTTTGAGATGTTCTCGGCAGACCCTCCAGAGTACGATGTCCCACTAAGGGACAGATGCTGGTACAGGCACTACTAGAAGAGGGGGATAGGAAACCACGGGCTGTCACAAGTAACCTTATGCAGAGTGTGAGCTGCACTGCTTGTATAGCTGCACATGGAGGGAGGGAGGGAGGGAGGGAGGGAGGGAGGGAGGGAGGCAGGCAGGCAGGCAGGCAGGCAGGCAGGCAGGCAGGCAGGCAGGCAGGCAGGCAGGCAGGCAGGCAGGCAGGCAGGCAGGCAGACAGACAGACAGACAGACAGACAGACAGACAGACAGACAGACAGACAGACAGACAGACAGACAGACAGACAGACAGACAGACAGACAGACAGACAGACAGACAGACAGACAGACAGACAGACAGACAGACAGACAGACAGACAGACAGACAGACAGACAGACAGACAGACAGACAGACAGACAGACAGATAGATAGATAGATAGATAGATAGATAGATAGATAGATAGATAGATAGATAGATAGATAGATAGATAGATAGAGAGAGATACTTTATTTATCCCAGAGGGGAAATTATCCAGTAGCTCCTTTCAAATCAGTAAAATAATAAATATTGATAAATAAATAGCATACTACAAAAAAAACACATATTAAGTAGAACACAATCCATTACTTATAATTCAGCTCATTCTGTTTACGCCAAATTCTGACTCTACCATTTGAATGTCTCAACAGAAATCGAGACTCATCAGACCAGGCAACATTTTTCCAGTCTTCAACTGTCCAATTTTGGTGAGCTCGTGCAAATTGTAGCCTCTTTTTCCTATTTGTAGTGGAGATTCAATTAAGTATAGAACCCAGTTTTAATGTAGTTTTAACCGGGAATGTAAAAAAACTGCTTCATTAAAACCAAAATTAAACAATTTATTGTGATTATGGTTAATTATGCTTATTATAGATTTAGCGCAGCAAATATTTAAGATTTCCAGAATTCAATTCAGAATACTAGGTCGAAGTTCCCTCCGGTGGCGATGTAAGGTATAACAAAAATGTGAAATGTCTTTGTGGCATGTGTGTGTGTGTGTGTCTGTGTGCTCTTGTGTATGTCTTGGTATTGCCTCATGGATCCAGTTAATTTACAAATGTTTTATTTCATCCAAATTTGTTACTTTAAAATTACGACATTTATAAAACAAAAACAATTATACTACAAACTACATAAAAACAATATTACAAGAATAAAATTGTATAATGACAGCAAAATTCAATCTTATCGTTATCATTAAAACAGTCACACTACATTTTTTCACTCTCTCAAGTTAAATATGCTAAATGAGGCGTTTCAAAGATCCACAAGGCCCTTCACTGCCATGGAGTCTTCCGACCCAGGATGCGGTTGGTGATTTTCTGTAAGAAAGATGGGAAATGAATCACTCATCCCGCGCCTGTAACACTGTCCTGTCATTCAGTGCCTGGCTTTCTGGGGCCTTGATGGAACTTAAATTCTGTCATAATGCAATGTTCAAATCTGACAGCTAGTGCTCTGCTTGAGCCAAAGCATGTATACTAAGTGTAAGAATCTTGCAGTGCACCAGGCTCACTGGGAATGCTGGCTACTTGCAATACTGAGTTATCATTGATACTGCACATGGCTGAAGGGCTAAAGGGTCACTCTGCCAGCTGCTTACGGTCTTGTAGAGCTGGGCCTTCAGCCTGTAGGAATGGTACTCAGCTTTGCGTCTCTCCTCCTCTTTCCTGCGTCGCACTTCTGGCAGCTGGGAGTACATCCTGGAACAGACCAGATGCATGCTTCAGTTTGCGTCCAAGCATCCTGCAACCCTCCCACAGTCCGATCATACATGCTTTAGAGGGATTGTGTGTGTGTGTGTGTGTGTGTGTATGCTGCAGGCTCACCAAAACCCTCCACTGGATAAGCAGTTAGAATTTGTGGGGAAAAAGCAGAAAGAAATAAGACTTACTGTTTCGATCTCATGAACATCTCCTTCTTTGGAACGGCTCTTCTGGCACAGGCTGGAGGCCCTATGGAGGCATTTAAAATGGAAAATTACCCATTGTAATATACACTCACCTATTAGGAACACCATACTAATACGGTGTTTGACCCCCTTTCGCCATCAGAACTGCCTTAATTCTACGTGGCATTGATTCAACAAGGTGCTGAAAGCATTCTTTAGAAATGTTGGCCCGTATTGATAGGATAGCATCTTGCAGTTGATGGAGATTTGTGGGATGCACATCCAGGGCACGAAGCTCCCGTTCCACCACATCCCAAAGATGCTCTATTGGGTTGAGATCTGGTGACTGTGGGGGCCATTTTAGTACAGTGAACTCATTGTCATGTTCAAGAAACCAATTTGAAATGATTCGAGCTTTGTGACATGGTGCATTATCCTGCTGGAAGTAGCCATCAGAGGATGGGTACATGGTGGTCATAAAGGGAGGGACATGGTCAGAAACAATGCTCAGGTAGGCCGTGGCATTTAAACGATGCCCAATTGGCACTAAGGGGCCTAAAATGTGCCAAGAAAACATCCCCCACACCATTACACCACCACCACCAGCCTGCACAGTGGTAACAAGGCATGATGGATCCATGTTCTCATTCTCTTTACGCCAAATTCTCACTCTACCATTTGAATGTCTCAACAGAAATCGAGACTCATCAGACCAGGCAACATTTTTCCAGTCTTCAACTGTCCAATTTTGGTGAGCTCGTGCAAATTGTAGCCTCTTTTTCCTATTTGTAGTGGAGATGAGTGGTACCCGGTGGGGTCTTCTACTGTTGTAGCCCATCTGCCTCAAGGTTGTGCGTGTTGTGGCTTCACAAATGCTTTGCTGCATACCTCGGTGGTAACAAGTGGTTATTTCAGTCAAAGTTGCTCTTCTATCAGCTTGAATCAGTCGGCCCATTCTTCTCTGACCTCTAGCATCAACAAGGCATTTTCGCCCACAGGACTGCCGCATACTGGATGTTTTTCCCTTTGCACAATTCTTCGTAAACCCTAGAAATGGTTGTGCGTGAAAATCCCAGTAACTCAGCAGATTGTGAAATACTCAGACCGGCCCGTCTGGCACCAACAACCATGCCACGCTCAAAATTGCTTAAATCACCTTTCTTTCCCATTCTGACATTCAGTTTGGAGTTCAGGAGATTGTCTTGACCAGGACCACACCCCTAAATGCATTGAAGCAACTGGCATGTGATTGGTTGATTAGATAATTGCATTAATGAGAAATTGAACAGGTGTTCCTAATAATCCTTTAGGTGAGTGTATATTGTTCAATAATTTTAATAAGATGGGCTTCACTTCAGTTAAAGGAATGATAAACTGCTACTAATTGCCTGACCCAGAATTCAGCTCTACAGCGGGTCAGCTGTAGAGGACCATCTCCAGGTGCAATGCTGAGAAATGCAGTGAAAGCCAGAACAAAAGCATTTAGTCATGGCAGCTGCACCTCACTGCAGATAAAGGTGGGACTGGCACCTGAGGGCTGTGGGTGCGTCAGCACATTGGTGGGCTGGTTGAATAGATTCTCTCTCTCCTGGGCAAAGATGGCCTGCAGGCGGCGCTCCTCCACCTGCAGCCCCAACCTCTTCATCCGCTCCTGCGAGCGCGAGATGAAGTCTGGCCGACGCATCTCCAGGGCTTCCTGTGGGCAGGTAATAAACCCATCATAATGGGCTGCTCAGGAACTATCACCACTATGTTCCTTACAGCAGGCAGCAGAAAAGGGCAGTTTAGACATTATTATCAAGCAATTCCCAGTTTAACTTCAGGGACCAGTTAAACACTAAGGGCTCTGGGTAGAAACTTGCAGATTCGTAGCCTAAGGAGTCCAGGCAAAGAAGCAAACCTGCAGGGTAATCCGGATGAGGCCACAGGGCACCTTGCTTGTTTTGGTGCTGGTGATTAGCTCCCCCAGGGTCTTGGGTCTGGAGCCCACTGGCTCTTCCTGTACCTGTCGCTCTCTGAGTGGTTCCCTCCAGGGTTTGGTTTTAGTATATGCCTCAAACCATGCCAGGCCAGATGCTAGTGCTGGCGCTGCTGAGTCTGGCCGGTTCTCTTTCTTGCTCCTGGCCTTCAGATCATCAGCAGGGACGAACCATGACACACCTGAAGAAGAATCAATTACTACATGCATGTTGCCATGGTTTCTTAAAATGATTTTTAACCAATAGGAGACTCATAAATGTTTATACCTCGAGGGAAGTGCATTTGCTGGCTACGTCTGCTCCTCCTCTCATTCGAGATGGTCTGATGTTTGGGGGGGGTCCTGTGCTCCCCTTTGCCCCCCTTGGTGATGAGCACAGCACCCTCAGACATGACCTCGATGGCCCTGACCAGACGCGGTGATGGAACATTAGTGCCCACATCACGAGTATGTTTCCGGGTGCCTTTAGTGACAATCTCCAAGTTGCCTGTTGGTGAGGAGGACAACACGCAACAGACTGAAATACACCTGACCAGACAGGTTTAAGGCAGCCTTTCTGGATCGCATCTCACCTGCAGATAAAAATCACAGACCTAAAGATACTTGTATTACTGGTACAAATAGAACACATCTGGTATCACTTGACGCTAATACCAGGACGACCATATTTGAAAGAATCCAGACAAAAAAATGGCACTTTCAAGAAATCTGCCTCAAAAAATGGAGTAAATATGCACTGTAAATATGGGTGCAACACAATGATACCCCCATACTGATACAAGGGAGGCATCACCTGATTAGTAAAACTATTTTCAGCTGATGACATGGCATGTAGGTGAAGCATGGCAGACTAAAAGAGCAGCAGATAATCTCTCACAGTTAAGGTCAAATACCGCCCTGCTGACTGAATACTGTACCCACTGACTGAAGACCATCCTGCTGATTGAACACTGTACCCTCTGACTAAATACTGGCCCTCTGACTGAATACTGTACCCGCTGACTGAAGATTGTACCAACTGACTGAATACCTCCCCTGAGCAGGGTTTTGTTATAGCCTACTACACTATACTGGACCATTTGAGACTGGATTGGGTCGAATGTGGCCCAACTGAAGGGAGTCTGACAGATCAGCCTTACTGCTAGCAGCAAGTCATCAGCGGGTACCTAAGAGGGGCTGCAGAGGTGACCACACCATCACTCTCCCCCAGTGTACCCTGACCCCTCTCTGCATTAGAACTTTACAATTAATATAAACATTCAAACATGCCAGTCATAGCTATATTTTTTTCCCCCGTTTCCACTTTGTGACGCAATTACTGTGGATATTTTAACCCCTGACCTTTTTTCAAGAAAAAAAATCATAATAATAAAATGCATTTTGAATATAATTTACATCTTGTGTTGGAGTCACAATTTGTGTGCCATAGACTTATTCAATTTAAAATTTGTTATTTCTGACATGGTATCCTGGTCAGAAGAATAAATTATTATACAGCTCATATAATATGTTTGTGTGTGATATACTGCACAGAATGAGAGCTGACATACAATTTATAAGCTATTGCTGAGTAATAGGACGCCTCAAGTCCAATGAATAATAAATAGGAGTTTCAATGCATTTCACAGCGTAATGAGATACAAACTCCTGTGATGAGAATGTCTCAAATGAATGTAGTCTAAACCATTTGAAGGCTCACTGTAGAACATATCACTAGACACAATGAACATGTCACAAAATAGCAGGTTTCATCTTCCATGCTTTGTAGGCATTTGACCCTTCAGACTGTACACTCATGCTTATAATCAGTCACCCAGACTGCTATGTTGCAAGTTTTCAACAGAAACTGTCTCTTATTGAAAATGTAAGGTGCATCTTTAACAGGAGAATCAGACAATGGGGACCACGGACTGCTGAGCAGCTGACATCTTCTAAGAAAGAATGGACAAATATTGCAATTGCAAAACTGTAACAATTAGTACACTCAGTTTCCAAACAATTAAAAAGTGAAATTAAAAACAAGGGTGATGTAACACAATGAAAAAATGCCTCTGTGGAGTTTTAACTTTGTTTATACTTACAAAATACAATCGAGCTAGTCAGTAAAAATACAATCTTTTCTTTGTTTATTTCTCAGTTAAAGGTTCACGTTAATTAACAAATCACAGATTTTTGTTTTCATTGAATTTTGGAAAATATCCTAACTTTTCTGGAAATGGGGTTTGAACTAAAGACTGATATTGTGAGTAAAGAAGTGCAGTTTTAAGTGCACATCACGTCATAGGGCATGAAATGAGATGAGAAATTGGCCATTAGCAAGACGACTCATTTTAGCTGTTCTGTCTTTGCTGTCCCATACAGGTTATTGTATCTGTGGTTCATCACTCATATCCATGCAAGACAGTTATCCTACCTACACTGGCTCATTTTATTATATTGGCCAGGGAGTTAAGCACCCGCACCATATTATCTCTGGTATTATCTTTCGTTTGCTCTCAGTGTCCCTGGGCTGCCATATGCTGAATGGTGAGTAGCCAGCAGTCACCTGAGCAGGTACCATACTTCATTAGGGCTGTGCATGGCCCAAAGACACCCCTCAAGAGTTTCCTTTTTTTTGGGGGGGGGGGGGAGGGCCTATGGGTGTTTTTCCAGCACACCAGGTACTGTACTTTTGGTACTTCGAGAACATACCACTGTACTTTCCACTGTAGTATATTATAGAGCTGGACGATGTGTGATATTAATATCAACATCGCATGTTATGCACATGCAATTCTTACATCTCTAGTCAGCTAGATTAAGATCAGACTTTTTCTTGCTTTCAGTTCTGTACAGATATTACAGTGCAGGGAATTAAAACATTTTTACTCTCATATAAAAAAAAAAAACCTTTGCAATTTTAATTATTATTCCTTTTATGCTTTATCTAATATATGTTTAAAAATCAGTTTAAAGTTCACCACCACTGCTTTTACATGAGCATTACTTATGTTGTCCGAGACAACCGTAATCATTTTCATCCCTGCTGTTCAAATCGATCCTAGACAGGTTAGTTTTGCTTTATACATACTCCAATATGTTTTACAACAAAATTACATCACTAGGACAGCACGCTATATGTGTCTGTTCTGCCCTAGTATATTAAACAACACTTTTTAAATTTCTTGTCATGCCATCCTAATCTTTTTGCTGTATCCGACCAGATTGCAATTAGCTTTTGATTTTACTTTACGTTTGTTGTTTTCACTGTTTTCAAGGCAGCATTTGTATTGTGTTTCAGAGTCAGGCTATTTGCATAATCAATCAACAAAGAAAGCACTTCAAGTTGCAAGTACCAAAATACCCCAGCTGGTTTGGAACTTTTGGTACTGGCACTCGACCAGAAGTCAATGGAAAAGGGAAAATACCAAAACTACTGTACCAAAAGTACTTGGTGCAGTGGAAAGGCGCCCTATATCAGGCATTTTTATTCGCTGGTCACATGCACTTAGACCTTTATGCATCTGTATCACACAAAGCAGGAAAGAGCTCTTAAGATATAGGACAAGACAACACAAAATAATATACTTTATTGCACTCATGGAAAATTCCATAAGTATAAAGTTACTATTAAATTAAATGGAATTCTTACTTAAATTATCGCATAAGCGATACCTAGTTGCTCTTCCTAACCTAACATGATTCAAGGGTTTTATTTGTGACATGCAAGGTGTACAGTCCAAGTATAACTTGCAGTGAAATGTGAGGTGGTCAATTTTGCCATAGTAAGCATTGATGAAAAGCAATATGGCAGAAGTAATAATACAATAAATATGTAATACATAAGGAACAGTAAAGTTATACTTGGAATAAAGAGGGAAAAAAGTTAAACGATATATGTGCAACACCGGTCCAGTGAAGTGTATGGTGCATGAGTAAGGAGTGAATGTTTAATTACAAATGTCAATGAAGTGTTCAGTATTCGGATGGCCTGTGGGTAGAAGGTGACTGAGCAGCAGATGCCATTAATCACCAGTAGCACTGACCTGCCTGTATTCCTTTGCTGAGATGTTTAACTGTCCTCTGTCCATGTGTGGGATTAGGGTGCGGGGGATGGGCATGGCCGCTGCTGCTGCTGGACAAAACTGACTCAGGGGTCGTCTGAAAGGAGAACAAGCAGCATGTCTTTACTCGGTGCGATTTGATAGATCATAACCCTGTTAAGAAATGTCTTATAAGTAACATGCATTTTGCAGGACTGCCGCATTACATTCTGGGTGAATCTTTAGGTACCAGACATAAAAATGAAGTGACTAATAAAATTACAGAGGGTAGCTCTATCCTGGTCCAGAAATTGACACATCCAAGACATTATAATATGTAACATTTACCATGATATGTAACATTTACCGCTGGGGTTTTACATTAATTCCCATTAGGAAAGTGGCAGTGACAAAGTACTAAATAACCTGCCACCATGTTTTATTCTCTATCATGGGGACAAGATCTGTACCGCAGACTCGTTGGTGCTGTGCGCCTGGCCCAGGGCATGGCTCACATATCTGCTGCTGCCCTTCCTCCCTCTCCGCTGCTCCCTGCCCTCTCTCTGCCTGTCAATGGCACTGTGCAGCCGCTCCAAGCCACCGTTCACTCGCTGGGGGCCGAAAGCCCGCACGAGGCGGGCTGTGTCGATGGTGGAGGCCGTGGTGTCTCCAGACTCGGTCTGGACACTGACATCGGTCTCGCCGGACGTGTGTCCTGAGGCGTCTCTCTCGGCTGGGCAGCGGTGACGGCTCGCGGGGGGGGTGTCAGTGGACCTCAGGGAGCCATGCCCCCCCCAAGCCAGCTGGACAGGCTGCTGGTCATTCCTGCTCATCCTGCTGCTCCAGTCTCGTGACTCCATGAGCCTGCTGCTCTCCCCTTTCTCCGCTCCCTTTCTCACTCCCTGACCCGTCTCTGTCCTCCTAACTCTATCCCCCTCTGTCTTGGTACCCTGTGCCTTTTTGGTCTCCTCTCTTCCTTCCCTTGAAGCCCACTCCTTCCTCACTGGCTCCATCGCTGCCCTCCTCTCCTGGCCCGCAGTCTCGCCTCTCCCCCTCAGCCCGACCGGCTGCTGCCCCTCTCGGATCCCATGGAGCTGATTCGCTCTCTCCAGCTCAAGGCCAGTGCTGTGGATGAGGCGGGACAGGCGCTCCAGCCTCTCCAGCAGGGACTTCTCCGTCTCGTGACTGGAGCATGTGCCCCGAAGGCTCCATCCCTGCCTGAATCTCTGCCGCAGCTCATCCAGGGAGCTGCCCCCCTGTTTCCCCGAGACCAGGCTGCACCTCGCTGCGGCGAACCCCTCCCTCCCTGTCCTGTGAAAAGGCTCCGGGTTATCAGCGTTATCGTCCTCCCCCAGCAATGGTGCACATTCATCCTGATCCTGGCTCTGCTTGAAGACCATGTGCTCTACGCTAGGATCTCTGTTTGGTAGCCACTGCTTTCCGCCATGAGGGTTAGAGGGACTGTTGTAAGCGGATGGACTGGCATGTGTGTTTCTTTCCAGTGACAGACTCTCCCATCGTTGAGAGCAGTAGCTGCCTCCATTTTCATTCAGGTGCAACCCTGGTGAAGATAAAAGATTATGCTGCAGTTATTTCAATAGCATAAACAGGGTAGAGCAAGATCATTTAACTGTATTCAACATGAAAATCTGAAAATCAAGTTAGTATGTATAGTAGTGATCAGAATTAGAGAATGAGTGGCATTTTTGTAATTCACAAAAGTTGCTGCCTATTCAAATTCAAAGTTATTCTAACATGAATAGAAGAAAGAAGAAGAAATATATTTTAATCATTTCATCAGTGAAAAGTATTGCACATCACAAAATTCAAAAGTTCAGTAAAGGTCTGCAATCAAAATTAGAGAACAGTGTGTTATACTTAACATTTTTTGATTGTAATATGAAATATCTCAAAATATTTGGCAACCCCAATCTATCTGGCAATGTAGGCATTCTGCAAGGTGGTGGACCCTGTGATGTCAGGCTGTTCAAATGATGGCCGATGGGATGACCCTCTTAGTCATTGTAATAGGAGTTAGTCATCACCAGAGCATCATTTCTCGAATATTAAAACTGTACAAAGAAACTAAATAATTCAAGTACCAAAAAAGGCAGGTCCCCACGTAAGACAAGTGTGCGAGAGAACAGGAGGACAGGGTGCCTTTCAGTGGGGGATCAGTTCAACAGTACAGCTGAAACTGCTCGACAAATCAGTTCTGAGTGGGACAAGAATTTATCCTGACGGGGTCTTGTCTGGGAGAATATGAACTGAAAGCCCACTCCAGAGTCACTCACCAGCAAGAGAAACCGAGATGCATTCATTCTATTCATAACATTGAATCCGGATAAGCAGCATGGGAAATTATAAAAATGTCACTCATTCCGTAATTTTGATAGCTACTGATTATACTTTAGGACAGTTTAACTTATAGCAGGAAGCTGAACTGATATACAGTTACACGAAAATGCAGATAAGTATGAAAACAAATCAGATAAGCTCAAAATTGATCGTAAAGAAAAATGGCCCATGTCAGCACACGTCGATCGTGGATGTCAGATACTTTAACGGCATTCCCACTCTACAAATGCTGTGCAGCCTCACCTTGCATCGCCGAACCCTGGTGGACATCACTGCCCTGCCGCTGCAAACTGTAGGTCCCCTCTACGTCTGTAATGGCGATGGTGTTATTGACCTTCTGCTCACTGGAACTCAGAACCTCCATGCGGAGCTTTGGAGCCGAAGCGTCCCACCCTGAAGGAGATGAAACGGTTCTTAGAGTGGGAGGCAGCAGAGGTCCAAAGAGGCAGCTCTCCCTTATCTACCTGCCTGGCAGAGCAGCTGATGCCTCAGACCAAGCAGGCATTCATTATTAACAGCTCTACACGGTGGTGTACATGTCAGTGAATCTACTGGGCGGGAGCTTATAGACAAGCTGCTTAGTAACCTGCTGGAGCAGCAGTGGGATGTGCTGGATTAGCCAGTTACGGCTCCATGTCTTTGAAAGGGTGAGCAGTACGAAACGGCACCTGGATGGCAGCTCTCCAGAGGGGCGCCCGAATGAACGTGGGACAGTGGTACCCCTGCCTGGGGCATGTAGAACAGCTCTGAGCTCCCGTGCGGCTTGTAGGGCAGGAGAACAGGCACAGCTACGGGGAAACAGGAACAGCACATCATCCACAAGGCACTCACACGAGCGTGCATGCAGAGGCCACCTGCCTGATCACTGCAACAGCAGGGGGCAATTAGAACTCAATACCCAATTTACGATTAAGGAATGACATCTTCATGTGTGAATGACTGGAATGTGAGTATGCCCTGAGACGGGCTGGCGCCCCATCCTGGGTTATTCCCTATCTTGTGCTTGTAACCTCTGAGACCCCCGCGACCATGAATAGTACAAGCGGGTAGAGGAAATGGATAGATGGATGGATGGAACAATATCTTCACATGCTTTGGAGACCTTTGTCAGAAGTAGAAACAGAAACACTAATAATACCTATATACTAATGTACATGTTAGTCATTCAAACTTTGTCCCTCTGGGACAGACTGGGAAAAAAAAGCAGCTCTGGAGTTTATGATCCAGCAGATCCAGGTGCAGCTGTGTATCAAGGGGCACTGTGTTAAACTGCCACATAACAAGACAGCTAAGAAAATTAAACTTTAAGAAAATAATTGAAACAGAGCCAGCATGCGGATCTTTCTGTGAAACACTGAACAAGGAAAATACAGGCTTCATGTAAGTGATATAAAATTTAATTTGGCAAGACATTGTTTTGTGAACACTGGCAGTAATGTGATTTGTGAGATCTTTGTTTTTTAAATGAGATATTGCGGGCTAGTCTAGAACTTTCACAACACTGAGTTAGTGGTTTACTAGGCTAATTACTAGGCTAACGACTAGTAATGAGTTGTGGATGGAAATTCAAATTCTCAAATAACTCCAACTTCTAACCTGGTGTCTGAATGGATAAAGGGGCAGACATCATCTTCTGTGGTACCGAGGACGATTGTGGTAAGGTGGGCCTGGTACTCCGTGACTCCTCCTGGGGAAAACATGTAGTGATCTGAACTGAGGCCCCAGCTGTCTCAGGGTCCTGCCTTCTAACAGACTGCTGTCCTTTCTGTGGTCCAAAGGTAATGCTAGCCATTCCTGTGGCTGGAAAGTATGAACTTTGCTCTGTTGATGGTTGGTTGTGCTTCATGAAGTCCACGTTCATGCCACGAGCGATCTGGGAAGAAGAACCAGAAGGCTGGTCAGCCGGCAGCTCCTTCACAGATGTGGAGCCATCTTCTTGAGAACGTGTCACCGGGCTGAATTCTGAAGTGTTTCCACTGGGCTGTCTAGGAGTCAAGGTCAGAGGCAGGTCAGAAGGAACGATCTTGGTGGAAGAAGAGATGGACGAAGAGCTCGAAGCCAAAGGCACAACATGCAAAGGAACTACACATGGCTTCTGGCTGGTGAGGGACCTCCTCACATCAGGTAAGGACTTGGACATCTGCCTGTTACTGCTACAGATCATACCAAATGAAGTGCCAGTACTGAATTTAGGAAGCTGGCTGACTGCAGCCAAAGGGCTGACAGAATCAGATGGGTGTTTCCTCTGTTCTGTATCCCTCGTGCTTATCCAGCTGACATTTTTCTTCTCAGAAGCTAGCAAAAGGTCGGCATAAAAGCTGTCCTGTGTCCCTGTGGTCAGTAGGTTTGAATGTACCTCTAAATCTGAAGGTGAGCCTGTTTCATTTCTTTCCATGGCACCAGTGTCTTTAGTGCTACTATGTCCTGGAGTTGACCTTATTGGCGGCATGCATCCTGCTTGTGGGTCTGGTTCTGTGTCTAAAGAATCTTGAGTCGTAATACCAAAGTTTTGGACAACAGCAGGTTCCCTGGTTTCCGAGGAGAGACCACTGTTGTGGGGTTGTGCTGATGCAGGGGTTATCGTGGAGGAGAACGGGAAGTGATGGTGGGAGGTGAGGTTGATGGATGGGGTGCCGGCCCCAGAAAGAGTCAGAGTCTCTCTGTGAGTGATCTCACGGACTCGTGCCTCAAGGTCCCGCCTCCTGCTGGAATCGAACCGAACCCCAGAGTGTGAGGGCGTACGGCTCAGCTGCTGCAGCTGGTCAGAGAGCCGGTGTTCTGCTGTCTTTAGGGCCGTGAAGCACTCAGCCTGTGCCCTGGGTTCAGCCTCCAAGCCATCACGGCTTGATTGGGTGCTGGAGTCAGTTTCCGAACTCAGCTGACTCTGTAGAAGAAGGAAACAAAACCATATCCACAACATAATATCAATGCGGGCTGTTCTAGCAGATGTGCCCAGTTCAACTTATAGGTTTGAATAAAGAAATCTAACTGGACAAAAAAATATCTATGCAAATGATTTTCAAAATATCAAAATTATGAGCTCTTGCGCTTAAATACAGGGTCTATCACTGGCTTAAGACGAACAATGGCTTCTATAGCACACACTCAAGCTGTCACAACTATAATTATCCAATAAATCCAATAATCACATGCTGCATATTTTTATTTATGTGCATAAAACCAACAAACAAACAAACAACTAATACATTTTTCAAATGAGATCTGAAGCAGGTTGTAAAGTTTCCTCTGCTGGAGAAAAAGTGAACATATGACGGACTGTTAGGTTGGACTGATGCATTGATGTTTGTTTCTCGTAAGTCATAATTGCACCAGTCCTACTAGCCTCAAACCATATAACAGATATATGACAGCTGATGGTGATTCCAGCATGAATCAGCTCCCTGATAGATCCAGATGCACATTACATGAAAAGCACCTAATTCCAAAGGCAAAACCTAGTTTCCAAACATCAGAGAACTGCCATGAGGGGTAAACAGGCTCTCGTACTGCAACACAGCATGCTCAAAACACAGCACATGTGCAGTTACCTTTCAAGGACAGTATCCAAGGGCAGCAGTCTGTCATCAAAGGGAAAAGGTTTGTTACACAGTCCTGTAATAAATGTGACTGTGACATACTTTCTGTAGTTGCCCCATAGGGAAATACGATATTCTGAACCAGGATTCAAAGTAACTTCAGCACAAGTAGAGGAAATTGAGAATCTTAAAATTCCTATCAATGATTAAGGGTTAATCATGAATTGAAGATGTATATCGATCAGGCTTCATGATTAACCATTATTATTCATAATAGAGCTGTAATGATTACTTGATTAAACTGGAGTACTCAATTATTTTTAAAGCATTGATTAAAATGAGCTTTCTCCTCGGCAACATGGAGAAGGATGGAGCATAGAAGATGGGGGTCCAAATGAAAAGCGTGAAAGCCTCAGTTGTGTGGGAGCACTTTACAATAAAATTGAAAGAAATTACAGCTGTCTGTCAATATTACAAAGCAGAAAAATAAATAGTATAATAGCATGACTGCAATGCAACTACATCTAAAAAGAAGACATTCACAGACTCACCCAATAATGTTTAGTTATAGATAATTATAAGCTACTTGTCCTTTGGCCTCCTGGAGTAGCCTAGCCCATCTTTGTCATCACTTTCACTTAGCTTGATTTTCTTTCTAAGATTCCCGTATCTCAAGATAATCACTGCTCAGATGAAGGCTAGCCCCGACGCTTATCCACATAGTTTTATGTAATATAATAATATGGTACAAAAATAACCATTATACGTATAATAAATCAGTGATGTTGCCACAAGTTGAAATGAAGCAGTGCGGACAAATCATTTGCTTATGCTAAATAACGTCTCTATGGAATCCAAAACATGTCCATGCAGTGGAAGGCGAATGTCTTTTGGTGACCAGTTCTCAGTCACTTTTCTCCTCCTCGCTCATTTTTGTTAATTTCTGACAAACGGGCCACACAATCTATGAGGAGTCCAACAGCAATGATGAGAAAGACTACGATTGTCTCAGAGAGCGCCATGCAGAGCTCATGCAAAAACAGTGGCAGTAAACTTTGGACTGTTTTTTTATAAACATATACCAAATGTTAAAATGGAGTGACCATCAAAATTTTAAACCTTGCAAAGTTTTGTTTCCCATGGCACAGTAAAAATGTACTGCACTAGTGATGCACCAATAAGGAAATTTCTGGCGAATACCAATAGCAGTTTATTAAAAAAAAAACTGACACCAACTGACTTAGGAAGGTTCTGCTTAAATGAGTGCAAAGGCACACTCCACCCAAATAAATTAAAAAAATAACTACATTCCAAAAATAAGTATTTAGTTTTTGGAAAGAAAACCCCAACTCTATCATACAATAACAGTCCCAGTACTATATTTTACAAATGTATACATATTATAAATGTTAAATATTTAACAGACAAGGGCTGATCATCAAGTGCAATTAACCACAATTTTCCAGGTAATATCTTTTGACTTTGCACGGTCAACTCTGAATTTTCTTTTCTTATCAAACATTTGTATTACTGACAGACTAGCGTTAGTCGGCAGTACTGAAGCCTTCTTTATTGGAACGGATTTGTTTTTCAGAAACACAGAAATACTTTTTTTCTGTTTCGCCTTTAGATCCTAATAAGGTGTCCACCTTTAGTAGTGCAATGTTTGCAAAATTCATTTCTAATGATGTAAAAATAATTCCACACAGCAGTAGGGCTGGGTATCGCTCAAAACTTTTCGATACCGGTTCCTGAATAATGCTTTTTTCGATACCAATATGTTTTTAAATCAACAAAAATACAACACAAATCTTTTATCTGAACAAGACATTTTGTTAATTATTGGCTAGCGACATTTTTATATTTCATTATAAAACCTGGCTGGTAGATCAATCCTTCATTTTCCCACAGAATAAAAAATGTTGTAACTTTATTCTGCTAATAAGCGCAGGCAAGTTACACTGCCAGAACCGGCAATATATGGAGATGCAAGCAAAAAGGTATTCAGTCCTAATGAGATTCAAAAATAATTTTCTGCATTTCCGTATTTCCGTATAACCTTTAAGGTAGTGTCAGTGCTTGTGGTCAAGCAATCAGCAAGTAATCGCTGTAAGTGCCTCCACAGCAGTGCCTCTGAGGAACTGCAATCAGATGATCTAGCTCACACACATACACACCAATTCTCACTCTCTCCGAGTGTTTCAGATGATATGTGACGATGTGGTCAGCCACTATATGGAGGGCATATTTGGGCATAAATGAGGCATTTTTTCCACACAGGTGCGCCTAGCTATAAAATGGTCACAGAATGCGGCTGAATGGTCACAGTTTGGAAGCCTGTGGAGCCACACTTTTGAATTCATAAGCATTTTCCAGACTACGCAGCAAATACAAACAGCATGCACACGCACACCAAGTTACTCTGGGTATATGTTTTTCCTTCCAGCCTCCATGAAGTGTTTGCGTAACGTTAAGCTAAATAGCCAACCACCAGTGACAGAATTACAGAAGCTGAGATTAATTGTTTGTGTATCGGAATTTGGCACCGAAAGATAATTAATTTTTCAATCCTTGATTTCGGTTGGTACCACAAAAGTACCAAAGTTCGGTACCCAGTCCTACACAGCAGACATTTTTCTAACGGTTTAGTACATGGGTACGCAAAACAATATGCATTACCAACTTAAAAGGAATTATCAGCAGTAAATATTGGCTCAATTGGTGCATCTTTACTTAGAAAAGCATGCAACATCAGTATTAACATTGCACATCGTGCAAGGGTAGCACAGTGTTGTAGTGGCTAATGCTGTCGCTGCACAGCACCACTTTGTGTGTGTGGAGTTTGCATGGCTTTTTGGTGGATCCTCCCGTTTCCTTCCATTGTCCATAAACATACAATTGAAGTGAATCAGAGTGTCTAAACTGACTGTATGTGTAACTGAGTGTGCACTCTTCAATGTGTGGTTGGTTCCTGCCTCACAACAATTACAATGTATATATTATAATATATGAACAATTACTTGATTAATAACCAAATTAATCAGTAGATTACTGAAGTATTAATATAATTAATATATTTCGATATTTAAGACATGGGTCAGATCAGTGAACGTTACATAATCAGAATGAAATCAGAATGTTTAATAGTAACAAAATAAGTTCCGTGAGCAGATAGTTTTGTTTACCTTGGTCTGCCGTCTGGTGCAGAGTAGAAGCTCTCGCTTGATCTCCTCAATGCGCTGCCTGTCCTGTATGTTCAGGCCCAGTGGCTCACACTGCTGTCCCAAAACTTTCAATCTAATCCACTCTGATGAAAAACAAGCATGCACACTGTTATTAGGGCTATAGTTAAAACACTGAAGAGCTCTATGTCACTGTTAACACCACAATCACAAGCGTGCAACCTAGATAAATGTTTCTTACTGACTGATTCTAGAATTTCAGTACAGGTTTCTGTTTATATGTAAGCATGTCCATCCATCCACCCACCCATCCACCTAACTGCCTATTCTGGTCAGGCTTGGGGGGGGCTGGAGGGTATCCCAGAAGGACAGGATGCCAGGCTGGGGGACAGCACAAGATTCCTCACAAGATTCCATCCACTGCAGGGTACATGCACACACAGAATGATAAACTACAAGCAATATAGAGAAGCCAATTAGGAAAACAGAGAACCCGGTGAAGCCTTGCACAGCACAACAAGGGGAAAAGCATGCAAACCTACTGGAGATGTGCAGCTACAGCGCCACCTGCTGAGCTACCACGCTACTCCTATGGAGTAGTGTAAACAGAGGAATTTTCACTTCGGTTTGCCACAGAGAGGCCGCAGCAGACGCACATGCACTGCAGGCTTACCCCTGGCCCTTCGCTCCTCTTCATCTGCAAAGCTCGCCCCGCTCGAAGCCACAGTGGCTGGTGACTCATTCCTCAGCAGACTGGCTACTCTGGCAGCCAGCACATCAGCACTGCCGCTATCGCTCTCGGCGTTCTGGTCCGCTTCTCTGGAGCCTGAGGCTGGCCTCATCTCTATTGAAGCACTGGAGGAGGCCTTGGATAGTAATGCCACCTCCTGGGACTGCATGTCAGCCTCAGGGCAGCCCTCCGCTGGGACAGACACAGATACAGGGAGTGCCTGGTCTGGAACAACAGCACTACAGCCCTCAGGCTCCCGCCGCACAGATTTATCACTGAGGAAGCCAGCAGGCTGCCCTGAAATGCTAACAACAGAGGATGGGCCCGCTTCTACGCCCGTGCGATGCGCAGCTGCTTGTCTCGTGGCTGTGAGCTGGTCAGTCGATGGCATTGAGGACCTGAAGGGCTCCCTGGAAGAAGTCTCTCTCTGCCCATCGGCTATGAGCAGTGAATCTGAAGAAGACTTGCCCCCAAGCAGAGAGGAGGTCTCACAATTCCCCGAGGAGGCCAAAGAGCCTGCAAAGCTGCCTAGCTTGTTCTGTATACAGAGAAGAGAGTTTTCAGAGCCCCACATGGTGGCTGAGGAGGAAGAGAGCGAAGGCCTCTCAGACACAGTGCTCCCAGTCTTGTTCAGAAGCTCGTGCAGTGTTCTGCAACCCACGGAGGAGTCTGTAACAGATAGGCCTGGCAGCTGATCTGTGGAGGAAACCCTGTCTTGTGTGTTTTGGGTTTCAGCCTTACTAGACTGGAATCTTCCTTCCTGAGCATGTTCTGTGATCTTGCTGCCTTCACTCGAGGCTTGCTGGGATATCTCTGGGACAGGATGCTGTCCTTCACACAGTGTCTCATTCTCAAGGGGCTGCTGAGGTAGAGGGTCCAGAGATGCACCTAGTGGATGAATGGCTGCTTGCAGGCTGCACTGACTCAGACATCTGTCTTTCTGGGGGATGTGAGAAGGTGCGTCGGGCTGAAAGCTGTCCAAACTCAGTGGAATGGATGCGCTTGAGCCCAGAGACAGAACACTGGACCTGGAAAACTCCCCTTTTTCAGAAGTGTTACCTGGAAGAGAAAAGTTATCATTAAAGCTCAAAGGCATGACCCTCCCCAGCATTTTTAAATCATTAAAAATTCAAAATTGCAAAAATTGCTTAACGTTGAAGGCAACATGTTAGCATTGCCACATTGCATGGTCTCCCTGTGTTGCAGGTCCCCCCACAGTCCAAAAACATGGAGTTAATTTGAACATTCTCTCTAAATTACACATAATGTTTGTGAGTATGTGTGCAACTGCCCTGCAATGGAGTGGAATTCAGTTCTGGGTGTTCTGTAAGCGGTTAGCAATGGTATAGATGGACTAGAAGTTACTAAATATACTTAGTATTACATCTTTACTACAGGGTGACAGCTCTAAATGTATACCTTCAGACGGCAGTGTGCTCTTTGTGGGCGTGGAATCTTTTATTGTGCAGAAATCAGTTGGTGAGAATTCTGGCTCCCTGATTAGTCCCATGGACACGAAAGGAGTCAGAATAGTCGATGGGGATTGGTCAATTCCGAGATTACGGAGGTACATCTGCACAATGAGAATTGTTAAAACAGTAAATGATTGTTATAATCTGATGAATAACAAATTTTAAATGTCACAAAATATAATATCATCAAAAAGTTATACTGTCACGCTACAACAGTTTCAAAACATGCTTGAAAAGCTGCCTAATGATGGCTTAATTTGATTTATTACCGGAATTCTTTCATCAATATTCATCTCCTTGTCTTTGACTGGTGTGGAAGGGTCAGTCATCCAGTGGGTGTAGGTGTCCACCTCAAGGCTGGGCACAGAAGAGACAGCCGAAGGGGAAGCTGCCAGCTTCTGCTTACCCTGGTAGCTGTCCAGAGAGCTAATGAGCACACTCTGAAGGGCTTGGTTAGAAGAAACATTGCTGAAATGGTGCAAATCAACTTCGGACAAATGCTCAACTTTCTTCTGTATCTCCAATAAATCTCCCGACTCCGCTGTTCCTTCCTGAGCGACTTTAGCTTTACACTCCTGCAGAACAGATTGGTTCACCAGGATCTTTGTACACTCAATTGCTGGTTCACTTTGTCTCTGCTCTATCTGGGGTGTTTGTCCTTCTGATGTTTCCAAGAGCAAGTCTGAATCAGAGGTGGCCAAGTTCCTAATTAAGCTAGGAGACAAACAACCAGTCCCTGAGCCAGAATCAGGTTTGGGCAAACTCTGAAGAGCCCTGGTAGGCTGAGCCTCCTTACCAGTTGTACTGAAATGGCCAGCTAAAGGTAATGAATGTGAGCCCCCACTTCTAGGAAGCGAAAGAGAATCCTTAGCTGAAGCAGAGGTTCCAGAGAATGAAGCGGCTAGGTTCCGCCTAGGACTATGCAAAGCCAAGTCAGAATAGCTCTTTCCTGATGCCTGATTTACATTCCAAGCCCCCACTTTCTCCATGTAGCTGAGACTTGGCAAAGACTGGATCTTTCCAGACCTCTGAAGAGATAGAGGGCTTGGACTCAAAACAGTGCTGCTGTTATCAAAAGCGTGAGCTTGTGTTGGTTTGCTTGGGACATTCCGGGCCTCATTAGCAGTGGCCAAAGACACCACAACACCGGACTCAACTGCAGAAAGCTTTCCTAAGGACGGCGGTACAGCTGCTTGGAGAATCCCTGGGAAGATAAATGGGGTGGACTGGTACACCGGTTGTGCAAGACATCCTACAAAAGATCCTTCCACAGTTGTGTAATTTCCTGAGGATGACGGCTCTTTCCCTGAATGCCCTCTCTCAAAGCTAAACCCCGCAGACCACCGTGGATCTGCTTTGTTGACGCCATACGGTAACTCTGTGGTAATACTCTCTCTCCCAGCAGATAATCCAAAATTGGAGGTGACTGACTGGCTATTTCTGGGAAGATGGCTTTGGTTCTCTTCAGGTTCGCTCTCAGATTGAATTCTGTCATTTTCATGGCACAGCTGTTTGTGAAGTCCATTCGAATTGTTCTCCTCTGTGGGAATTTCCTCCTGCAGCTTCTCTTGAGAACCAGCGTCTGGAGAACCCCCATCCGAGTTTGAATGCTGGCTCTCTGTTCCAGATTGAGAGCCATCTGGAACCAAGTCTTTCTCAAGAATTACAGGGACGCAATCTGCCACGTCATCGTCATCACCTGACATGGGGGACAGGGTGTGCTGAGATAGTGAGCAGGAGCTGCTTGCATCCTCCCCCGAGGCCAAGGCGATTGGCCCCGTGTGCACAGATAGTGAGGCATGATCAGTGTCCAGCCTCCCCTGTGAAAGCTCCGACAGTGAAAGCGCAGGGAATTCACACATTCCAGTATCCCCTTGAAGTGCGATGCTCAACCTTTCAGTTTCAGATGCAGCAGAAATGTCTGGAGATCCTCTAAAACAACAAATGTCAAAACTGCTGAGTTCACACAATGAAAATTTTCACCAACAAAAGATGAGACAAACTACACAACTGCATCTTTCCCTTAGGCATTTTAGAATGGTCCTTTGCATGTCTGTGTGTATGTATAAATTAACACACATATACAGTCATTTCTCAAGATGCACAAATTTGACATCTGCAGATTGGATTATACAAGAATCGGTCATAAACAATTACATGAGAATACTTTTGAGTGACGCATAAGCCAAAAATAAAGCATACTAAAATGATTTGAATCAATCAAAAATAATGTATAAAAATTAGTGTTACTTAATATTTGTTACAGTATGTGCAAACTAATGTATTTTGCATTAAAAGTTATTTTTAATACTTTGAATACTGTGGGATCTAGACATCTTGGCTTGGGTGTGCCATACGTTTGTCTTGGCAGCCAGTCTGACTCATGTGGTAGCCGTCTCTGTAACCGTGGAATGCTATTGTGTAACTTTTAATGCCCTTAATGTTGCATTTTTAGTAATGGACCCAAGTATTATTCGTGAATTTTCATATTCGCAGGGATCTTCCACCTCTTACCCTTGTGATGGTGAAGGGGTGAGTATGTCTGTGTATGTTTTTATATATTTCTGTGATAAACAAGAGTATTACATCAAATCCAGGGTAAGAGATCTTGAAGTGTATGGCCCGGAGACAGTATTTGCACCACCTACTATTGTATGTGTAAAATGACATTTAAACTGAAGTCCTCAATCAAAAGATGGCCCCAGTTTTTTAGATACAATTTTTGGAGTATTTTATTTAAATTTTAAAAAGCAGTTCAGGATGAAGTAATTCTCTTTCAGGAAAAACTGTACCGTTCTTTAAGCATTTAGTACCTGCTGCACACACGTCATCACATACGAACTGTTTGTGGCATGGTGAGAGACTGACCTCAGAGCTACAAACTCCAAGGCTGTATGATGAAATACTGTGTCTTCCAGCAGGCTGTGGACTTTCCCATAGTTTGCCGGTAACAACGGGAGGGCAGGTGAGAGGTGACTATCCTGAAATTCTTCACATAGAAAGATTATACATAAATGTTCAGGGCTATTTTTTTTTTTTTATCGCTGTATTAATTTTATTTAAACTGATCATGACTTTCATCCTCAGAATTAAACTTCTCAGGCATTCATACTGTATATTCATAAATACTTTTTAAATAGGTGGCAATAGACTAACTTCTTATCATAAAAGCCACTCTTTAATAAATCCTGAGAAGTAATTCTTTTCTATGTATTCTTGTGAACATTAGCAGACGTGTAATGGATGGCACACTTGGTGTACCTTCTGTACCTAGCTGGAAG
This sequence comes from Paramormyrops kingsleyae, assembly GCF_048594095.1. Taxonomy (NCBI): domain Eukaryota; kingdom Metazoa; phylum Chordata; class Actinopteri; order Osteoglossiformes; family Mormyridae; genus Paramormyrops; species Paramormyrops kingsleyae. Next base: position 3,987,056 of record NC_132821.1, on the reverse strand, counting down.
GAGCAGGAGGCGCCCCCTGGTGGTCGCAGGGAGGAATCCCCAGCTACTGTTACAGGATCAGCCAGAAAGGATGGGGAACCCTGGTGGGCACAGTTCTCTGCAGGCCAAGGAGATGCCTGGGCCATGTTACTAATGGAGGCTTCTGTCAACAGACCAGTGTCTTCCACTCCTGGCAGGGGACACCAAAACCCAATGGACTGAAACACAAAACCAAACAGTTAATGTTATATCTCTCAATCCTAAGAAGCAATTCAATATCTGCATACAAGGCTCTTACATCCTTTAGCACTGCCACATACATAAAACTGGATCATGGAAAAGATGACAAAGCCGATGAGAGTTTTGTTCAAAGATACATCTTACTAGAGATGCACCAATCTTATACCCAGTATCTGCATCAGGTCAATCCTGGTAAAAAATGCTGGACTGACTGGATAATGGAGGGGGAGGGTTGGTCAACACTAGTTGTTCAGGTGGAAGCACCCCTTTCACGTTCGCACATTTGACAATTAAACTGGAATATTTTTGGAGCTTGTTGAAAGATCAAAAAAACCTGTAGACAACGTTTAAGACAAAAACAATAATAAAAATGATTTGGGTCACATAAAATCGTACAATATATAACTAGTAGTAATACATAATATTTGTTAGTTTACATGCATACTACAGGTATATCGTTAACATTAATAGACTTGGCTTGGGTACGTTACACATCTGGTTTCGGCAACCAGCCTCACTCATATGCTAGCTGTCTAAGTCCAAAACGTAGTGCTGCCAGTGCATACAATAGTAACTTTATACTTAGAGGGGTATAATTTTGCTGGTTTGTATATTATATAAATAAGGTATGATAGGAAATGACAAAGTAATTCGACATACGAAGTTTACAGTATAGTATTGCGCTGATTTTTCTTAAGTCTGAATACAATAAAATTTATACAAAATATCTTGTTTGGTTAATCAGTACTTAGGTTTTATATGAGCTATATCATATATTTGGTACCGGAGACTTGTGTGTACTTTTTCACTATAAATGGTTAGTTGGGGTAAACAGTGATATTTTTATGATTGATTTATTTATTATATTTAATTTAGCAGGAGTTTGCACAATTTCCACATTATGTAATATTTCTGTTAATTTTTGTGAAAGATGTTAATGAATAAAATGAAAAGCAGGCTTGTGTAAATTACGGTGGCCTTGGATTCCATCCTGCAGCATAGTGGCTTTTGTTTGAGCAACATGACCATTATATTTTCTGCAACTGATCCAGAATGCAGCTGCCCGACTCATTTTCAACCTTCCCCAGTTCTCCCACACCACAACATTGCTACCCTCCCTTCACTGGCTTCCTGTAGCTGCCCATCTCAGATTCAAAACACTAATGCTTGCCTACAAAGCCAAAAATGGACCAGCACCCACCTATCTAAAAGAACTTATCTCACCACACACTGCACCACGCTCTCTCCGACCTTCAGCACCACTCGACTGTCCCACCATCTCTCAATGCATAAGGAAGATTACCTCTTTTGGAAGTACTTGGACTAGCACTTCCAAGATTATATTCTTATTTAAAACAAAAATGTATTACTTGCCAACAGACTTTTCTTGAGTGATATCATTCTTAGCCTGGGTTCTACTGGACAGTATCTGAATGTGTTCACTGATGAGACATCTAAGCACTTATGTAACTCGCTCTGGCTAAGGGCGTCTGCTAAATACGGTAAATGTACATGTAAAATGTAAGCATACTCAAACAACGCAGCTACAACACTAAGTGCAGATAGTTTGCCATGTTCATGGAAATGTATTGATGCAAATATCTAATTTAATGCTTGATAAAGGGGAAAATATATCAGATTGGTATCAGTATTGGCAGATAGTCAAAAAAGTTAAATATCAGATTTTGGATCAGACCATCTACATCATGCACTTATATACACACAGACCAGAACAATCAGAGCAGGTTACTCCAGCAATTTAAAAAACAAAAACCTTAAGTTTAGGGCACATTGCCATGTAATTCAGCACAGAGTCACAATCATACACTAAAGGAGATACAGAATGAGGGGGGTTGTGTCTGTGAGGACGGAGCACCTGTCTGGCATGGTTTGCAATGACCTCCCCGAGAGACACAGCGCTGGTGCTGGAGGACAGATGCGTGGCGCTGCGGGGGCTGCAAGGGGATTCGGGGGTACAGCTCTCACTCCCAGGCTGCAATGACAACGTGAGCTACATCCATGCATCTGCTTCAAAACACCGAATGCAACCAGCTGCTGCTACACACATATTTTCAAGAGAAATGAGTTACGTCCCGCATCTTTTTCCGTTCAACTGAATTTTATTCAGTATGATTATTACTTATTTAGGAGATCTTAGAAAATACTCAAGGGACTTGTTGAAGCCGCGATAAAGACATTAAATGACAGCAGTTCGAAAGTGAATTAGACGAATTAGGAGCGATACTGTCGTCAGCAGGATATTACTAAGAAGTGACCAGTTGCGGTACCTAAGCACTGTACCGAAGAGGCAGCATTAAAAAAAATTAGTTAATCAAATTAGTTGAATCATATTTGCTGCGAAATGCGATAAGCCATTCAAAAACTTTTCGGTATTTAAGCTAACAGGCAAAACAGTTAGACAAGGATAGACTGCAATATAAAAGAACAAGGTTACCGAAGCGGCTAATGAATACAATAAAGAAGGTTTGCTAAATAAGTATTTTGTTTATTTCTCCTTACTCGGCATTCTTCTTCCACTCGCAGACCTTCGGAAGACTCCATGTTTGCTATTCGGCCACAAATTTGCGCCTGCGCACTGGATTCGACATTCGTCTCGCTCCGTTGGTTGCTAGGATACCTATGCACGCCCGGAACCTTGCGCGGGCTTTTGTTTGGCAAAAAAGCGGTTCACTCTGGGACCGCAACTGAGGCAGTTCGCCATCTGCTGGCTGGGAAGGAATACAGTAATTAATCACCCTTTCTCCATTTTCATGACACTAAATACGTTTTTGACAGGGTCCCCCTAGCGCTGATATATTTGTCATCATCTCCTCCACAACCACAAAACGGTGCTGCATACATGGGTGATCGCAATATTTTGTGTTTCTACTCGTTTTAGGTGTTGATTGCCATCACTTTAACTGAGCTATTTTCGTTACGTAAAGGGGCATAACAGTTTGATGTATACGTGGTGTCTGTCTGTTTTACAAGTTTTAATCACTTTACTTATAATGTGCTCTGGGATACAATGTGTACACAATATTTTATAATATTACTTAAGGCTGAAATTTGATATAGATCTGCTATCATCTTTGGTGATGCTCCATTTATTTCTATGGGGAAAACTCTAATCCCAAGATGACAACCTTAACCTCTACCCAGCCCTAACCTTAACCATAAGTAACCAAAAAAAATATCAGTCTTTTTGCATTTTTGATTGCATTCACAGATCTTTGTGGGGATCTGAAAAATGGTTCCCATAGCATCAAAATAACATGCTTTTATTACATTGTGGGGGACATTTGGTCCCTTTTAACTACATTTATGTTCTGTTTTGCATCTGCTTTTATTATCCCCGTGTTTTATCCCTTGTGTGTGGTTTGTTTCCCAGTTTCCATGTTAATTGTTTCTGGTTCCACATGACGCTCATTGTCCTGTGCTTTCATTGATTGGCTATTTGGTTATTATTCTCATCTGTTCTGCATTACAGTATGTCTTGTTACCTGTGTATTTAAGTGCCTGTTCTTTGAGGGTTTGCTGTAGTTGAATGAGTTTGTGAGAAATACTCTGTGTGTTGCTGCTCCCTTTGGTTCTCCTAGTGTTGCTGCTCCCTTTGGTTCTCCTAGTGTTGCTGCTCCCTTTGGTTCTCCTAGTATTGCCCTGTTTCTGAGTCATGTTATCTGTAGTTAGTTCATGTTTCTCCTTCTTTGCTTTTGACCCTTCATGGTTCTGTTATTTTGTGCCTTCCCTGTTGTAGTCAGTTTTGCTTAATAAACCCTTTCTTTCTCAGAGCTGCAAATGGATTGTCACCTGTTTTCCCCACCTGCACAATGACTCTACATGACAGGTCAGCTCCTTGCTCATGGAACAAATTGCTTAACAACCTAGTCGTAGGAACTCAATCATTAAAAGAGTGTCTGTATCTATAACAAATTGTTCAGTTTTTCCTCTACACAGAGTTGTCACATCAATGTTCACATTATTATATTGTAATGGGAAATGTTATTTGTGTTACTATCTGCTCTGGCCTGCCCTGTCCTATTCCGGTTAGGGCCAGTAGATGGCACTGCTGGTCCTCCTACACCCTCCTTCCCAACCTGACCAGGAGGACATTCCATGTCTGTCCCTTATCCCCTCATTAGTTGGGTATATAAATGCAGGCTTGCCACTACCCCTAATAAAGCTCCCCTTTGGAAATGAAATGAGAAGAGCTGAGTTCTGTCTTCCTGTCCTCACCTGCTGGCATAAAAATTTGTGGTTAAACAATTATAGCTTATTTTTACTATTATCTTAATATACTATTAATGTTAATATTGATAAACTACAATGGATTTAAGTGTATACAGCCCTGTTAAAATGCCAGGTTTTTGTGATGTAAGACAATTAGACCACAATAAATCATTTAAAAACTTTTCCCACCTTTAATGTGACCTATAACCTGTACAATTGAAAAACATATCTTTTGGGGGACAATATAATAAAAGAAAAAACGTACAGTAAGTTGAATAAGTATGCAAGGGTTAAGGGTCTAAACAAATACTTTGTTGAAGCACCTTTTGATTTAATTATAGCATTCAGTCTTTTTGGGTAGGAGGCTATCAGCATGTCACATCTTGACTTGGCAATATTTGCCTACTATTCCTTGCAAAAAATTGCTCCAGATTGCGAGGGCATCTCTTGTGCACAGCCTCCTTCAGGTAACCCCACAGATATTTAATTGGATTTAGGTCTGGGCTCTGGCTGGGCCATTCCAAAACATTCCTTTTCTTCTGGTGAAGCCATTGTTTAATTAATTTGGATGTATTCATAGGGTCATAGTTGATGGTATTAGGTCAATTAAAGGTGAAAATCCTCTTCATCTTCAGCTTTCTAGCAGACACCTGAAGGTTTTAGGCCATAATTTTAGCACTTGCCCCTTAGTTAACATTCAGACACATGTGTCTGAACAACTAACGGAAAAATGACATTTGATAAATCAAACTGGTCTGTTTGTCAATAATTACCAAAAACAATGCTATGCATGTCATCCAATTTAGTTTGTGGCTGATTTGTGCTGTGTATAAAAGACTAATTAGGGTCAAAACATTGCTAACATAGACATGACATTATATATCAGTGCTTACCAGGAGGGGGGCATCATACAGTCAGGCACCTTGGTGCTTCTCTCATCTGGGATGCTTTTTGGCTCCTGAGCACAGACATCTACTCCCAGTCGAGCTGTCATCTGTTCATCAATGATGTTTTTTTGGTTATTTTAAAGTTGTCCCAGTTGAAACGACTGGGGACAGTACCCATCTTTAATCGAGCACTCCATTCAATATAATCAGCAGCCGCAAAGTGCTGACTGCTGACCAAGATGCTTCCCTTGCAAATAACAAAATTAACCTTTTCATCTCTCTTGATAGCTTTCACTTACTTACTTCTTTGATCCTCAAGGGTTTGAAATTCATAAAAATTAAGGTAAAGCTGTTTCTGTTTTGAGTTCCCAGAAACTCTTGATCTTGGACTGCGCCATTGTTTATATACATCGAATGTCATCACAGGAAGTAGTTTTACCCAGAAATGTAAAGACGACTAATTATAGGGCATACAGGAAGAGTCAGATTACTGCAAAATTAAGAGATGCTATTCTATCCTAGTTTTTGCACCCGGGACTAAGTGAAGAAAAAAAAATCACCCTCCTTGTCTCACCAGCCAAGGTTGGGAAGGAAACTAGCTAGGTCTCAAAAGGAAAGTGAAACTCCTTATCTCACTGGCCAAGGCTGCAAAGGATAGGAAGTACAAGAGAAGATGACAGCACTAATAAAGGCAATTTATGGCAGACAGTCTTTGTATTCCTCAGTGTTAATAAACATTCCTCAGCCTTCTGTTTTGTTCCACCCAAGACCCCTGGAGCCACTTGGGGCAGATTCAGAGAAAGGAATGCTCAAAAAATGTGAAATCATGAACAATTCTGGACATTCCCTCTGTGGGGCACTCTCTTGGAGCACTTTTAGCCTCTGGCTCATCCCACCATGGTGCGTGTGCTAAGAAATGCTACTGAGGATCCTGCCAACCTGCCAACACCAGGCACTACAATAGCTCCTCCCGCTGTGTCAGCCCTCACCCCCAGCCATAACACATGCCAGGGCAGCATTGCATCTGTGAAGCAGTTAGCACTGGACTTTACTTTAATTGTGCATTTACCACTGGTACATTTTTTATATTTATTTCCTGATTAATATTCTGTTTACACTGTAAAAAGTGTTACTTAGATATAACTTGAAAAAAATAAGGCAACATTTTCCAAGCATTTTTTGCAAGTTTAGTGAACTAGTTGGTATTTTGAGTTGGGAAAACTTAATAATATGCATTTCGATGTATGCTATTAGATTAAGCACAATTTGCAGAAAACAGCCAAAAATTGATTTCAACCAATTTAAAAAAATGTCAGCATATCAAACACATCAGACTTAATTAAAATAAGTAATATTTACATGAACAAATAAGAATTCGAGTTGAATGAATTCATGTACTCTATCAATAGATTTTTATGAATCTGCCCTTTGTTTTAAGAGCTGAAACTGCTTCAAATAATTAGTTAGGATCAATATAACTTTAACAAATAATGAGAGATATCAATTTCCAGCATTTATTAAATAATTACCATATGCAAACAATGGCAATAGGCTGAAAAGTTGTTCAACATGAAAAAGTGCTGCCTTCACAGTGTGTGTATATAACATTTTAACATCAAATTAAAGCTTTTGACCTTATAAAGGGCAGCCAGAACATTCTTGAACAGACAACATACAGTTGTGTTCAAAATTATTCAACCCCCAATGCTGTAAAGGGTTTTAGGGAATTCAGTGTACATTTGTAATTGTGTTCAGAATGAAATCTTACAAGGACTTTTTAAAGAACCAAATGCAACTAAAATTACATCAATTGTTTTTGTAATACAGTATTAAATGTTTTTTTGTCATTTCTTCATTGACACAATTATTCAACCCCTTAAAGACTACCACTCTTAAGAACAGAGGTTCATTCAAGTGTTTTCGATCAGGTATTGAAAACACCTGTGGATGTCAATGAGCAGCAATCAAGCATAATAAGCACCAATTAGGCAGATTTAAAATGACTGTGATACTCAGCTCCTTCTAGACATTTACTGGTGTGTTTACAAACATGGTGAAGTCAAGAGAATGGTCCAGGAAGCCAAGAGAAGAGGTGATTTCTCTTCACAAGAAGGGCAATGGCCATAAGAAGATTGCAAAAATGTTAAACATTACAAGAGACACCATAGGAAGCATCATTCGCAAATTCAAGGCAAAGGGCACTGTTGAAACGCTACCTGGTCGTGGCAGAAAGAAGATGCTGACTTCGACTGCTGTGCGCTACCTGAAGCGCAAAGTGGAGAAAAGTCCCCGTGTGACTGCTGAGGAACTGAGAAAAGATTTGTCAGATGCGGGTACTGAAGTTTCAGCTCAGACAATAAGGCGCACACTGCGTACTGAAGGCCTCCATGCCAGAACTCCCAGGCGCACCCCCTTACTGTCTCCAAAGAATAAGAAGAGTCAACTGCAGTATGCCAAAAGTCATGTGGACAAACCACAAAAGTTTTGGGATAGTGTTCTGTGGACTGATGAAACAAAATTAGAACTGTTTGGGCCCATGGATCAACGCTATGTTTGGAGGAGGAAGAACAAGGCCTATGAAGAAAAGAACACCTTGCCTACTGTGAAGCATGGTGGGGGGTCAATCATGCTTTGGGGCTGTTTTGCTTCTGCAGGTACAGGGATGCTTCAGCGTGTGGAAGGTACCATGAATTCTCTTCAGTACCAGGAGATATTGGAAGAAAATGTGATGCAGTCCGTCACAAACCTGAGGCTTGGGAGACGTTGGACCTTTCAACAGGACAATGATCCCAAGCATACCTCCAAGTCCACTAGAGCATGGTTGCAGATTAAAGGCTGGAACATTTTCAGTCACCAGACTTAAATCCGATTGAGAACCTCTGGTGGCCATCGCAGTCACCAGACTTAAATCCGATTGAGAACCTCTGGTGGGACTTAAAGAAAGCAGTTGCAGCGCGCAAGCCTAAGAATGTGACTGAACTGGAGGCTTTTGCCCATGAAGAATGGGCTAAGATACCCGTAGATCGCTGCAAGACACTTGTGTCAAGCTATGCTTCACGTTTAAAAGATGTTATAACTGGAAAAGGATGTTGTACTAAGAATGAATGTCACTTGGGGGTTGAATAAAACTGATAATGATGTGAGCACAGAAAAGACATTTGTGGTTATTTCATTATAAATGTTATGTTATATTTGTCTGACTTACAAGTGCCTCTTTGATTTAATTGTAAACAAGATGACTGAAATGATCAAAATCAATGTCAAACTGGCCAAAACACTCAATTTCAGTGGGGGTTGAATAATTTTGAACACAACTGTAAGTAAGTATACAGAGCTGAGGGTCAGGTTTGAGTGCCTAGGCTAGAAGCTTGTTTTTAAGTGTCATGAACCTGGGGGTTGGTTTTGGGCTCAGTGTGTCGAGTCCCACAGAAAAAAGTCTTTGAAAGACCTCAAAGGTTTTGGCAAGTTTGGTTGGATACTGAAGATTAAGTGCATAAATCACCCTGAGGAATAGGCTGCATGCTTTGGCCAGCTTGCAAAGATCAGTAAGCACTGGGATTCCCTCAATGATGATGCCCACTGCATCTGGCTCATGGGAAACATAGATCCTCATGCTGGCAGTGCTCAGGTCCTCATGCACACTGGTCTCTGCTGTTCCCTGTGACATAGAAACACAATAATTAATACAAAAATCTCAAACTGTCTCATTTGAAAAATAAATTAAAATTATGTAATTTAATTCAGATAATGACAGCTTTTGTGAAGACCATTTGAAAAGTACAGACAATCCTAATATGAGATCTTGTACGCTATATGAAAAAAGGTGCAGTTCCAAGCACTTGGTTTTATTCACATTTTCAATTTATACATAAAAAATGGAAACCCCAGAAATAATAATAAAAAAAAACTTATAACTAGGAAGTTTTAATGCTCATTTATGGTGGAGTTTTCCCCCCATCTAATTCCATTATATGTGTGCGAGATATTGCTACAGCAGTTCTCTCCAACACTACAAGTAAGAGTAAAAATATGGAGTTTTGATTTTGGGATGTGAACGGCCCCTTTAAGAAAAGATGTCAGTAGCTACATTTCAAGTTCTGTATGGAAACCTTTCCCATCAATGAGTTTTGCACAACACATTAATGCAAATGTTTCACAATAAAATCCATAAAGAAGTCATAAATAACTGAAATGCTATAGAAAACAAAACAATGAAACACAAAACAGAGGCGCATCACTCTGTGGTGTTGTGCTAATCAGCTATCCCAGGGCTCCTGTTAAGTAGTTGCATGCTGCTATCTCTCTCCACCTAAACCTGACAAATGCCTGTTCCATCGGTTAACATAAAATCAACCCAATTTAAGCATGTACACCAGACCGATCCAACCAGGCTTTAAAACAATACTTACATAATAGTCAGAGATGAGCTCCAGTCCACTCTCTCCCACATACTGAATGAGACATCTCAGAGTTACATCTCTCTTTTTCGCAGTAGAGCAGGGGTGCCCAAACATTTTCCCTTAGTGGGCCAAAATGAAAATCTATTGGAGGGCCGCGGGCCAAATGTAATATTTTACACAAAATACAAACACTAATAGTAAAGTAAAGTACTTTTATTTATCAAACAGTTATCTAACCTTCCTTTCTGTGTAAATAACATTAAACAAAATATGACAAATAAGTCATATATAGGCATTTAGAGCACGTCTAAACTTTTGTAATCACATGTAGTGCAAAATGTCAAAGAGTGCATGTCCAACAGCAACACAACAGTAGCAACAATATAAGCAAAGACTCATGGGACTTTTTGCAAATTGTTAAAATATGACTATTTAAGAAGTGTGGAAATGTACATATGTGCACACTGCACAGATATTCTCTACAATACCCTTATAGTTGCTTGTATTTCAATTTTAGTCTTAGATATTTCAAATGTAATCAAAGCACCACGAGTGAGGACTGTATAATATACAGTCGAACCCACTTATCTCGACTTCGACCAGAGCATGTGAGCGGAGCGTGAGCGAGGAGCGGAGTGGGCGGAATTTGGTCAGAGCGCGGAGCGGTTTTTTAATTAAGGCTGGAGCGGTCGCTTTGTCTCGTTCCAATTTCGCTCCGATACCGCTCACAGTACAATTCTGAGGCGTGCCCAAATCTACCCAGAATTCATCTGTACAATTATCAAGACTGTTACACAAATTGGCCGAGATGGAATTCGCAAAGTATTTCACAAAGGAAACTGATAAATCATACAAGTGTACTATTCTTATCAAACGTACAGATGACAAGAATGTACAGCAAGAACAACAATGTGGTGAAACTGTTTCAGTGAGTAAAGATTCACTTTGGAATCACTTTTCTCAGAAACATGAGTGTGCTACGCGAACAAGCGGAAGCCAGAGCAAAACGCGTGCAAGTTTTATATGGTTGTAGCATATCAAGTCTACAAAGTAAATTAAAGTATAAAAGCCTATAAAGTAAATTAAAGTAAAAAAGCCTATAAAGTAAATATTGGTAATCAAATAAATTTTTTGTCATTGAAAGTAGGTCTAATAAGATTTTTTTTTATTTCACGTAACGTAAAATTTTATTTTAGAGACGTGCTGCATCAACAGAAAAAAATTGAGGAATTTAAAACGTGTCTGTATATTCTTTAGGCTATTAAGCCCACTGATTCCTTTATTTTTAAGCCTATTTTTGTGTGGAATGCCATTTCCAAACCTGTCCGTTGTTGCCGATAGGTTGCTTAAAAATAAATATTTTCTGTTCTGACTGGCAATGTTGCCGTTGCTCATATTTCTTTATGACATAAGGCTTCGGTTTAAGGTGACATTTGTTAGGCATGCAGATTATTTGTCCCTCTTTTAAATTGGAGCGAGCGTGGAGCGATTTGACTGGAGCGGGAGGACATTTTAGTGGAGCGGTGTTGAGCGGAGCGGCTTAGTGCGAATTAGAGCGGAGGAGAGGGCGGATCCAACAGCCTCGTGAGCGAGGAGCGGAAATTCTCACCGCTCCGCTCCGCTCACATGCTCTGACCTCGACTAACTCGCCAACCCTATTAAGTCGACGTTTTTGAAGTGGAACCGCCAAATTCCCTTATTGCAATAGCATTTCTCATCGGTTATGTCGATTCTTTTATGTCGCCGAACCCTAATATCTCGAGCACGAAAGAGGGCCAAAATCGCCACTTAACATCGGTTATCTCGATCCCCGTGACTAATCGCCGGCTTTTTAAAATGTATCACAAGTGCTAAACAGCGCGTATTCAAATCGCATTCGCATGGTAATTCGATCGCTGAACAACGCAGGTGAAACGCAATCTAGGTAAATCCCCATCAAAACCAAAGCCAAGCATATCTGCATGCGGCAATGACAACGAAGACGAAGAAGATGCGGACGAAGATTTGGAACCAATTCCCTCTGCCGGTGAGGTGATAGAAATGCTACAAAAAATTCGACAGTATGGTTCTTTTGTAGGGGATGGACTGTTTTAGACAGCATAAATAATATCGAAGCATTTGTTTTCAAGAAGACTGTTAAAGGCAAAAAGCAACAAAGCATTTTAGACTTTGTAAAGAAACCATATTAACTGCGTGTACGATAGCCTACATTTCAGAGCTGTCAGAGCGAAATTACTTATGAATGTAATTTTGACACTGCAGATTTGCTTTTTGTAACAACGGACTACACCCCGCAGGTTTTTTTGTGATTTTGTGAGCGATCTTTGTGTTTGCAATGTTGGATAATATAATTAAAGGTTTGTATCGAGAATCGACGGTGGTTTTTATTGTATACTGGTAAATCTCCGCTTTTAGTTGGTGCACATAGGGCCTATGGCTTTTGTTGTTAGCCGACATGTATGTGCATTTTTATAGCATGCCGATCGCGTCATCAAACAAATCACGGCAACGCCAAAAACCCGTGCATGTACATTCTAATTTATTAACGCACATAAATACATTTCAAGCATATCTTAATACAGTATATTGCCGCCATATTGGTTTTTGGTTATCTCGATCATCGGTTATCTCGACGCATTTTGGCAACCCCCTAGGCCGGCGACATAACCGGGTTCGACTGTATATTAGTTAGGCCAACGTATACACTAAAAAGTAAACGCACTGATAGCTACACTGGGATTCTTGCTTTAAGAATTTTTGAAACAAATTTTAGTACAGTATAATTTAAAATTTTAGATATTCATTGGCGGGCCAATCTAAATAGTACGGCGGGCCAACCTTGGCCCGCGGGCCCCACTTTGGGCACCCCTGCAGTAGAGGCACTTGGGTCCTATAGAGGTAATAGGAGAATGAATAATATATTAATTATTCTCACAGGCAATGTCACTCCAAACCTGGAATGCCATTATTAGGGTGGATCTGTATTACTTATTCAGTTTTTTTATTTAACTTTAAAATCTGTTAATAATCTTGAAACTATTTTTTAAATAAAAAGTGCTACATTCTAAAGTCATCCAGAAAAGGAAGATACCTGAACAACAAACTATTCAATTAAATATTGTACTTTAACCTTTTTATCAATTTTACCCCACCTGTATAAGTTCCATCAACAAGTTCTTGATGCGCTGGCCAGCCGCTCCTCCCTTCACACTGAACAGTTTCAGGAGCTTTGGAGTATACCTGTCCAGCCTGGACATAAACGTTGATTCCAGCTGAACAGCAGTGCACCTTCGGAACTCCTCATTTATCTATAGGAGAACAAATGTTTGGCTGTTACTTGAGATATTTAGGAGGTGTAAGGATAAGCAACCTTTCAACATAATGCAATCCAATGCTTCTTCAGAACTTACAAACACGTGACAAATTGTGGGGCTTCAGTACATGACATGTTGTTAAGCAAAAAGTGAGTCTAGTATCTCAAGTACAAGTCAAAATGACTTAAGTTCACATCTCTGCTCTGTAGTGAGCAGTAAATGGAGACTCTGGAAAACTTGAATGATATAGTATTTACCTGGAATGGTTCAAAGAGGGCCAGCCATCTTTCCTTAAATTCAGCCATGGCAGGGGACTGAACAATCACTTCCTTTCTTCTCCAGCTGTATGTCCTGACCATCATGTAATTTATGTTCTTTGCACTGTCCTTCTTCTGGCTGGCTGCAATTAGGTCAAGTCTTAGATTCTCAAGGGTGTCGTCTGTTTCACCAAGTGGGTGTGAGGGCATGTAATTTACTTCTGCCCTCTTCAGTTTCTTGATATTTTTAGCAGCTTTTTGCTCATCCTCTGTTTTGTGTCTCAGTGAGTTTATTAGGATTTCTGGGCTTCCCAGTGCTTTACGTTTTGTCCTGTAGTTTCCACATTTGTATTTCAGGCTTTGCTGCCACCCATAAATTCCATTAAAAGAACCAGGCTCCTTCAAGCGGGGATGTTTCTCTACTAGTGCTTGTGCCACTGCAGATCTCTGGGCATCATTGGGGTAAACTGTGTAAGAAAACATGGTGTCATGGATCGCTCTGGGGAAGCCCCTGTGACATCACGCAGGGTTCTCCTTACTTTTCCGTCAGCGCCCCCTTGACAGAAGATCTTGCCTTTGGGATGGACCCTGCGGATCGGCCTGACATACAGAATCTCACGGAAGCCCTGGGAAAGCAGGGCATCCTGCTTGGGCGACATGAGACTGCGCTCGCGGCGATCAGCGATTCTCTGGAGTCTTTTAACGCCGGGCTGATGGATCTAGCAACCCAGGTACAACATTCTTTATCGGTTCGTCCTTCCGCTGTCACCCCGATCAGCGAACCCCGATTGCCCCCGCCTCCGCAGTATAACGGTGACCCAGGAACCTGTCGCTCCTTTCTATCGCAGTGTTCTCTTATTTTCGGGTTGCAGCCTTCTGCATTTCCTACTGATCGCACCCGAGTCGCCCTGTTGACCGGACCCGCTCGCGAATGGGCGACTGCAGCGTGGGATGCCGGAGCGCCTATTTGTATTACCCTGCAGGGTTTTACTTCCGAGATGAAGCGAGTGTTTGATCGTTCAACACAAGGCAGAGAGGCGGCACGCGAATTACTGCAGCTCCGTCAAGGCGACCGCTCGATTTCTGATTTTGCCATCGCTTTCCAAACACTTGCGCTGTCCAAGGGCTGGGATATGCAGGCTCAGTTCGATGCTTTTTATAACAGACTATCTGAGAGCATAAAGGACGAATTGGCATCCAGAGAGTTACCGGCAACAATGGACGAATTAGTAAGCCTCGCAATTCGCGTGGACAACCGCTTCCGTCAGCGCCGCAGGGAACGTCACAGACTGTTGGACCTGCCCGCCGTCCGAGAAACAGCTGGGGTGAGCTCTCCTGAGTCCCACGTTGAAGCCATGCAGGTGGCCCGTACTCGTTTGTCCCCTGCGGAACGACAACGACGGCGGACTGCCAATGCCTGTCTATACTGTGGGCAGGTGGGCCATTACATCTCTCGATGCCCAGTAAAAGGACGCACCCACCAGTGAAGAGGAGGGTCCTGGTGGGTGTAGCTCCGATTTTTCCCTCCTCCATTCGACACACATTCCTTCCTGTGCTGCTCTTCTATGGGGATATCCAGCAGCCGTTGGCCGCCCTGGTGGATTCAGGGGCGGATGATAATTTTATCGACACTACGTTGGTCCGCCAGTGGGGTCTGCCTACCACGCCGGTCCAGACGCAGTTGACAGCACATGCTCTGGATGGACATCGAATGGCCACCATCACCCACGCTACGCCTCCGGTGAGTCTTGCTATTGGGGGTAATCATGTGGAGGAACTGTCTTTGTATTTGATTGATTCTGCCCAAGCACCTATAGTATTAGGACACTCCTGGTTGGTCAAGCATAATCCTCACCTCGATTGGAAGAAGGGGTCCATTATGGGTTGGAGTCCTTTTTGCCATTCACAGTGTCTCCAAACAGCGCTCCCTTCTTTGGTTCCGGAGGAGAAAGAGGAGTTCCCTGACCTGTCTTCGGTTCCCGCTGCCTACTTGGACCTGAAACAGGTATTCAGTAAGGCCCGGGCATCCTCTCTTCCTCCTCATCGTCCTTCTGACTGCGCGATAGATTTATTCCCGGGTACCTCGCCCCCTAGGGGATGCCTTTACCCCCTATCTGCCCCTGAAAGGAAAGCTATGGAGGATTACATTAATAGTGCTTTAGTGTCTGGTATAGTCTGGCCGTCGTCCTCTCCTGCAGGCGCAGGGTTCTTCTTCGTAGAGAAGAAGGATGGGTCTCTCCGGCCTTGCATTGACTACCGTGGGCTGAACCAGATCACCGTCAAGAACCGATATCCCTTGCCCCTGTTATCCTCAGTCCTTGATGTGCTTCAGGGGGCTAGCTGGTTCACAAAACTCGACCTACGAAGCGCCTATCATCTAGTTAGGATCCGTGAGGGGGATGAGTGGAAGGGTGCCACTACGAGTATCTCGTTATGCCTTTTGGTTTGACTAACGCACCGGCCGTGTTCCAGGGGTTGATAAATGATGTTCTACGAGATATGTTACACAAGTTTGTTTTTGTTTACCTGGACGACATTTTGATATTTTCCCGGTCCGAACAGGATCACGTTATACATGTGCGTGAGGTCCTCCAACGCTTATTGGTTAATAAGCTGTTTGTCAAGGAAGAGAAGTGCGAGTTTCACCGGCAGTCGATCTCCTTCCTGGGGTTTATACTCGGGGAGGGTTCGATATGGATGGATCCGGAGAAGATCATAGCCGTGGCAGAATGGCCCCGTCCCCTCAACCGGAAGGAGGTACAACGTTTTTTGGGATACGCAAATTTCTACAGACGTTTCATTAGAGGATACAGCACCGTTGTGGCTCCTCTTATGACTCTCACCTCCACCAAGGTCCACTTCCAGTGGTCCCCAGCAGCTGAGCAGGTGTTCCTGGCGCTTCGCAGAAGTTTCACCTCTGCTCCTGTTCTCCAGATCCCCGATCCCGCTGGGCAGTTTGTGGTGGAGGTGGACGCATCCAGCACTGGTGTAGGGGCCGTCCTTTCCCAGCGAGTCGCGACAGACAAGAAGATGCATCCTTGTGCTTTCTTTTCCCACAAGCTTACCTCTGCCGAAAAGAACTATGATATCGGTAATCGGGAGTTGCTGGCAGTCCGTCTGGCCTTGGAGGAGTGGCGGCAATGGCTA
This sequence comes from Paramormyrops kingsleyae, assembly GCF_048594095.1. Classification (NCBI taxonomy): domain Eukaryota; kingdom Metazoa; phylum Chordata; class Actinopteri; order Osteoglossiformes; family Mormyridae; genus Paramormyrops; species Paramormyrops kingsleyae. The sequence goes on along the minus strand of NC_132821.1, from coordinate 3,970,602 downwards.
GAGGGCACCAAGGACCCTTTCCTGATCCTCACGGACCACAAGAACCTTGAATATCTTCAAACGGCTAAGCGACTCAATGCCCGCCAGGCTAGGTGGTCACTGTATTTCAACCGCTTTAATTTCCATATCTCCTTTAGGCCAGACTCCAAGAACCGCAAGCCTGATGCCCTGTCACGACAGTTTGGAGAAGAGGGCTCCCAGGAGTGCCCGGGGCCTATTCTGCCGGAGAGCCGCTTCATCAGAGCAGTGTCCTGGGTAGTTGAGGAGGCTATCCAGGCTGTCCAACAGTCCATCCAGTCACCAGGGGGTTGTCCGCCAAACCGGCTTTTTGTCCCTGACTTCCTGCGTTCCCGGGTACTCCGGTGGGGACATGACTCCCTCTTAGCCTGCCATCCTGGCATACATCGCACCCGGGCACTTCTTGGACAGCGCTTCTGGTGGCCTTCCATGCTGCAGGACATCCGTGGGTATATCGCGGCCTGCCCGGTGTGCGCTCGTAATAAGACTCCTTCCTGGGCTCCAGCAGGTCTATTGCAGCCTCTTTCTGTTCCCCGACGCCCCGGTCTCATATCTCCTTAGATTTTGTAACAGGCCTTCCCCCGTCCAGGGGTTTCACTGGAGTTCTCACGATTGTGGACCGCTTCTCTAAGTCCGTACATTTTGCTCCTGTTCCCAAGCTGCCTTCTGCCCAAGAGACGGCTCAGTTATTAGTGGACCACGTCTTCCGGTTGCATGGTCTACCTTCCGACATTGTTTCTGATAGGGGACCACAGTTTGTTTCCAGATTCTGGAAGGAGTTCTGTAGGCTGCTTGGTGCCACCGCTAGTCTGTCCTCCGGATTCCACCCTCAGTCCAATGGACAGACAGAGAGGGCCAACCAGGACCTGGAGCGGATGTTACGTTGTATGGCCTCACACTCACCTGAATCTTGGAGTGGTTTCCTTTCTTGGGTGGAATACGCCCATAATTCCTTGCCTGTCTCCTCCACGGGTATGTCTCCATTCCAGTGTTGTGTTGGGTATCAACCTCCCTTGTTCCCGCCCCTGGAAAAGGAGGTTCTGGTCCCATCCGTCCACCGTTTTCTTCGTCGTTGTCAACGGACCTGGAACAAGGCCAGGTCCATCCTGCTATGTACCCGTAAGCGCATGGAGGCTTATGCCAACCGCCGCAGGTCTCGGGCTCCTGCTTTCCGTGTGGGACAGAGAGTGTGGTTGGACGCTAGGAACCTTCCTCTATGGGTTCCGTCTCGGAAGTTGGCACCCCGGTTTGTTGGTCCCTTCCCCATCACCAAGGTTGTTGGTCCCTTGGCGTTTCGTCTTCGTCTTCCAGTGAAGACCACTTCTCCTGCTTTGCCTCCTCCTCCACCCAGGTTAGTCGACGGCGGGGAAGTGTACACTGTCCGTCGCTTGCTGGACGTCTGGTGAAGGGGTCGTGGCCTTCAGTATCTGGTCGACTGGCAGGGGTACGGCCCCGAGGAACGGTCCTGGGTTCCGGCTCGGCACGTCCTGGATCCGTCTCTGATCTCCGACTTCGAACGTCGTCCTGCCGGAAGTCCTGTTCGCCCGCCGGCTGGCGGTTGGGGAGGGCGGGGTACTGTCATGGATCGCTCTGGGGAAGCCCCTGTGACATCACGCAGGGTTCTCCCGCCACGCCCCCAGGATTTCCCTAGACGGAATCAAGCAAGCGGCCGGAGCGCTTCTCCCACACCGATCCCGTGAACCGGCAAGACCGGTTACCGTATGCCCTCCTCCTCCAGCTGATACCGATCGGAGCGATTAAGAGGTTTTTTATTCGCTTTTGGCTCGTCAGCCAAATGCGAGATCTTCAGCCTTCGTTGCGAATTTCGAGCGTTTATTCCCTGCCTGTCTGTATCTCTGCCTGCCTGTATCCCTGACCTCCGATTCTTCGCCTAGCCCTCTTACTACCGACGCCGATCGCCTGACCTCCTGCCTGTCCCTGGATTTCGAGCCCCGTCTACTCCCCTGTATACTGACGCCAATCGCCTGACCTCCTGCCTGTCTCCGGATTCCGAGCCCTGCCTATTCCCTGGATACCGACACCGATCGCCTGATCCCTGCCAGATATATCCCCGTTACTTCTGGACAATAAAGCTTTTCCCCTTGGGCAGATCCGCTTTCGCGTCCTCCTTGCTTTTCCGTCAGCACCCCCTTGACACATGGCCTCTGCCAGGTGCTCCAGGATGTCTGATTTGACACTTGGTGATGTCATTAGGGTTCCTTCTCTTAAATAAATCTCATTGCCTTGTCTCAAAGCCAGCTCAGTGTTGGGCGAGAAAGTTGGAATGGGAAACACAGTAGGCCATGGCTTCTGCCTTTCAGAAGGCAAGGGATTTACAGTCCACAGAGAGATTCACTGACTCGCATAAAGAGCTCACATCAGAGGCACCAGGGGTGCTTTCCTGGGGAACAATTGTCAGCATTAAGTTTAGCGGCACATACACTACTTTAACCCCTTGGGACCGGCGATCCCGCCGGCGGGATCTGACAGAAATTTCGCAAAACCGTTTAATTAACTCCGCGAGTTTTTGTCATATACACATTTTAAAAATACTCTCAGAAACCTTGGACGGTCTACTTTTCAAATATATATAGGTAGAAACTAAATATATTTTTACAGCTTCGTGATACGAATTGAAAGAACAAGAGTGACTGACTTAAGCGTCTGCGTCTCGAAGCGGCTCTGATCACCCACCCACTTGCAAATCGCGCTATTTGCATGATAATAACATGATAATCCGACAGTTAGTATTGGGTAAATAAATATGTGAATACGCCCACTGTGACCGAAATAAACAAGAGCACATGTCTGGGTAGTGTTTACACTGATCGGCTACAATATAGCACACGGATACGTCTCTGCCGCTGAAGCTTTGCGCCAGTGTTGCCACTTTCAGCAGCGAAGCTCATACCTGTGTTCATAGCTCAGTGGGCTAAGCCTGTGTGCCTGCAATCACGTGGTCGCCGATTCAAACGCAGCGTATTTAGAACGTGATTAGCGATCTTCCGCTGAGAGCGGTCCTAAACGCTCCCGACGCAAGTAAGACCAAGTAAGGTGACACGATTTGCTTTTTTGCCTATTTAACCTAATTTTAAAAACTTTAATACTTCTGACAATGGAAGTTTTGAAAAGAAGACAGATAACAGATTTAGTCAGTGTTTTTTTCATGATTCTACATAATGATTTCAGCGAGATATAAACTGAAATACACGAGAAAGATACGCGGTCGATGATGCCCTCGTCCCCAGAGCGTCAATAATAGTCACTGCATCATATTTATCGCTTTCTATATTTATATAGTCACAGTTTTTCATTTTTCATTCCATCTATCAATAAACTGTGAAAGGGATTTTATTGTTGCTACTTTTCTTGCGTTTCAAACTGCTTTTCCAAAGTGATGGGTGTGGGGTGCAGTGACATTCCAGACTGATGGGCCATTGACAGCATGCAAACTACTACAGGTGTGAGGACACCTATCTCATCAATATTCATTTTGAAGGCCACTGACTTTGAGAAAAAGAGTGTCACTCTAAAGTACTAACACTTTAGTAATCAAACTACATAAAATTTCAGAATGTCACTTTCACCTATGTGTAGCCAACCCCTGTGTCTATAAGTTTCACACCTCAAAAGTCTTACCTAGAAATGTCTATAATGTGATTTTTTACAATTTCTCAGCATGTCTGAAAATAGGTTTTTGAAAAGTATATGTTTAAAGTTGATTTTAACAAAAAATAGAATAATAACATTCTAAGAGGTCTCAGATTATTGGTGCTGAGTTTGTGCTGAATAAAAGCAAATGTATCACTTTGGGATAAATGTTTTTTAGATAGGTGAAATATTTTAAAATGTCAAGGCATGTCAGACTACCTCGAAAGTGGAAAAAAGGCCTCAGGGCCCAGGGGGTTAAGTGTGTCTTTATCTTTCAGTTCTTTTGTAGAGGTTAGGGTGAAGAAATCATCAAAGTCCTCATCTTTGTATTGAAGACATATCTGTGGAGATGGAAAAATTCTCTTTCACAGCTGCCACCAACTCATCCACCGTTGAGGGTAAGTTTCTTGACTTCATGATCAATGAGAACCCGGAACCTCACAGCTTGTTCCATGTCTAGCAAGACAGAAGACACAGAGGTATGTTACAATGATGCTGAACACTAGAGGCAGATGTGGTGCTTCAATGTCACCATGCGCTTTCCTGCAACAATATAGGCAGACAGAGGACATACATCACTTAGGCATTGTTGTTCAACAAGAGCTATGTGGTCTGTATACTCCAGATGATATCCACGAGTGTTCATCATACCAGGATATCTGAGTTCTCATGATAAAATGCACTCGTTCGCCAAAAAGTGCAATTTGAACAATTTCTGCAAAATCAGGAAGGCCTACAGTAGAACCATAGACCACAATCATGCCTTTTGAGTACCTTGTTCCCTGATAGGTAACTGTGTCGGCCAGCTGAACTTGAGTCTGAGAAGGAGAAAGATGCCTAACTGACTCCTGAACGTCTACATGCAGGACCTCTGTGGAAGTAAAATTGGACATTAGTACACTGTTAACCCGAAAGTTCTTTCTATGCAAACAGTTTGAGTAAATATCACTATAAAAAAATAGTTTTGTTGCATTACTTAAACAGTATGAGTATGTGAAGAGTGTTTGAGACAGTCATTGGGTGTACTCATTTTTTATAAGTTTAACTAACTTAAACTATCAATTTTTACCTCAGGCCACAGTGCTGCCCTGTTGTGATTGGCTAAAAACTCCAGACAAGTCTTTGCTTGTCCGTTGGAGGATACAGAAAAAGTTGTGCCATTTTCTTATAATTACAAAGCAATTTAAGGTCTGTGCACTTTGTATGCTCCTTGGACAATACATTTTCTCTCTACATTTGTCTGTTTTTCTTAAGTTTGGACCCTTTTAAAGGAATTTTGCTTGCGGTAACGAGGAAACCATTTTGTGGATGAACAAGGTGAGTTGTTTTCTCTGTTCAAATACTACTAATTAGAAACTGCTGGAACATTTGTAGTTTGAAACGTGCATTTGAATGTGTGTAAATTATGAGGTCGTCTTAAGTGAACAGTGAGCATTTGATACTTGCAGCATTGTGTTTTTAGAGTATCTCTCTACTTGTGTGTTCTCTACATAGAGTTTTGCAAAAGTAATGTAGAATTCAAATTATTTCAATGTAGGTTTGAAAAAGTAAATACCCACTTTTAACATATGCCAATTTTTTTTGCACTACTAGTTTTGTTTAAAGCCACCTTAAAATAGGGTGACCAGACAATCCATGTCAGGGAGGACACTTTGAGCTACTTTGGGTTTTACAAACTACTTTCTAATTGAAAGGCTCCTGTGCTCGGCTAAATAGTTTAGCTCTTCTTGTGCTTTGACTGGTTTGTTTCCTTGACTGAAAGACTCATCCAGCTGTTTCACATTAGCATTAGTGACACATGCACATACATTATAGGACTGACCAATCAGCACACAGCAAGAGCTGAGTGCTCAAGTGAAATCCAGGTCCGTTTAATTGAAATGGTAATTTACAATTCCTGTCCTAGCTCAGAGTGTCCTCCCTGACATGGATTATCTGGTCACCCTACCTTAAAATGCTTTGGAAATGCAAGTACTGCCCTGCCATCTGCGAGAAGAGAGCACAGCTTTTTAAACATTACAGGCTAAAACATGGAACTTATGCAAGAACTGAGCCCTTTCCTTGCTTGCATCAGGAATGTATGTGTACATTCAAGTGTATTTTATACCTCTTTGCAGAGCACAGAGCCAACAGCCATTAGATGCCTTGTCCTGAGAGGACTTCCAGTCATTCTTGGAGATGACGCATCTATGTTCTTCAAGAGCAGCTTGGTGAGTAAACCCTTTCTCCATTTGTACCATTCAAATATCAAATTGTGCAATATACCACCTACTGTCACAACATGAAAGACACCTATATATAAACACACACAAAATGACTCTATTAGCTTGTTTACAGTACCTAAAATAAAATCACATTGAATTATAAAAATCATAATATTAAATAATTCTATACAGCTGATTGTAGACAAATTGCTGTTAACCTGAATATTCTCTTTTTGTCTTGTTTCTTGCACTTTGTAGTGTCTTACTGAGGGAGACTCCGTGGACATCCCAATGGGAATCCTCTGCTATGAGGACAACAGTGCTGCAAGTCCAGCATTGCCACAACTCAATCCCTCAAGAGTGGGCATCATCCTAGAGGGCAACCTTGCAATGGAAGCACTCACCAACCTACCTCAAGCAATGTGCCTTTTGTTTGGCTCTACCTATGCACTCCATCTGCAGTACCCAAAGTGCTTGAAAAACACTTTTACCTTCATTCAGCAGGTAATGCTAAATTTAGGTCGAAGTGAGCTACCTCCAAAGGTTCAGAAGCTGAAGAATGAGCTAGCAGGGTTATGGCACAGCTCTTCATGTCTGTGTCTGGATTGTTGCACAATTACTTTGCACTGATTAGAGCAAATAGACTTGCAGTTGTTCATTTTCTATCTGATTTTTCTTGTGCTAGATGTGTCTAATATTGTATTTTAAAAAAAAATATTTTACAGAGGGCACATTTTAGAAAAGTTGCAAGTTTATTTTTACCAAATCTGATCCTTACTGCATACTGTAGTTGTAAGCTGATGTTCTAATGCCTGCTTTGTTGTGTAGCACACAAAGCCTACAGTGTTTTTTCTTTTGCACATGCAGTATATGCTGCTACATGGTCAGTGGGTTTTTTTTATGTTTTTTTTTTCCAAGCTTAAAAATTGTTCATAGAGCAAACAATTAAAATTCTGTGCTCTGATTGTATTTGGACTGAAATCGTTTAATATTTCAATACACATGTTCTATTTGTTGCATTATAAAAAGGTACTGTAGTAAAGTAATATCTGCAGAAAAAAACATTAATCACTGTTATTTTGGATTTTCATCTGGTCTTTTATACAGAGCATCATTGTTAACGCATTTGTTGGTTTGTTGTGTGTTTCAATAAAATAAATTAAAAGTGCTGCATTGTGTGGTCATTGACAAAAGAATTTCATTGGGATTTTCTTATTCCAAATATTTTAATTTGTATTTTAATAAGACTAGGATTTTAAGTGTATTTGACTTATTATATTAAGTTCTGACTATTGTACTTTTAAGTAGCCTCCAATTTTCTTTTCTATTGCTGATTACTTAAAACATTTAAGTGTATATAACAATTTTTTTTAATTCTGACCATTGTACATTTAAGTTGACTATACTTGAAGAAATTAATTTTTTCTACTGTCAATAACTTAAACCATTTGAGGCAATCACTTGACGAAAATGGTTTAAGTACAACCAACTTATCCGGGTTTACAGTGTAGGCCCGGGAGGGGAGGCATATTGGGTCTGTTATGTCTTAGGCCTTAGGCAAGAAGAGATTGTTTTGAATACTGTGTGACCTCGCTTTGTGACAGCTGCCTGCAGTTGGCTCCACAGAAGCTCGGACCTTGGAGAGGCAGACAGTGGAGAAAGGGGGGGAGAAACTACTTGTAGGAAGAGACTCGAAGCCGCCCCAACTGGTGCACAAAGAGTTATAGCTTAATAAAATAGTTGTAGTAGTCAATATATAATATGTTACGCAATTGATCGCATCATGTTAATCATACTTATGTTAATCATACTAATCATATGTTAACCATGTATTTTCAGTGATTCAGTGACAATACTTCAATGTGTTAATCATTAATCAATGGAACACCCAAACATTAACAGTGATTCAATGTCATATAATTAATATCTATATACATATCTCAAGTAGAGTCTAGAGGCCGAGGCTGTCTCCAGTAAGTTGCGTATAATGGGTGGATTTTACCTTGCTATCAAGGTGAACCAATGGAGCAGGAGAATTGTGTTTGTTATACGTTTCAGCTTAGTTTGTTGATGTTTTGTGACCAATCAGGACTTAGAAGTCCTGGGAGTTATGGTTTATCTACTGGTTGCTCTGTGTGCTGGGTGTGACTTGGTACCAAGTGCCAGAGTGTGATGGGAGCGCTTCGCTGAACTTGCTGGAATAAAAGAGATTTTCTTTACTCACCAAACTAAGAGGTGCAGACTTTTATTCTAAGTGCTTCATTTATAATTTTTATACCACACCTCCAATGGTACTGATGTTACTCTTACAACACTAAGAGCAGGCAAAACTGATGTGGAATGCAGGTGGTGACTTATCGTAAGCTGGTGCTTCGTAGCCAGAGACAGGAGTATGTTCTTAAAGTTGCCAGTATGCCTTACAATCCGTTTAAACTGACTGTGTTTTGCTTCAAACCTCATTGTCCAGAAAGAAATGACAGGTCCAAAAGCTTTTATTAATGCAGGGTAGTGTTCTAAAAAGTGGTGCTTTGGGATTAACACTTCATTAGGGAATACTTCCTGGAATCTGTGTCGGTGTTCAGAAATTTTTGAGTCCAGATATGCAATGCTTTCTTCATTATGGACTGGAGCAACACCTAGCTCAATTATGTCTTTTAAAGACATTAGCAGAAGCCAGGCTGGATCATTCAAAGGTATTGTGTCCAATAATGAATGGCAGCAATCATATGAGGGCCCAATTTTCATGTGCGTTTCCTCTAATCTTTTTTTGGGAGGAGAAGGTTGCAGGCACTGGCTGAGGACAATCAGTTTTGTCAGCCCATTTATACGGAAACTGTAAGATGGCACTATTAAGTTCACTGAATGTGAAATGTTTCTTGGAAATGAAAACACTAAAGCACAGACCCAGTTCCAAGGGAACAATACCCTCAAAAGTATCGTGCAAAATGTCAGGTGGGTAGCCAGTAACAAAGTAGAAGTAGCTGAGATTTTCAGTCAATAGGCAAGCCTTTTTTACACCGAAACAGTGTATCAAAGCAAGTTTTTCTTTAACGGTCAATACATGAGTGGTATGTGCTTCTTTGGTACGAGCAAGAAATGCACCAGACCTCACCTCCTTTCTGATCGCTGTCCAAGACAAATTCTGCAGATGAATGGTCTGGAAAAATTTTCCACTAGTCCAAGATTGTCTGCAGCTACACAAAACACATTTCCTTTCACATTTTGTCCAACAGTGGAAATATAGATGCCATCACTCTCCAAGACAGCAATATTTTTTAACAAAGGGGCTATATCATAGCCAAATCTTTTTATGTCAACTGCTTTACATAAAAGGGCCAAATATGCTGAGTTCAGAGTGGATTGAGAGTGAGGGATGTTGTCAAACACCCAGTATACAGCCGTGATCTTATGCTTCTTTCTTGATGTTCCCAGAGGATTACAAATTTGTACGAAGTTGTCAATGTATAGGACAAGTGTAATTCTTAGTTCTTCAGAATAAAAATAATTCTCTTTATAAACTGTACCATCTTGATAGGATTCATATATAGTAGATGACAACTTGTCCTGTTCTTTACTCAGAACTTTTTCTCTAATAATTTCTTTACCCAAAATCTGAATCAAAGATTGAAGAATTGGGACATACTGGAAACTTCTCTTCTCATTTGGGTCAAGGATGTATTCAACAGGTTCATCAACTTCAAATTTTTATTTATAATACTGCCGTCTGATGAAGACAGAGGACCAGCACTACTGAGAGCGGTGCTTAGGGGATTGGATTTGCACAATTCATCCACTAGAGATGTAACAAACGTGTCATTAATAGTCTGGTTATTTTTCTTTAAATGTGAAACAACAATACCTTTAACTGAAGATATGGCTGCAGAACTTGCTATGAAGTGAAGATCATCTACCAATTCATCAATGCAGCGAACTGAAACATTATGAACACTTTCTAATTTCAATAACAGGGACGCTATATACTCTTCAACCACACTGCTTCCAACTTCCTCTTCACACTGTGCATTAGTGGCAGTCACTTCATAATTATCTCTGTGATCATTATCCTCTTCAGGGGCTTCAAAACCAAGTGGTTCCTCTGCTAATTTTAACTGACTTTGACAGATAATACCTGGTTTGAAATCCTGTGAAGTATGCGGAGTATGCTTCCTGTGTTTGTGTGTTGCAAAAGTTCCATAAACATTTGTTTGGTGATTGCACCCTACATAGACACATTTCACAGTTTCTTTATTCTTCAGATGATGACCTATGTGTTCAAAAAATTCCTTTTCATTCAGAAATCCAGGCTTTTGACATAAACAGCAGGTGAATGAAAAGGTTACTTTTGATGAGTTAAGAGATTTAACTTCTGGGTGCCTTCTTGACAAGTGAGAGCGGAGGGAACTCCAGTTTTTAAAAGAGCATGGGCAATCTACATGTATACAAGGCAACACATTACTTTTTCCAAAGGTTCCGTGAAGCAGTCTATAATGCTTTAAAATATCAGTCTTTGCTGGTACAACAATGCTGCATAATTTACAGGGCCATCCCATCTTTCATTGAAAGGGACAAAAATTTTCAGGTCATCCTTTTTTAAGTAGCTAAAATACATCCCTACTTCAAATAAACCAGAGACATTTATGTCAGTCTTACTCACTTGGTTTCTTACGTAATGTGTATCTGAATGACACAAATCTTTGTAGTCAAACTCCTGCTCTGAGGGTGATCTGAAAAAGAATTATACATGAAATAATACAGGTAGTTAATTTATGATAATATCAGGATGAAGGATGTTGAAGCAAATAAGTTAGTCAAGAAAATTCTTTTACAAATAGTTTTAAAATGTATCAAGAAAGTTCAGACAAATATATCAACAGAATAAGGTCAGGCATTTGCAGGCAACAAATACATACAGTGATCCCCCGCCTGTCGCGGACAAGGGCGTAGCACCAAATTCTGGGACCTATGCACAAACAGTGCCCATGCACCCCCCCCCCCCCACAAAAAAAAAGCCTAATCACACAAGACTTCACTGGAATTTGGTTTTATTTGTAGAATGATTAAAAGCTATAACAGGAAATGTCACCAAAGGTAGCCTAACATGAAAATGCATGAAAATTTAACACGATTTTGAAATCGTTTCAACGCTGCGTTGTTCATGAAGTTACCAGGCGAATGCGATTTCAATAGGGACATTCTAAAACGCATAATGTGAAAAAGCTTAATGTGGTTTAATGTACCAAGAGAGCCACCAAAAATCACTATATTTCTCACACATATATCTGGTCATAAACACTTTCACCTGACAAAAAATCAAAACCTAAATACAAGGAATATGGACTTTATCATACGTTAAGCGTTTTCCCCTCTGTTACGGTCCCCAGTCTAGGGTCAGGGACCGCCAGAAAGGTAAGGGACAGGGAAAGGGGAAGACAAGACAACCAGGGAATAAGGGAACGGGAACAAGGGACACAAGAGGTTCTTTTTTTATGGTTTTTTTTTTTTCACAAAGACGTTCACAAACACGAGGTGCAACGAACTTCGGGAGTGATCTATGCCAAAACAACAAACAAAAACAGCTAAACGAACACGTCCCAACTAAGCTAATTCCTAAGTGAAAACAAGTAAACAAACGACAAATACTACGCCTGACTCCCTAACCAAAAAACACACAATAACCACGATCCGCAAAACCAAAAGGCAATCACTCCTTACGCACCAAAATGAGACAAACAAACAGCCAGTACACAAGGACAAGAAATCACGGTATCCGAGGGGGCGAGCAAAGGAGAATAGTCGAGAGCCGGGCGAGAGATCAAAACCAGTAAAGCAAACAAACCAAAGCGACAGTACCGAGAAGGGGAAAAGCGAAAATCGTAGTCCAGAAAGAAAGCAGTCATACACAATAGTCCAATAATCCAAACAATCCACAAGCAAACAATGAGCAGAGCTCCCGAGGTAACTTGTTGTCCGGCTTTTCACTCCGGGAACCAGGAAGTGACACGTAACGATGGGGCGGGGTCCAGTCGAGGAGGCGGAGCCAAGATGTATCCGGCGAATGTTGACTGAGGCGGGAGGTCCGGAGAGTCGGCTGGGCTCCTCCTCGAACTTACATCACGTAACACCCCCCCACACAAGAGCGAACCCGGCAGGTGTTCGCAATCACAAATATCAAAAAACCAAGACACCCCACTTGCGGCAAACAAAGATAAAAGTCAAGCACGGGAGAGAGCATCGGCTACGAGATTAGCAACCCCTTTTTTGTGCTTAATTGCCAGGTTGAAAGACTGAACAATCAGAGCCCAGCGCATAAGGCGCTGGTTTGTGTTACACATTCGATTCAGGAACACTAAAGGATTGTGGTCCGTATAAACGAACACCGGTTGGACGCTGTCACCGAGGTACACCTCAAAATGCTGTAAGGCCAACAAGAGGGCGAGGGCCTCCTTTTCGATAGCGCTATACGGTAATTGGTGCTTCACGAACTTCCTAGAGAAGTAGCATACGGGGTGATCGAGACCGTGGCAATCTTCTTGCAGGAGGACGGCACCGGCGCCTATGCCACTAGCGTCCACCTCCAGCTTGAAGGGGATAGAAAAGTCTGGGGCAGCCAACACAGGGGAACTACTTAATAGCAGTTTCACAGCCTCGAACGCGGCCTGACATATAGGAGACCAAATGAACTTCGTGCCTTTGCGAAGCAAATGGGTAAGTGGGGAGACAACATCAGAGAAGTTCCGGCAGAAACACCGGTAGTAGCCGGCCATTCCCAGAAACCGCTTCAATTCCCGTGACGTCTGTGGGACGGGAAATGAGCCTATGGCCTGGACTTTCACGTCCAGGGGCTTGACCTTCCCCTGGCCAACCATCTTCCCGAGATAGCTGACCGTACCTTGACCGGACTCACACTTCTCGAGGTTGAGCACTAGTGAAGCCTTCCGTAACCGGGTGAATACTTGCTCCAGCAACCGAATATGCTCCTCCCACGAGTCCGAATAAACAACCACGTCATCCAGATAAGCCTCACAATTAGGGACATCAACAAGAACTTTGTGCATAAGCCTCTGAAAGGTAGCTGGGGCGTTTCGTAACCCGAAGGCCATCACGGTGTACTGAAGGAAGGCGTCCGGGGTAGCAAATGCAGAGACCTCAGAGGCGCGGGGCGTAAGGGGAACCTGCCAATACCCTTTTAACAAGTCTAACTTAGTCACGAATTTCGCAGAACCAATGTGATCAACACAGTCCTCCATACGAGGAAGAGGGTACGCATCCGGTCGAGTCACGGCATTAAGTTTTCGGTAATCTGTGCAGAAACGAAAGGTGCCATCGGGCTTGGGGACAAGTAGGCAAGGTGAAGACCACGGGCTCTTGCTGGGAACAGCGAGACCAGTGTCTACCAGGTAGGTGGTTTCTTGGGACAACAAAGCCCTTTTCCGAGGGTTGACACGATAGGGATGTTGCTTAATAGGGAGATGATCACCAACATCGATGTCGTGCACAATCACAGGGGTACGCGACGGAACATCGGCAAAAAGGGACCGGAAACATTCTATCAAAGACGTAACATCACTCTGGGCGGACCGAGGTAAGTGGCTGAGCTGGGACGTAAGGTTTCGCAGAGCCTCAGAGTTGTGGAGACGAGCACAAGGAAGACAATTCTGACCTAGGTGCAAGTCGTCACTCTCCGGAGAATACTGGCTCAGAGACACGATGCCTGCAGGAGTGGGGACCGGAGCAGAGACGGCCGAAGGAGTGGAACCCAAGCGAACAAGGTAGGGTTTTAACATGTTAACATGACATATACGAGATTTCCTCCTGCGATCAGGAGTCTCTAACACATAGTTAGTGGGACTAAGTTTTTCCCGTATTACATATGGACCCGAGAAACGAGCGCGCAGGGAGGACCCGGGCAACGGCAGAAGGACTAGAACGCGTTCCCCTGGGTGAAAGCACCGGGTCTTTGCAGACTCATCGAAACGGCCCTTCATCTTTTCCTGCGCGATTCCGAGAGACCGGCGAGCTAACTCCCTAACGGCCGACATTCTCTCACGTAGGGAGGTGACGAATTTGGACACATTATGCATCGGAGACGACGCATCTGGGGACAACCACTGCTCCTGTACAATTTTTAGGGGACCCCGAGCAGTGTGACCGAAAACTAGCTCAGCAGGACTGAAGCCGGTGGCTTCTTGTACTGCACCACGTATAGCGAATAGGAGAAGGGGCACCCCCTCATCCCACTCCTTCCCTGCGTCCAAACAAAAAATACGCAACATGTTTTTAAATGACTGGTGAAATCGTTCCAACGCCCCCTGGCTCTCAGGGTGATAGGCGCTGGAGACCGTATGGCACACACCCAACTCGCGAACCACCTGAGCAAACAGCTTGGACATAAAATGTGTACCCTGATCTGATTGTACCCGCCTAGGAAGCCCGAAAGTGGTGAAGAACTTAATCAAATGCTTGACTATAACCGGGGTTCGCAAACTACGAATAGGGGTGGCTTCCGGAAACCGAGTAGCGGTACACATAAGGGTAAACAAATAACAATTCCCTGAGCGAGTCTTTGGTAAGGGGCCTACACAGTCGATGAGAACGTGCTCAAAAGGTTCTCCCATTGCAGGAATCGGACGTAGAGGAGCTGGGACGATGGTCTGATTTGGCTTGCCCACCACCTGGCAAGCATGACAAGACCTACAATATCTTTTCACATCAGCATTCACTCCACGCCAAAAAAAGTATGCCAGAAGCCGAGTCAACGTTTTCCTAACCCCTAGATGACCCGAACACGGGTGATCGTGAGCGAGAGATAACACGTACTCCCGATATAACCCGGGGACTACCACCTGAAATAACGTAGCCCACTCAAAAGGTGAGTCCGGAGGGGCCCACTTCCGCATCAGCACTCCGTTGCGATGATAATATGCGGTGAGGTGGTCCTTTAACTCGCCTTTGTCAACAGTGGAAGCACGACAAGCCTCCAAGGAGGGATCATCCCCCTGTGCCGCGATCAGCGCATCAGCAGTGGAGGGAACCTCAGGGGACACAGCAAGTTTCACAGGAATCGGAACGTAAGGATCAATATCAGACGAGGGAGTTGGCAAAGCGGGGTCGGACATAAACGTGTCTGCTAAATCGATGTCTGCAAGCCGGCGCCGCTGAGCACGAGTAAGTACACAGGCAGGGAACACCATCGGAAGCTCTACCGCAACATCATTTTCACATACGGCGGGGTCTGGGTTGACCTCAGGAAGAGGCACAAGCCTCCCACCTGCGATGTCGTTCCCTAGTACAAGCGTGACACCGGACACAGGTAACTGTTTTTGTACTGCAACGCGCACATATCCTGAGAAATCAGGGGTTCTCAGGTATACAGTGTGCAGGGGAACCGCGGTCACACAGAGGGCGATACCTTGCACTAATACATCAGTACCACAATACGTAGTCTCATCTAGAGGGAGAATATCGTCAACTAAGAAAGACTGCGCAGCACCCGTATCCTGTAGGATAGTTACAGGATGTTGTACATGGGTTTCTCCGAGCGAGACCGTGCCAGGGAACACAAAGGGCTGAAAGGTGGAGTCAACCGTAAGAGCTGGCGAAACAGCCTGGTCGACACAAGCAGCGAGTTATACCTTTCGGGTAGCAACCCGAGCATTCTTCCGCTTCAGAGCGGGACAGACCGAGATGATATGACCCACCTCATGACAATAGTAACATTCCCGTTTCTCCACAGAAGGTGGAGTGGCAGCTGAAGACAAAGGAGGCGTCAGAGGACGGAGACCAAGTCTGCGAGGCATAGGGGTTGGGGTGAACACAGTCTTATGGGTCAGAATAAACTCATCCGCAAGGGTGGCAGCTTCGGACAAAGAAACAGCTTTTTGCTCATTCAAATATACCACCACACGATCAGGGATATGATAGAATGTTTCCGGCCCTTCATCTTTTCCTGCGCGATTCCGAGAGACCGGCGAGCTAACTCCCTAACGGCCGACATTCTCTCACGTAGGGAGGTGACGAATTTGGACACATTATGCATCGGAGACGACGCATCTGGGGACAACCACTGCTCCTGTACAATTTTTAGGGGACCCCGAGCAGTGTGACCGAAAACTAGCTCAGCAGGACTGAAGCCGGTGGCTTCTTGTACTGCACCACGTATAGCGAATAGGAGAAGGGGCACCCCCTCATCCCACTCCTTCCCTGCGTCCAAACAAAAAATACGCAACATGTTTTTAAATGACTGGTGAAATCGTTCCAACGCCCCCTGGCTCTCAGGGTGATAGGCGCTGGAGACCGTATGGCACACACCCAACTCGCGAACCACCTGAGCAAACAGCTTGGACATAAAATGTGTACCCTGATCTGATTGTACCCGCCTAGGAAGCCCGAAAGTGGTGAAGAACTTAATCAAATGCTTGACTATAACCGGGGTTCGCAAACTACGAATAGGGGTGGCTTCCGGAAACCGAGTAGCGGTACACATAAGGGTAAACAAATAACAATTCCCTGAGCGAGTCTTTGGTAAGGGGCCTACACAGTCGATGAGAACGTGCTCAAAAGGTTCTCCCATTGCAGGAATCGGACGTAGAGGAGCTGGGACGATGGTCTGATTTGGCTTGCCCACCACCTGGCAAGCATGACAAGACCTACAATATCTTTTCACATCAGCATTCACTCCACGCCAAAAAAAGTATGCCAGAAGCCGAGTCAACGTTTTCCTAACCCCTAGATGACCCGAACACGGGTGATCGTGAGCGAGAGATAACACGTACTCCCGATATAACCCGGGGACTACCACCTGAAATAACGTAGCCCACTCAAAAGGTGAGTCCGGAGGGGCCCACTTCCGCATCAGCACTCCGTTGCGATGATAATATGCGGTGAGGTGGTCCTTTAACTCGCCTTTGTCAACAGTGGAAGCACGACAAGCCTCCAAGGAGGGATCATCCCCCTGTGCCGCGATCAGCGCATCAGCAGTGGAGGGAACCTCAGGGGACACAGCAAGTTTCACAGGAATCGGAACGTAAGGATCAATATCAGACGAGGGAGTTGGCAAAGCGGGGTCGGACATAAACGTGTCTGCTAAATCGATGTCTGCAAGCCGGCGCCGCTGAGCGCGAGTAAGTACACAGGCAGGGAACACCATCGGAAGCTCTACCGCAACATCATTTTCACATACGGCGGGGTCTGGGTTGACCTCAGGAAGAGGCACAAGCCTCCCACCTGCGATGTCGTTCCCTAGTACAAGCGTGACACCGGACACAGGTAACTGTTTTTGTACTGCAACGCGCACATATCCTGAGAAATCAGGGGTTCTCAGGTATACAGTGTGCAGGGGAACCGCGGTCACACAGAGGGCGATACCTTGCACTAATACATCAGTACCACAATACGTAGTCTCATCTAGAGGGAGAATATCGTCAACTAAGAAAGACTGCGCAGCACCCGTATCCTGTAGGATAGTTACAGGATGTTGTACATGGGTTTCTCCGAGCGAGACCGTGCCAGGGAACACAAAGGGCTGAAAGGTGGAGTCAACCGTAAGAGCTGGCGAAACAGCCTGGTCGACACAAGCAGCGAGTTATACCTTTCGGGTAGCAACCCGAGCATTCTTCCGCTTCAGAGCGGGACAGACCGAGATGATATGACCCACCTCATGACAATAGTAACATTCCCGTTTCTCCACAGAAGGTGGAGTGGCAGCTGAAGACAAAGGAGGCGTCAGAGGACGGAGACCAAGTCTGCGAGGCATAGGGGTTGGGGTGAACACAGTCTTATGGGTCAGAATAAACTCATCCGCAAGGGTGGCAGCTTCGGACAAAGAAACAGCTTTTTGCTCATTCAAATATACCACCACACGATCAGGGATACAGTTCTTAAATTCTTCTAACAGTAACAACTCCTTAACTCTTTCACTGTCGCCGCCTAGTGGTTCGGACGCATACGTCCGGATTTTCAATAACAAAAAAAAATGACGTTCAATAAAAGAAACAAATGTATCAAATCAACCAAAAACGGCTTGTTACACTACAAAAAACCTTTCAGATAATATCTGTAGAAAGTTGCGCAATTTTTGTGCCATGGTTTTTTTGTAACAAGTAAAAATAAAATGACCATGGTAGCCATCTTTAAACGGGTCGAGTGTCAGGAAGTAAAATATAAGTGTTAATAAAATGAAAACCAAGCACTTCAAACTATTTCTTTCACGGCAAATACTTCATAAACCGTCACAGTATTAAGACAAAACACACATTTTTCCATAAATATGACTGTAATGCTCTCAAATAGCTTGCTCACTCATCGCGGAAAAATGTCAGTCGGCATTCTGTACATTCGTGCAATGTTTTTCATCTTCGGAGTTTTAGAAGAAAACCAATGAATAAAATGACAAAGTTACCCTCGTTTGAAAGCTTGATCTCTTATGTACATAAATCAATCACTGTAATCCTTCATTGTCAAGTATTTTTTCAGATATATGCTCTGCTTCCCTGCTAGCACATTATTTTTTACGCACTGAACCTTTGACCATGGTTATGTTTCACCATAATAAACTTTTTACATGAACATCAAATTACAGTGTCATTTGCTTCATCCAATAGAGGTGTGTCTAAGGTTTGCAAAATGGTATGGGATGTGCTGATTGGGCATTGTTTTTCGCGCTGGGGACATGAATGCCAACTTATTCTCTGCAGGTGCAGTATTTGTGGGAGTGTCTCGATTACGCATTGCGCACGTAGTCTCCGTGAGTTTACCCAGTTATTTTCGGACAACAACTTTTTTGACTGAAAAAAAATGGCTCGGATGACTTTCACTGTTGAGAAAGCACAGAAGATGATTTTGAAGAGTGGTTCGGGGGAAGAAAGTGTCGCTTTTATCCATTGATTCGATGAAGGAGGACGCTTTTTTGCGCGGAGAGGATGCAACGCTCGACATAAGTACATTATTTACAGTTTACATTTTACTCTTTTATTCTATAGATTTTTATAATTCCGTGAGTCAGCAAATTACAATTAACATTTGCTTTGGTAACACTTGTATTGTGGTACATTGGGAAAAGTTCCGCATCGCCTTTGTCAAGCTTTGAAGTGTGCAAAGTAATGCAGCGCTTTTGGCTTTCACTTGGGCAAAGTTACGCGGGGCTTTGTTTGGGCAAAGTTATGCGGGGTACTTGTCGGCCTTGTTTGAGCAAAGTTATGTACAGTACTTGTCGGCTTTGTTTGGGCAACATTATGTACGGTACTTGTCGGCTTTGTTTGGGCAAAGTTATGCGGGGCACTTGTCGGCTTTGTTTGGGCAAAGTTATGCGGGGCACTTGTCGGGCTTTGTTTGGGCACAGTTATGCGGGGCACTTGTCGGGCTTTGTTTGGGCACAGTTATGCAGGGTTATGGTTAGAAACAAAATGTTTCTTATGACCCATAAGTGGTAATGCATTTAGAAAGAAAGACGCTATCCCAAAACACTGCTAGTTACACTGCGGCCATTTTGGATAGGTTTGGCACAAGTCGTGTGAATAAAATATAGATTTTCCTACAAATGTGTGGTGATTTTGTGTGACAAAATGTTACTTATGACCCATAAGTGATAATGCATTTAGAAAGAAAGACGCTACCCCAAAAAACACTGCTAGTTACACTGTGGCCAGTTTGGATAGGTTTTGGATAAGTTTGGCACAAGTCGTGTGAATAAAATATAGATTTTCCTACAAATGTGTGGTGATGATGTGTGACAAATTGTTACTTATGACCTATAAGTGGTAATGCATTTAGAAAGAAAGTTGCTACCCCAAAAAACACTGCTAGTTACATTATTGCCATTTTGGATAAGTTTCAGATTAGTTTTGGATAGGAAAAGCTCCCAGTTGCACCATTTGCTCTTTCCTCCGTAAAACCTGTTGGGCTGCATCAAATGATATGAAATTGGGCACACATGTAGAAAACAAGTTTGGGAACCAGAAATTGGACCTATTCCATCATGTAGTTTTTGAAATATTTACAAAAATCCAAGACACAAAGACAGATTTTGTATTTTTCCAGCTGTTTTTGTTATATTCGCATGTCCATAAATTATACACAGGTTATTCATTTCGTTATTGAACTTCCTACAATCAATTGTAAAAGGGTCAACTTTGATTTTAGGTATCAGGCATGTGTCTGTGACTTTTATATCTGAAGTTATAAGGTAATTATTCCAAAGAGGGAAGAAATGCCCCCCATGCAAGGGGCCCCTGGTGCACTCCATAGGGTTAAGTTGGTCGAAATCAGACACACCACATGCAGCACACCACTTATCGAACAGCACAGTTTTTTCACGGGCAAACTCAACGTAGGTTTGGCTGGCGGATTTACTCAGGGACCTAAAGTTCTGCCGGTATGCCTCAGGAACTAGCTCATAAGCCTTCAATATGGTGGCCTTCACGATCTCATAATCGAGACTCTGATGTAACGCTAGAGCCGAACACACTTCCTGTGCTTTTCCCACTAACTTGCATTGCAAAAGCAACAACCAAAGATGCTTGGGCTAGTCCAAAGTCATACCAATACGCTCAAAAATAGAGAAATAGGCATCTACCTCATTCTCTCGGAAAATAGGAACAAGCCCAATATGGCGACTAACATCAAATCCAGGTTGTCGAATTTCAACGCTGCGGGGAGCTGGCGAACTCACAGGAGAACACGGACGAGGGCGAGGAGCGTCTTGGGCATCAACAGAGTCTCGGGGTGGTAGGCCAGCCTGAGGGGTCGTACCTGGTGAGCGAGCCTTCCGCGGAAGGGGCACAGGCTTTTGGTCAGCCAAGCTCATCCTGAGTAACGCCACCTCCTTCTCCGCTTCCACCTCCACAGCCTGGACATGGAGAAGCTGTGCCTGGTACTCCTGCTGCTTAATCTCCAGTTCCAGCTCCCGTAGCTTGATAGTGAGCAACAGCTCCTCCCGAGCCGAGTGAGGATCGCCGAGATCTATGCCGATCCCCAGCCCTAGGTCATCGCCGCTGGCCTCCGCTGCAGTCGGCAACCGCAGGGGTGTGGACGCAACACGCGGCGAACCGCCCAACTCGGGTAGGATACCTTGCTGCATCAGAATGTCCTGTAGGACCTGCTTAATCACCCGTTTGGCAGCCTCAACGGGGACAGACACATGGAAAAACTCCGCTATAGCCAGCAAGTCATCCTTGCGGCACCTATCGAATTTCTCGAGCGTGGGGTGCAGAGTGAAAGCTACGAGATCGAACTGGGCCATATTTGCTACCACTAACACAACCACTACCGCCCCCCCACAAAAAAAAATCCGCCAGACAAACACCAGAAGGAAGAAAGAAAGGACAGGACGAGCCCCCAATTTCTGTTACGGCCCCCAGTCTAGGGTCAGGGACCGCCAGAAAGGTAAGGGACAGGGAAAGGGGAAGACAAGACAACCAGGGAATAAGGGAACGGGAACAAGGGACACAAGAGGTTCTTTTTTTGTGGATTTTTTTTATTTTTCACAAACACGTTCACAAACACGAGGTGCAACGAACTTCGGGAATGATCTATGCCAAAACGACAAACAAAAACAGCTAAACGAACATGTCCCAACTAAGCTAATACCTAAGTGAAAACAAGTAAACAAACAACAAATACTACGCCTGACTCCCTAACCAAAAAACACACAATAACCACGATCCGCAAAACCAAAAGGCAATCACTCCTTACGCACCAAAATGAGACAAACAAACAGCCAGTACACAAGGACAAGAAATCACGGTATCCGAGGGGGCGAGCAAAGGAGAATAGTCGAGAGCCGGCCGAGAGATCAAAACCAGTAAAGCAAACAAACCAAAGCGACAGTACCGAGAAGGGGAAAAGCGAAAATCGTAGTCCAGAAAGAAAGCAGTCATACACAATAGTCCAATAATCCAACAATCCAAACAATCCACAAGCAAACAATGAGCAGAGCTCCCGAGGTAACTTGTTGTCCGGCTTTTCACTCCGGGAACCAGGAAGTGACACGTAACGATGGGGCGGGGTCCAGTCGAGGAGGTGGAGCCAAGATGTATCCGGCGAATGTTGACTGAGGCGGGAGGTCCGGAGAGTCGGCTGGGCTCCTCCTAGAACTTACGGCACGTAACACCCTCCATTGACGCCCATTATAAGGGACAAAAGCATTTAAAAAGACAATAAAAAATGTAGTGGATTATAAGATGTTCCCATAATATTTTTTTTTCATTTTTATTTGCAAACGCCCTCTTCTGAATACAGCAACCTCTATTTAGGAATTAAAACCCCTGGACTTGTGCATTTCGGTTTAGATTTTTTGTCAAGTGAAAGGCTTTATGACCAGATGTGTGTGTGAGAAATTTGGTGATTATTGGTCGCTATTTTGGTACAGTACATTAAACCACATTAAGCCTTTTCACATTAAGCGTTTTAGAATGTCCCATTTCAACACGCGGAACTGCGGCTGTTTAGAAAGTGAATAGCGATCTGCACGCGAAGGCGGTACTACACGCCCCCCATGCAGGTAAAACAAAGAAAGGTGACATGGTTTACTTTTTGCCGATTTAACCTAATTTTTTAAACTTTAAATATATCCGACAATGGACGTTTTGAAAAGAAGACAGATTACAGATTTAGCCAGCGTTTTTTCCCATGATTCTACACGAATATTTCAGCGAGATATAAACTGAAATAGACGAGAAAGATACGCGGCATCGCTGAAGATGCCGTGGAACCCAGGGGGTTAAGCAAACGAAAAAAAAAAAATTTGACTTATCTATATACTACATCATGTTAAGCTATGTGTAATTTCGCTGTTGTATTGAAGTGTTTAATAATCACAGGTCATTTAATGTAGGCTATTTGCTTTCACATTTGGGCTCACCTTTCTTGGGAATAAAGTTTGTAAGCAGTTGCTTTCCCTCATTTCTTTTTTTGTTTCTTTCCTGCCTCTCTTTTCTTTTTTGAAAACCGGGTTTAGCTTTCTTTGGCATCATTTTGTTGTTGACATTACAAAAAAAGATACAGGTTATTCCTCTGATATCTAGTCTGAACTCGCTCTGGGCATTTTTGGTAAAGATAATAAAAAAAAAACGTCATTGGCTGTGGGCCATATGGACTCAAAACCGGAAAACGGTTTAAGACATTTAGTTCATCAAAAAGATACGCATGACGATGAAGCAAAGAGGCGAGAGGGGAATGAAAAAGATGATGAACAGTCATCACCACAGAGTGTTGTTGAAGATGATGCACAACAACCAGATGATGACTTGTCCCAAATAGAGGCGGATGATTAACAGTTATCACCACAGAGTGTTGTTGTTAAAGAGTATGAACAACAACCAACTGAAAAGCCTGACAAAGAATATTTGAGAAAGCTGCCATTTACATAAAAAAAATACAATTACAGTGAATAAAAAGAAGTGGAAAGAAATTGCTCCACAATATGGTTCAAAATTGAGGCAACCATGGACCTATGTGTTGTACAACAGTTTTCGGAAAAAAAATCCCTGTTGTACCCTTGCATTTAAAAGCCAGCATGTGAAGTCTCGTTACAGTCGAAAAATTAACAGCTCTTACTTTTAACATTACTGCAGTCTGTACATTCCCTTCCTGCAATGCAAGGTATGTGTTTAAAAGAAAAAGAGAGCCAACAGGTGGTTGTCAGATAAATATTTCTATGCAGCAAATTGGAAAAATTACTCACTAATAGAAGGAGAGGAAAAATTGCAAGAGCTCTGCACAAAGGAGTCAGCCATCTGTTTTACAGAAAATAAAAAAAAATGCCTGCAGAGGAACAAATGTCAGGAAATATAACCCATTGTCTCAACAAAACCATCCTGAAAATGATAAGTTCAGAGATAAGCAAAGGAAAATGACTTCATGATGTGCATGGAAATGTACCTTACGCAAAACATACTAAAAGAATGTGATTTCACATCCCACAAGATGCTGGGCTATATACAGCATTTACAAGTAGATCCATTTGGAATACATATGTATACAGAGACAGGAATTAACATACTTGTCCAGTATCTAAGAAGGAAGACCCCTATGACCTTACACCTCAATGTTACAGGGAATGTTGTCTGCAAAGTTCCAGGTCAAACAAAAAGAGTTCTGATTTATGCAGTTTGTCTGGAAACTGTCCCAGGCTACCAAATTGAGAGTACATCAAATTGAAACAGACTACAGCTGGGCACTTATCCAGAGTGTTCAGGGGGGTATTCCAGAAAGCAGGTTATGTGACATACCCGGGTAAGTTTAAGGTTAAGTTAGTGGATAACCTCAACTTTCGGTTCCAAAAACGGAGGTTAACTTTCTGGGTATGTACGTAACCATAGCAGCTTACTCTCTGAAGATAACCTGCTCAGTAGCAGGTTATGTTCCAGGGTCAGTTTGTTGCAGAAGGTTACTGAGCATGGCGTGCCCTTTTGATGACGATCCTGTGAACGTGAGAGGCATAAATTATACAATGTTTTTTTTGGGAGAGAGTTATAAGACCGTGTATTGATGTCTTTGAAAAAGCGTTATCAGTTTTCAAAAGAATCGTTCATTTACTTAACATCTCTTGAAACCGCATATTGCAAATGTCACAAACCCAAACCGCGGGTCTGCGCTTAGCACAGAAAACATTCTGTGCATAGCACTTCGGTTTTTTGCGTCAGGGCATTTTTTGTACAATATGGGCGACGCAGAGCATATAGGAAAGGCAACTGTGTGTAGAGCCGTTCGCACAGTATGTCTGGTACTTAACACACGTTTATACAGTTCCCTGTCCATAAAGCTCTGCGTGTTATTAAAGAGGAATTCCACAGAGTGGTAGGTTTGTCCTTTGTAGTAAAATCTATGATGCATATTTAATATATAGTCATACTATTTATATCTATAGCCTACATGTATTCATCCTGCACACACACACACTTGATACTTCCCTATATGACTTTCTATTTCAGGGTTTCCAAATGTAATTTGGAATACATGTAATACATGTATAGTGACAATAAAAGGCATTCATTCATTCATAATTGGGTGCATTGATGGCACCTACATTCCTATTAAAGCTCCTTCAATAAATGAGGGAGACTATGTTAATAGATAGATAGATAGATAGATAGATGTCTTTATTGTCACTATACAAGTACAGCAAGATAGCGTAGGAAATCTATTCATAGTATCAATGTGCAGGTAACTTGATTTTGTATCCTTAATTTTTTGCCTTGTTAAAATCATCAAACTCATTACTTTTTTCCACTAACTATAGGTAATCATTACAGGACAGTACAATGCTGGTTACCACTGGTTGCCCTCAGATGGGGTGAGGGGAGGTGGTGGTGGGCCCCCGCCAGTTAGACGGGCTTCAGCCTTTTTTCTATTAGCTACATGACAGAAGGAATATACTAAATCGTGTTTAATAAATAGTTAAGTGATCATGTAATCAATTACCTTTTTGCAGAATGTTTTTGTGTTTCATTTTGACTTGGCTCAAAGTTCTTCTGGCTCCAGAAGGATTACACCTTATTAAATAAGAAACCATATATTCCTAGTCGATACACATTGTTATTTTAACCTAAAGAAATGAATGGCAGGAAAAGTAAATGCTTTCATAGTAATTTAACAGTCAAAAGGATGCGGAAGGGTTACGTGTTTAATTATTTTTCATTATAATAAAAGGGGAGACGATGTCAAATTTGCAATTTAATACACACGCATTTACTCTGTCCGTTATTTTTTGCCAAGCCAACTCTTTCTTTAGCCGATGCAGCCGTATTGCTTTTTTTCATTATTATTGGCTTGAATTCGTCATATGCGTGCATTAAAACTTCCAACTCCGCCTCTGTGAAGTATGCCGCTCTCTTTTTTTCATTTTGATTTTCCATTCTGACTCGTGAAATCGGCGATCAATTGAAAACGTCTTTATTTATGCACGGTGCACGCGCCTTAACTCTGGGTAACCAATAGGAGGTTGATTGAACTTACTCTTCTCAGGTGTTTTGGAACCGACATACTCATGGTATGCGGGTTTGGCGTATATCAACCCAGAGGTTAAGATTTACCAAATGGTAAGTTAACCAAGCTTTCTGGAATACCCCCCAGATGTCATTTAATAGGGAAACCATCAACATTTACCTTGACAGGACTTTTGCCATTGGCCAGAATGAGAACACTTGGACAGACATCAGGCTGTTTACTGTGCTTCATATACACTCACCTAAAGGATTATTAGGAACACCTGTTCATTAATGCAATTATCTAATCAACCAATCACATGGCAGTTGCTTCAATGCATTTAGGGGTGTGGTCCTGGTCAAGACAATCTCCTGAACTCCAAACTGAATGTCAGAATGGGAAAGAAAGGTGATTTAAGCAATTTTGAGCGTGGCATGGTTGTTGGTGCCAGACGGGCCGGTCTGAGTATTTCACAATCTGCTGAGTTACTGGGATTTTCACGCACAACCATTTCTAGGGTTTACAAAGAATGGTGTGCAAAGGGAAAAACATCCAGTATGCGGCAGTCTTGTGGGCAAAAATGCCTTGTTGATGCTAGAGGTCAGAGGAGAATGGGACGACTGATTCAAGCTGATAGAAGAGCAACTTTGACTGAAATAACCACTCGTTACAACCGAGGTATGCAGCAAAGCATTTGTGAAGCCACAACACACACAACCTTGAGGCGGATGGGCTACAACAGCAGAAGACCTCACCGGGTACAACTCATCTCCACTACAAATAGGAAAAAGAGGCTACAATTTGCACAAGCTCACCAAAATTGGACAGTTGAAGACTGGAAAAATGTTGCCTGGTCTGATGAGTCTCGATTTCTGTTGAGACATTCAAATGGTAGAGTCAGAATTTGCCGTAAACAGAATGAGAACATGGATCCATCATGCCGTGTTACCACTGTGCAGGCTGGTGGTGGTGGTGTAATGGTGTGGGGGATGTTTTCTTGGCACACTTTAGGCCCCTTAGTGCCAATTGGGCATCGTTTAAATGCCACGGCCTACCTGAGCATTGTTTCTGACCATGTCCATCCCTTTATGACCACCATGTACCCATCCTCTGATGGCTACTTCCAGCAGGATAATGCACCATGTCACAAAGCTCGAATCATTTCAAATTGGTTTCTTGAACATGACAATGAGTTCACTGTACTAAAATGGCCCCCACAGTCACCAGATCGCAACCCAATAGAGCATCTTTGGGATGTGGTGGAACGGGAGCTTCGTGCCCTGGATGTGCATCCCACAAATCTCCATCAACTGCAAGATGCTATCCTATCAATATGGGCCAACATTTCTAAAGAATGCTTTCAGCACCTTGTTGAATCAATGCCACGTAGAATTAAGGCAGTTCTGAAGGCAAAAGGGGGTCAAACACCATATTAGTATGGTGTTCCTAATAATCCTTTAGGTGAGTGTATATATATATATATATTCAGCCAAAATTTTTTCAGGTCACATTTGATGACTATGATGGAGTCACTGGATTTGTCAACATAAGGAATGTGCACTGGAAGTTTGTCGTGAGTACAGCTTCACATGTTCTTTGTGCCTTTACAGATTGTATAGCTTCTATATCATGAATTTCTCATGCATTTAAAGGTTACATGCCTTACAATAGCTTAAAAGGCTTACCTACAACAATTCTTCAGGTCATTTATATAAATAAAATAATTTATTGTACTTTAAATATATAACTGACAGGCTTATAATGTTATTACTGCTGCACCTCACTCGAGTCCGAGTCAAATCCGAGCACAAAAACATACAACTCCATGTCAAGTGCAAGTCTGCTGCACCATGGACTCGAGTCCAGACTCAAGGTCGAATGCGGACTTGTGTACTCCAACTCTAAGTTTTTAATCATTATCTTGTTATTTTTTTTTGTATAGTACATTCATGCCTGTTTAAACCACATTTATGTGGTTGATCCCATGCAAGGGTCAGATGAGTTCAAGGACTCCAGAGATGCTGGCTACAAATTTGGGTAAATAAATAGGACATACAAAGGTTAAACAAACAAGTTTATAAAACATAGAGTAAATGCAAACTATAATAGGTTTTCTTGTCATCCTCTACAGAGAGTATCTTAAGATGCACCGAAACAGACTTGGAAAGTACGACTGCGTTAACATCAAGTGGCAGCCTGGCAAGATAAACCACAACTTCCAGAAAGATCGCAGCAGTTGTTGGATATTTGTGATGCAGGTAATTAATGTGTGCTGTTGCATGTTTTTTATAATAGTTTTACAGAAGGGATGCACTGATTTTTTTTTCTTGAAACTCTTCATTGACACGATATACAAACAAAAATAAACCTCTGATTTTGCTAATAAAATAATGATTAAACTTTACAATTCAAACTAACATATGCCTACAAAAGCTACAACATATGTGTCACGCCCACCTCGTTACCTCGTGTGATTCCCGGATTGTCAAAACCTGTTTCTTGTTCTGTTCGCCCTTTCCTGTGTATTTAGTCCGCGTCTGAGTACGTCTGAGGAGATCAGTCATTGCATTCAGGCATTGTCGTGATGTCAGTCCATGTCTCCCCGGATCTCATGAATAAACCCCGTTCCCTTGAAGAACCTCGCAGCCCTGCGTCTTCCTTCTCCTTTAATCGTGACAGAATGACTGATCTCCCGGAAAGCACAAAGCAGCAGACTGAGCCGGTGGAATTTGGGTACTGGCGTTCCCAACCAGAAATTGAGGAGGATCCCTTAGCCCTGGAGTTGGCCAACCGGGGCACGGACCTCCTCGGGAAGGAGCGCCCACCAGGACAGGACTATCCCCTCCAGAGGGCAAGCAGAGTCCTGCAATGCCTGCGGCAAAGAATTGCGGAGCAACGGGACGAACGCCTTGCTTGGAGCCTGGGCAACGCATCGGGGCCGGCTCCGTCCTCTACCCCCAGCAGCAGGAAAAAGCGGCGAAAGCAGCACTGAGCGCAGCATGAGGGAGACTCCGCGCTCTTCCTAGGAGCCTGCTCCATAATGCCCGCTTGGGAGGACGCCGCTGAAGCCGGTAAGCCTCACATTGAGGAGAAGCCACCTCCATTAGAGACTTACCATTACCGGCCAGCGCGCCTGGGTGTAGGAGGGATACGCGCCGTAAGAGACGCAATTCCCCGGATCCCCAAGGCCCTTAAAGAGGCAGCGCCTGCTCGCCCGGCGCCCATCCTGGCGCCTGTTCCAGACCTGCTTGCTCCAATCCTGCCTGTTCCGGTCCAGCCCTGTGGCCCCCGCCTGCTGCTGCTGCCGCCGCACTGCCCGCGGCGCCACCTGCAACGCCTGAGGTGCCCGCCGAGGCACCCCCTGCTGGCCACATGCCGAGGTGCCGCGGCCCTGCCTGTCCAGCCCAGCTCACCTGTCCCGCCTGGTTCGTCTGTCCTGCCCGTCTCGTCTGTCCTGCCCTGCTCGTCTGTGGTTGAGGCTGCACCACAGGCAGCCACCCCAACCACGTCCTCGCCGGCCATCTTCCAAGGAGAAAGAGCTCCTGAACCCCCAGCACTAGACCCAGTCCCCGAGGAGGTCCCTGACAAACAGGACCCAGCTGCTTTCTCCAGTGAGGAGGAGGAGCTTGAATGGGACCCCTCGGGGACCTCCCTATGGACTCCCGCTCCCTTGCCCTGCCGGGACCAACAGCCCTCAGGACCCCGCCTGTCAGTGTCCCGTAAGGGACGGGGACACAGGCATCGGGTCCGTTTCCCGCCTGCCCTGTCCCCTGGCTCGCCCGTTTGGCCCCTGGCTATGGCTTGGTGGATGCCTGCGGGGCCCGCGCCGTCGGGTCGGCGGTCGCCTCCGGCTCCGTGTCGGTCGCCTCCGGGCCCCCCTACTTCGGCAGGCCGTCGGAAGGCGCCTTCGCCGGCTCCGGTTTCCCCTCCACCTGCTCCGGCTTCCCCCTCCTGCCTGCCTCTGGTCCCTCCGTCTCTCCCTCGTCCCGTTCCCTCGGCCCCTGTGTGGTTTCCTCGTGTTCCCTTCTCCCTTCCACCTGCGGCCCCTCTGGCCGCTGCCTGTCGCCCGCCTGGGTTCCTTCGGGCTCCCCTTTGTCTTCTGTCCCTGCCTGTCTGGTCTCCCCTGTCTGCTCCTTGTCCTTTTTTTCCTCCTGTCCCTGCTCCACGTCCCTCTGTCTCTCCTGTGTTCGCTCCTCTCCCTGTGGTTCCTCCGTTTTCTGTGCCTTCGGTGTCTCCCATTCAGGTGTGCCTGTCCGCTTTCCCTGTTCTTTGTCTGGTCCTGTCTTTCTTTTTGTCCTTGTTCCTGTTCTGTGTCTCTGTCCTGTTTCCGGTGTCCCGTTAATGTTTTGCTTTTGTTTTCCAAGTTTGGTTCCCTCGTCTCGTCCGTCGCCTCCCCTCGGGCGCGCCCAGTGTGCGCGCCTTTGGGGGGGGGGTTCTGTCATGCCCAGCTCCGTCCGATCCTCGTGTGTGCCACACCCACCTCGTTCCCGGATTGTCAACACCTGTTTCTTGTTCTGTTCGCCCTTTCCTGTGTATTTAGTCCGCGTCTGAGTACGTCTGAGGAGATCAGTCATTGTATTTTCGTGATGTCAGTCCATGTCTCCCCGGATCTCATGAATAAACCCCGTTCCCTTGAAGAACCTCGCAGCCCTGCGTCTTCCTTCGCCTCTAATCGTGACAATATGAGCTTTGTGTCTTATTTATTCAGTTCAGCTGTGAGTATTGCCTGAGCATCACCAGTCGGTGGGTTTCCTCCTTTATTAATGCTCTGCCAGGCCTTGACTGCAATGGCTTTCAGTTGCTGTTTGTTTGTGGGTCTTTCTGTCCGAAGTTTAGTTTTCAGCAAGTGAAATGTGTGCTCAATTGGGCTGAGATCAGGTGACTGACTTGGCCATTCAAGAACATTCCACTTCTTTGCTATAATAAACTCCTGGGGTGCTTTTGCCGTATGTTTTGGGTCATTGTCCATCTGAACTGTGAAGCGTCGCCCAGTCAACTTGGCTGCATTTGGCTGGATTTGAGCAGACAGTATGTCGCTAAACATTTCACAATTAATCTGGCTGCTTCTGTCCTGCGTCACATCATCAATTAACACTAGTGTCCCAGTGCCACTGGCAGCCATGCATACCCAAGCCATCACACTGCCTCCGCCATGTTTTATAGATGATGTAGTATGCTTTGGATCATGAGCTGTTCCATGTCTTCTCCATACTTTTTTCTTGCCATCATTCTGATAGAGGTTGATCTTGGTTTCATATATCCACAGAATGTTGGTCCAGAACTGGCTTTTTAAGATATTTTTTAGCAAAGTCCAATCTAGCCTTTCTATTCTTGAGGTTTATGAGTGGCTTGCACCGTTCAGTAAACCCTCTGTATTTGCTTTCATGAAGTCTTCTCTTTATGGTAAACTTGGATATTGACAGGCCTACCTCCTGGAGAGTGTTCTTCATTTTGCTGTATGTTGTGAAGGGGTTTTTCTTCACCATGTTAATGATCCTATGATCATCCACCTCTTTTGTCTTCCGTGGACATCCAGGCCCTTTCACGTTGTTCAGTTCACCAGTGCTTACTTTCTTTCTCAGAATGTACCACACTGTAGATTTTGCCACTCCTAATATTCTGGCAATTTCTCAGATGTTTTTTTTCTGTTTTCGCAGCCTAAGGATGGCCTGTTTCACCTGCATGGAGAGCTCTTTTGACCGCATGTTATATATTCACAGTAAAATCTTCCAAATGCAATACCTGTAATCAACTCCAGACCTTTTATCTCCTTAATTCATAATGAAATAATTATGGAATTACCCACACCTGTCCATGAAATAGCTTTTGAGTCAATCACTTTTGGTCCCTTTAAAAAGAGGGTGGCCCACATTAAAGAGGGGTGTAATTCCTAAACCCTTTATTCAATTTGGAAGTGGATACTCTCAAATTAAAGCCGAGAGTCTGCACTTTATGCATTTATATCCATTAATTCACTATAATTTGAATATGTTTGAGTTAACAGGTGAAATAACAAAAAATGTGTCAGTGTCCAAAATATATATGAACCTAACTGTATATGCGAGAGAGATCAACCCATCACTGAAAATCAGCGAATTCCGATCACTGGCCAATCGATCAGTGCATCCCTACTTTACAGTACAAAATCATACAAAGTAAAAGTAAATGCTCCTTCTGTGGAGAAGAGGATCTGCGCAAAACCACTTATGATACTGGTGACACAGTTTGGGTGAGACTTGATGTGTTGTTTTATAATCTGAATTGTAGATAATGTGCAGAGAGTATGAATTAAAATACCATCCTTTTACAGTCAGTTTTTATAATGTGTTCATTTTCTCAATATTTATCCCCTTGTAGATCCAGTGTGGAACTTGGTTCCATACACTCTGCCTTGGAATGACAGCAGCACAAATGCCAAAAGAAGATATATGCACAGATGAATTAATTAGATGACCAACATCACCTGTGCCAATGCTCCACCCTGCAACACAAAACATGACAGGAAACAGCCCAACAGAAGGCAATGATGGACAGGCCCGTAACAGAAGGATCTGGACTTTTAGTTTTATTTTGGAGCACAGAAAATGCATAAAAATATGGTTAACATTCAATATAAGAAGCCATAGCAAGTCTTTTAAATATACTGTGTTACGTGCCGTAAGGGATAAGTGTCGTAAGTGTCTGGTACGTGGCGTAAGTGTTACGTGCCGTAAGTTCAGGAGGATGCCTGCAGGTTCTTCAGACGTCCTGCCCACTCGCCAATTGGTCAACTGCTCTCTCGACTCCGCCCTCTGGACCTGACCCCGCCTCCCTTGCCTTCGGAGCAGTTCCCGGTTCGTCGGCTGAAGAGATTGCCGCTTCGTCTCTTCGTCTGCCCGCTACTTGTTTCTCGCCTGCTAGCTCGCTCTTCGTTCGCTTTGCTTTGGTTTGAATGCTTGTGTATGACTGTTTTGTTCTTGACTTCCACTTTTCGCCTCATCCTTTGACTCTTGGATGTCCCCTCTGGATTCCTTTGCTTCGACTGTGTGTTTCGTGTTCCACTAGGTGTGTGTAAGGAGTGTCTGCCTTTTTGTTTCTTCGTCAACGTGGGGATTACTGTTTGTTTGGGTAGGGAGATAGGCTTAAGCATTGTTGTTTCGTTTCACCTTTTTGTTGTGCTCACTTAGGATTAATTTAGCTTGTCGTTGTTTTCGGTAGATGTGTTTTTGTTTGTTTCTTTGGCCTTTGTCACTCCTGACGTTCGTTGCACCTAGTGTTTGTACAGTGTCTGTGAAAAACTATAAAAAAAAACTATAAAAAGACTCCCTTTGTGTCCCGTGTTCCCTTCTCCTACTCGTCCTTCCCTATCCCTCCTTCCCTTTCACTTTGTTAGGCTCCAACCTTAGACTGGAGCATAACAACTGTTATAAAAATTATCGGAAGTCTCTATGTTTGAAGGTGATTTTATACCTTTATGAAGATGATGGAGGAGAGATATCAAGGCAGAAGGGACATAGACATGATGGCAGACTACTGTTGCAGTCACCAACGTGATTATCCTGATGACATACATAAAAGGAAATCGCAGAAACAGCATTTTTTGAAGCATTGACATTAATAAAAAATAATTTATATTGTATTAATTAATCAAACCATACATAACTTTTTCCTGTCACTGTTAGATATTTTTAATTTCTTTTTTGTATGATGTTAGACTGTTTACTTACTAGTTAATACATATTGTTGCAATTCTGAATGCTTTTCAAACATGTTGCGTTAATTAATTAATTAACTATTAAATATCTCAGAAACTAGAGCCAATCTGGCAAAAACGAAGTCATATTCTTAATCAGCACCATAAACTTAATATAAAACCATTCAGACATCGTTGGCACCAAAATCACTGTATACCAGTTATTAATGTGTTATTAATGATTATTTATCTCCATAGCAAAGCCTACATGTATCTACCACCTAGCGCTAATGCTAACCAGGCGCTAGCGGAGCTGTACGACTCCGTGAACAACCTGCAAACTGCCCACCCGGAAGGGTTTTTCATAATCGCATGCACTTCCTGTTTCGAAGCCGAGTGCACGTAAAAACAAGAAAAACTGTCAGAATCGTGGGGAAGGACGAGGCAGGAAGGTGATAATCCACTGACAAGCGGGTTTATTAAAGGAAACATGGGGCAGACGGCAACGAACCAACATCAATGACGGACACCCAACTAAGGAAGACGTGGACTAATATACATGAAACAAGCCGAAATAACAGGTAACAGGTGATCACAATCGGAGATTAACACGAGGTAACGAGGTGGGCGTGGCACACACAAGGATCAGACGGAGCTGGGTGTGACAGAACCCCCCCCAAAGGCGCGCCTCAGGGGACGCGACGGACGACACAAGACCGGGGAAACAGGACCTGGAAAACAAGAGCAAAAACATCAACGAGGGACCGGGAACAGAACAGAAACACAAAACAAGCAAAGGGGCAAAAACCAAGACAAAACCTGACAAAGGACGGGGAACGCGGACAGGCGGAACAAAAGGGCCAGGAGTGAACGAAGGAACCAGAGGGGGACGAGGAGCAGAGACAGGAGGCAGAAAGAGAAAGGGAGGAGGAACCAGGGGAGCCCAAGGGAACCCCAGGGGGCGAAAAGCGGCAGCAGGAGGAGCCGCGAGCGGCCAAAGCCGGAGGGGATAACGATGGGGCAGAGGAGGAAGCCGGAGGGACCAATGGAGGAGCAGAGAAGGAAGCTGGAGGGGGCACCAGCGAAGGCAAGGAGGGAGCAGAAGCCACAGCAGGCGGAGGCGCTGTCCACCGACAAGCCAGAGTGGGGAGACCCGCAGGCAAGCGACGAGTCGGAGCGGGGGAACCCGCAGGCGGCCGCCGAGGCGTCGGAGGCGGGACCACCAGTGGCCGACGAGGCGATGACGGGGGACCCGCAGGCGACCACCGAGCAGGAGCCCGGGGGACCCGCAGGCGAGCCGGGGGGCAGGGCAGGCGGGACCCGACCCCTGCGCCTATGTCCTCTCCCTTTCCGGGACACCGACAGGTGGGGTTCCAGTCGGGCTTGACTGCGCCGGGGTGAGGGAAGAGTAGTCATTAGGGAGGTCCCTGAGGGGTCCCACTCGAGCTCCTCCTCTTCCAAGGAGGAAGGAGCGGTGGTTGGTCTGTCCGGGACCTCCTCGGGGTCGAGGGCTGGACAGGCATGACAGGCATAGACGACGAGACAGGCAGGACAGGCGTAGCTGCAGCTGGGGCTGTCTTTGGCAGAGCGGTGGCCGCAGCAGGAGCCACCTCGGGCAGAGCGGCGTCAGCCAGCGGGGCCGGAGCAGGGAGTGCCACAGGCGTAGGTACCACAGCCGGCAGGGGCGGATCTGCAGCAAGAGCAGGCAGGACGGGCAGAGTGGCAGCGGGCATAACTGCCTCAGGTGTGGCAACAGCAAATACCGCCAACTCTCGGCCAGCAGGGGTCGCTGTAGCAGGCGTAGTGGCGACAGCGGGCACTGTCACCTCATGACCAGCAGGGGGTGCTGGTGAGGCGGACAGGGCAGATGAGACAGGTGAGGCAGGCATGGTGGCGGCAGCGGGCAACGCCGATTCGTGGCCAGCAGGGGGCACCTCAGCAGGCAGCGACAACACACGGCTGGCAGGGGTGCCGCAGCAGCAACTGCCCCAGCAGGAACCTCACCAGGTGGTACGGCAGCCATCGGACGAAGCAGGACGGACAGGACAGGTGGCGCCGGCGAAACAGGCAGATCAGGCGCCGGCAGGACAGGCGAGACAGGCGGATCAGGCGCCGGCAGGACAGGCACAAGCAGGGCCGCAGGCACAGCGGCAGCATCAAGCAGGAGGTCAAGCACCTCAGCCAGGGCTTCCAGGATCGGTGCTTCCGGGCTGTGCGGCGTCCCTTTAAAGGATCGCAGGACCCGCGGGATAGCGTCCAGCACTGCCCTGGCCCCTTTAAGCGCCAAACGAGTTCCCCTGAAGGGGGAAGCTGCCTGCGAAGGCAACTTCGTGACGGGGGTGATGTCCGGGGCGATCAGGGACTCCCCCCGATGACTGGCAGGGAAAGAAGCTGGGGGGAGGAAGGCAGCTCCCAGGTGGATTGTTGGGGCTTCTTCCAGTCTCTCTTTAGGCTTCCTTCTCTTTTTTCTCCGGCTCGCGGTTGTGGAGGGAGGCTGCATTGTCTCCATAGGGACAGGTAGCAGCTCCCTTACTTCGGCTGCGAGCGGCGTGACCAGCATCAGCCTCCTGTCGGTCACGCGCTGTACTAGGAGCCGGAGGTTTTCATGCACCTCCGCCATGAGGTGCATGTTCTCAGGCAGGGACATCTCCATCAGGAGGTCGCTGCTCCGACTGGCTAAGTCCAGTGCCACTGGGTCCTCTTGGACCTTGGGCTGGTTCAGCCAGAAAAGCGCTTCCTGGAGCAGACCGAGGCATCCTCGGTCCGAAGAAGCGTTCTTTCTTTCGGGTCCGTCATTCTGTCAGAATTGTGGGGAAGGACGAGGCAGGAAGGTGATAATCCACTGACAAGCGGGTTCATTAAAGGAAACATGGGCCAGATGGCAACAAACCAACATCAATGATGGACACCCAACTAAGGAAGACATGGACTAATATACATGAAACAAGCCGAAAAAACAGGTATTAGGTGATCACAATCGGGGATTAACACGAGGTAACGAGGTGGGCGTGGCACACACAAGGATTGGACGGAGCTGGGCGTGACAAAAACACGGAGCGCATGTGTGCCATATGATTTTTGATGATACTTGCTGCTTGAAAACCAGGACTTGCTCGGTTTCCAAGTCAAAATTTATAAAAAATCTTTGCTCGTCTTGCGGAACACTCGTAAACCGCGTTACTCGTAATCCGAGGTTCCACTGTACTTTTAACTTGATAGTATAACCAAGATGTCTTGTTAGATTATCAATGTATCGTCGGCTAACAGCTGCTGTAACTGGCCCTCGAGATCCTGCAGATTGGCACTAGCCCTAAGTTGACATCCGAGTTGATCCCACACATGTTCGATTGGGGAAAGATCGGGGGACCTGGCTGGCCACGGGAGGATCTCAACATGATGCAGCCAGTCCATAGACACACATGCCATGTGTGGAAGGGTGTTATCTTGTTGAAAGACTGTACCCTGTCTCAGCAGGGGTAAGACATGCAGACACAGAATGTCACCGACATAGCACTGTGCCATCAGGGACCCCCAAATCGCTACCAGAGATGACCGGACATCATACCCTATGGCTCCCCACACCATGATGCCAAGAGTAACACTGGTGTGTCTCTCCACATTGACAGGATTGGTCCTCTCCTCTCAGCGCTGCCATACACGCACACAACGGTCATCCATGGTAATGCAGAACTAAGATTCAACACTGAAAGCCACTTGTCATCAGTCCATGCCTCCTGGTTTAGGCACCACTTCCCTTGGTGTGGTCTGTCTTGGGTGATCGGAATCTTCATGACATATGTGGGTACCCTCATGTGCCCTCTGGTTCCAACATCTGGCGAATGTGACATCAGCATGCCCCACATGCCGGGCAATTACACGATATGACCACCCAGCCTCATGCAAACACACAATGCCACCCCTATCAAACTCCGTTAAGTGCTGGTATACTGTCTAATGCGCTTACAAGGCATCCTCTGTGTCTGGTGACTAGACGTGCCAGGTCCTTGCAAATCGAATCATTTACATACATGTGCGTGTCCAATGCTCATCTGCACCAGTACCAAATTACCAAATTGAACTTCTGGGTGCTTTTTAGTCTCTGAGTAGTGATATGTTTTCTTAACCAGCATGATTTTATTACCACAACAAATCGACATATTTAGCTCAAATGGTGATGTTATATTAATTATAACTCTATGTAGTTCCTCTACCAATGAATATGCGGTCGATAAAACATATCCCTTTTGAGATTAATATACATCCTTTTTAACATTCCGTGCACCTTAAAGCGTGACAGAATGACCGGACTTCCAAACAAGACACCATACCTCGACCTCGCGGATGAGGTTCTATACTGGCTACGCCAGCCCGAAGTCTGGGAGGATCCCCTGCTTCTGGCTATAGCCAGCCGGAGCAGGGATGTTTTAGAGGAGACGTCCCTAGCTGGGAGGTGCGCGACAACTTGTGACAGTTGAGACACGGGGTAGCGGAGGCAAACATGCGGAAGGTAGCCCTCGTCAGCGGACTGCCATTTGGTCCGCTCTCTGAGCTAACGGAGGTACCCCAAACGTCGCCGCCCTCCACAGGAAGGTGGAAGAAAAAGCGGCGAAAACGCGGGCAGGAAGACACGCAGGAGGTGTGTCTGGGGGCTCTCTCTCTCTCCGCTGCTTCCCCTGCTGCGTGTCGGGATTCTGGATCCGGCGGTATTCAGGCATGCCGCCATCGCCCCGCCTGAACAAGCGCCATACAACATGTCCGCTGTGTGGAAACATTTTACGGTCGAAACGCCGCAAAGTAAGACAGCAACGTGCAATGTTTGCAAAGCCGTTGTTCCGAGAGGTGGAACCTCCGTCGCGACGTTCAACACTACAAATATAATTAAACACCTGAAAAAGCACTGTGTTGCTGCCTAGTGGTGATTTATATCTGTGCTGTTTAATTCATATGACAGGGTTTGTTTCTTTGATGGTGTATATTGCACTAGTATCTAGTAATCCTGTCTTGAAATTTAAATAAATATCCATTTAAACCCTTAAAGTTGCATGTTTGTTTTCAGGATGGGATTTCTGCCGTTTTCTAACCTCATTCATAGACTTGCTTGTAGAGAAGTTTATTACAGCCTCATAAAATCAACAATAATGATAATAATCATAGTGATATTAAAGCAAATAGAGCTCTGGTATCGGAATAGTATTGGTAGATATCCAAATTCAGGTATCGGAATCGGATGGGAAGTGAAAAAATGTGGATCGGTGCATCCCTAGTTCACGGCTGGGTAGCCGCCTCTCGGTTTCTCAGAAAGGAAGGGGGCACCGACGTCGGAGTAAACTCCCGAAGCCCCCCTTCCTCCCCCAGGCTCCGGCTAGGCGGTTGGCCCCAGCCTCACCCAGGGCACCTGGTAAGCTGGCCATGGCCCGACTGCCGCCGTCTCCTCAACATCCTGCGTGGCTCTCCCCTCGGCTCCCTCCTCGCCATCTCCACCACCCCCTTTGCCTGCATCCTTGCCACCTCCAGCCCCTGTTCTGGTCCCCAGCGTGCCCTACCTCACGCTCTCAGAGGGTCCCCTCTGCTCCCCATTGCCCTTAGCTTACTTGCCCCCTGTGTTCACTCCCCATCCTGTTTCACCATCATTCCCCTTGAGTTCCTTTGTACCCTCCATGTTTACTCCTCGTCCCTCTGTGCCTTTGCTCCCCTTTGTGTCCCCTGTGGTTCCCCCTCATCCCTCAGTGCCCTCTGGTCCCTTTGTGGCCCCCGTGTTATCTCCCCATCCCTCTTCATCTTTGGTTGGTCCCTTTGTGCCTCCTGTGTGTCTTCCGTGTCCCTCTGTGCCCTTGTCCCCTTTTGGTCCCTTTGTGCCTCCTGCGTGTCCTTCCCGTCCTTTTGCGTCCACGTCCCCTGCTAGTCCCTATGTGTCTCCTGTGCGTGTGCCCTCTGGTGTGGTCCCTCCGTTGTCCCCTCCTTAGGTCCCATGTTTCCTTTTTTGGTGCCCCTGTGTGTGTCTGCGCTCCCTGTGGTGTGTCGTCTGTTGTTCGAGTTGGTCTCTTTCTGCCAGTTTTGTGTGTCCATACTGTTCCCTGTGCCCCGTTGAGTTGTTGTGTTTTTGTCTCCCCAGGTGTTGTCGTGTCCCCAGTCCCCGTCGCTCTGCTCCCCTTAGGCGCACCAGGAGTGCGCGCCTTTTGGGGGGGGGGTCCTGTCATGCCCCGATCGTCCGCTCCTCTCGTGTGCCACGCCTCCTCATTAACCCCATGTGGATTACCCGTGTTTACCAGCTGTTCCCGATCATTGTCAATTAGTCCATTGTATTTAGTCCGCATTTCTGTTTCTTTCCCCAGTCCGGTCATTGTTATGTCAGCCCATTTTGTTGCCTGATCCTTTTGTTGCTGCCTCTATTAAATCGCATGTTTGCCCCGACTTTTGCCATCCTGCACCCTTTTTTACATTCCGTGCGCCTTAAAGCGTGACAATCGGTATCGATATCAGCCCTGAAAAACCAACATCGGTCGACCTCTAGTCTAATCCTAAAGTGTCATACACTGCATAATTTTCTGAGTAATATATTTTGACTTTGCACAGTCTGCAATGAATTTTCTTTTGCTATCAAACACTTGCATTATTGATGGACTAGTGTTATTCAGCTGCACCGCAGCCTCCTTCATTGTAAAGGATTTATTTTTCAGAAACTTTTTATGCTACACTGTCTTGACTTTAGTAATTGCAAGTGACCAGGAGAGTGTACATAATAGTTTCAGAAGCAGTGTTGAATAAAACAGTGCTATGTTCAGACATGGTGCTTTTCAGGACACTCTCAGAAGATCCTCAGCACTGCTTTACCTGGCCGAAAGGTTCTGGTGTGTGTTTATAGCTGTGTGTAATAATGCTGGATTGTAAGTACTGTGCTGTTTATTAGGGCTTGCCGATGACTTGTGCCATGTGCTTGATTAGTGCAAGGAGGTCCTTGCAGCATTTATGTAACTCAATTAGAATTCATCTTCCATCCATCTATTCAGTTTTAGTCTTGGTGCTCTCTCAAGGAATTGCCTGAAATATTTTGTTTTTATTGATTGAAAAAGCTGTCTGTTGTGTTTTCAGGGTAATTGTGAGGTTCAGTCTAAGATTTTGTCTGTGACACCCAGTTCCCTCCACCCTGATGAACGATGCTGAACAGGTATGTTTCAGTCAGTAAAATGACAACCTGTTTTATATACATGTATTGTAGGATATGTGCAACATAGCTAGTATTAATTCTGACGTTCAACATTAAAATTACTCATAATACTAATATGAAAGTTAAAATATTGCTTTTTCTTGGTCAGCGAAACATCATTGGTCTTGGAGACTATGGCACTCCATGAAAGGCGTTGAAAAGTCTGTTTAGGAGAAATGTTAAGTGACACAAGAAATATTATAGTGGACCTACCTCCTAATCAACAATACTTATGTCGACCCATTTAAAGCAAATGTTGTTTTTGTTCCTTCAACTTGCTAGATGTTTGGGGCTGTGCCTTCTGATGGAAACCAAACCAACAAATGTTGGAGGTGGTTTTTCTGCTGAGGCTGCTGCGATTGCTGCACTATGCAGGAGTGGTGTAGACGCTGTATGCACTTGTGTTGTGTTCTGCGCCTATTGAAGTGGTTGACTGGAATTATTTGGAAGTATATTTGACTGTGTTTGTGTGCCGGTACGGTTACGTGGGTGGTTGTTGTTTCATTTTTTATTTTTATTTAAAAAATTTTCTCGGTCTGTGTGAGTACTTCTCTGTCCTTGCTAAATGACAATGTGAGTGTTATCAATAGCGGCGGGTGTAGATAGCAGCGTTTCTGTCCACGTACCTTCGCTACAAACACCCGCGGGGTAATATTATCTAACGTCGGTAACATCAACTAGGAAAAGGACAGTTGCTCCTGAGCTTTGCTCGGTCACCAGTCAGGGCCAGGAGGACATTTTCCACTTTTTTTTCCCCACTCCCACGAGTGGAGTTAAACATGGTTCAGTTAGTCTCGGGTAGGTAATTGTTAATTCGATTATTTTAAAAGTTTAATTTCTAAGGTAATATTATCTAACGTCGGTAACATCAACTAGGAAAAGGACAGTTGCTCCTGAGCTTTGTTCGGTCACCAGTCAGGGCCAAGAGGACATTTTCCACTTTTTTTTCCCCACTCCCACGAGTGGAGTTAAACATGGTTCAGTTAGTCTTGGGTAGGTAATTGTTAATTCGATTATTTTAAAAGTTTCATTTCTAAGGTTGTTATCTCTGACTATATCGCATACATTAAAAAGCTCAGTTTTAACGCGTCTTTATTTAGTGTTTTATTGTACTTGACATTTTATTATATTAACCCTCTAGGTGTTATGTTCGCTGCACGAGCGGGTAAACAAATTCAGGAGACGGGAATCCCAAAAAAAAACGGGGTTTTATTCAACAAACGGCAGAACAAAACAAACGTTAATGACAGATCTGGGAAAAATGGACTCAG
Source organism: Paramormyrops kingsleyae (assembly GCF_048594095.1). NCBI lineage: Eukaryota > Metazoa > Chordata > Actinopteri > Osteoglossiformes > Mormyridae > Paramormyrops > Paramormyrops kingsleyae. The sequence continues at coordinate 3,928,662 of NC_132821.1, read as the reverse complement.
ACGCGGACTTAATACACTACGGTCAAGCTATCCACGCTTCGCCGAAATACGGTCAAATCATCCGCGCTTAAAATGTGTGCTGCGCACATAGACATGACATTACGGTATCAGCCGTACATTACAGTTTAGGAAAATAACAGACTACAAGCGATCGCGCATAGGAAAATGGTGAGTACACGTATGTACAAAGTACAGGATATAATTAAATGCAATTAATGTCTTACTTTCCCATAATGTATGAACAAGTCATATGGCATCTGAAAGGCAACGTTCAAAGCTATTTCCTAAACAAATCTGGTCAGATTTAATATACCACTTAAAAGAATGCACTTTGAAATCCATATAATTTTATGTTATGAGCCAGGTTTGACAGCTCATTTCTCAGGATTATCCCATAAGGTACAAACATATCTGGTACCCCCTGAAAGGCAAGAGCCTACACTATACCTCCACGAAATCTGCTCAACTTTTACTGTAGCATTTTAAAGAAAATCCACTTTGAAATCCATGGGTTTACAGTATATGCCTTGGGATATATGACCGAGGTTTGACAGGTAATTTCTCAGGATTATTCCATAAAGTAAAAACATCTTTGCTACCCCATGAAAGGCAAGGCCCTACCCTATACTTCCACCAAATTTGGGCAACATTCACTCTAGCATTTTAAAGAAAATCCACTTTGAAATCCATGGGTTTACAGTATATGCATTGGGATATATGACCCAGCTTTGACAGGTCATTTCTCAGGATTATCCCATAAGGAACAAATATATCTGGTACCCCCTGAAAGGCAAGGCCCTACCTGTGACGCCCGGCTCGTCCGATCCTCGTGTGTGCCATGCCCCCTCGTTACCTCGTGTTAATTCCTGATTGTACTCACCTGTTGCTTGTTGAATTCAGCATGTCTTGTGTATATTAGTCCACATCTGCCTTTGTTTCCCATGTTTCATTATGTAAAATCATGAAAAAAAACACTGACTAAATCCGTTATCTGTCTTCTTTTCAAAACTTCCATTGTCAGAAGTATTAAAGTTTTTAAAATTAGGTTAAATAGGCAAAAAAGCAAATCGTGTCACCTTTCTTTGTTTTACTTGTATCGCGAGCGTTTAGGACCGTTCTCAGCGGAAGATCGCTATTCATGTTCTAAATACGCTGTGTTTGAATCGGCGACCACGTGATTGCAGGCACACAGGCTTAGCCCACTGAGCCATGAACGCAGGTATGAGCTTCGCTGCTGAAAGTGGCAACACTGGCGCAAAGCTTCAGCGGCAGAGACGTATCCGTGTGCTATATTGTAGCCGATCAGTGTAAACACTACCCAGACATGTGCTCTTGTTTATTTCGGTCACAATGGGCGTATTCACATGTTTCTTTACCCAATACTAACTGTCGGATTATCATGTTATTATCATGCGAATAGCGCGATTTGCAAGTGGGTGGGCGATCAGAGCCGCTTCGAGACACAGACGCTTAAGTCAGTCACTCTTGTTCTTTCAATTCGTATCACGAAGCTGTAAAAATATATTTAGTTTCTACCTATATATATTTGAAAAGTAGACCGTCCAAGGTTTTTGAGAGTATTTTTTAAATGTGTATATGACAAAAACTCGCTGAGTTATTTAAACGGTTTTGCGAAATTTCTGTCAGATCCCGCCGGCGGGACCGCCGACCCCAAGGGGTTAACACACTGACTTTAAGGGATTGTTGCTGTTCTGTTGTAAAATGATTTAGTGATGAATACCATTGTTTAACAAATATACTGTATATTCCTATTATTTGCTATATTTTTGTTTCTCCAAAATTGTCCTAGTAAAGCCTGAAAAGTCATGCCAGACTCATACTTTCTCATAATGACTGAAATATTTTGATACCACAGTTATATAAAAAGGTGAGACTACCTTAATTACATGTATTTGTTTTCAAGTTTCACAAAACATGACATTTAATCTCATATCATTGAATAGGCAAACAAAAAAATACTTAAAACATTTTTAAAATGAATGTAGATTTTAACTTTATATATGTAAATGTTTACATTTACCATCCTTCGCTTATCATAAAAATATTAGCATTAAAGGCAACATCATAAATACACTTCCTAAATTTCAGAAATTTAGAGACAGTAATTCTAAACATTGGTTAGATTTAATGAGGAAAAACCAAAGTAAAATGCACATATTAGGCCAAAAGGACATATTCCATATAATTTAAATTTTTTATTGTTTTTTAAAACTTCCATTGTATTTCCAGTCCAGTAAAAAAAATAAAAAATTCAACACTGCATTCAAACTTTTAGCAGTTATACGCTTAACTTTAAAATAATTCAAATAAGTTGTGCTAGCCCTGTAAAAAAAAAAAAACACCTGAAAAATAAATATTAAATAAACACTAAATTTAAACATGGATCAATCAATAAATAATTGGTTTATAAAGTGCACTTTTTCTTTATTTGTGCTACTCATTAAGTTTGGAAAATCAAAATATATATTTTATGGATAGCCCAGTTAATAAAATACAATTGGAGAAAAAAAAAAACTAGATTTAAACTTGAATTAGAACAATAAAAATACAAGCCAAAAATAAATATATTTCAAAGAAATTAAATATATCTGTAATAAACGAATAAATGAAAATAAAAATCGTTAAAACTATTCAACAGTTTTACTATTTCTATTTTTCTGGGGTTTTTTCTATCTTTGTGCTACTCTTCTTTATTGCAACATGGGCACAGCCACTCTTCGGCTGTTTGCAAAGCAATCTTTGGAATGCAGGCACATGTGGGATGAAACCAGCCCTTACAATGTGAGCACTGCACCATTACTTCCCCATTATATGCAGTTTGACACAAACAGTGAACCTTCACTTTTGTATTCATTGTTTTTTTTTTCCTTTGTAGGTTTTAGCCTAGGCTTGATGTCAAATTTTGTTTCATTTTAACCCTCTGGGGCCTAGGGGTAGGAAACACACTTTCACTGACTGGGGCATGATCACACATTTCTTCAAATATCATAAACTTAATTCATGGCAAATAAATTATTTCTTATATATTTGTTTTGCCATTACACATCTTTATTTTAATATATATTGTAAATATGTCAGATTTTTGTTAAGTTTGAAATTTGACATCAAAGTATAGACATTGCAAAATGCAGTTTGGAACACTTGCAGAAACATTATAAAAGTACATAGTAAGCAATGCTGGCAATTTGTTTTGATCCCAGATATCTGATCACCAAAGTCTTGGCTACATGAAGATGACTAAATGGTGTAGATGCAACATTAATTTGGATAAATAAATAAGAAAAACCTAACTCATGTAACTATTTCTGGCTCCTTTCATTGAATATGTAGCAACTTTCATGTGTATGAATGAGCCATTGTCACCTGGCCACGTCCCCAACCCCCTTTTATGGCGCTGAAGGGGATGTATCTGGATCGCGTTTCACCGTTGCGCTGTTAATCAAATTACCATGCGAATGCGATTTGAATACGCGCTAATGCAGCTATTTAGAATGTGAATAGCGATCTTCGGGTGAGAGTGGTACTACACGCCCCCGATGCAGGTAAAACAAAGTAAGATGACATGGTTTACTTTTTTGCCGATTTAACCTAATTAAAAAAACTTTAATACTTCCGACAATGGACGTTTTGAAAAGAAGACAGATTACGGATTTAGCCAGCGTTTTTTTCATGATTCTACATTAAGATTTCAGCGAGATATAAGCTGAAATAGATGGGAAAAGTACGCGATGTCGTCGACGAAATACTCGACCCCAGAGAGTTAAGCCAATGATGCATACAGCTGAGCTCTGATCCGCTTTTCTGGGATATAACATTCCTCTGGCTTTAAACCTCTGCAGATAGCATCAGCAAATACAAGGGCAAAATACCCACATGTATTTGTCTTTTGTTGCTGCACATCTGGATGAAGCACAACAAAAAATGGATTTTGAGGCCTCAGCATCCACGAGAGTGCCTGTTTAGCATTGTTGTCCAGACTGCGCATTTGGCTATCATAGACACACAATTCATTTTGTGAGCTAAAAACATTGCTGACAGTAACCCAGTGATTGTCTACATTATTTAATATTTGCGCAGTTCCCACAATTACACCATTTTGAAGACCACCATAAAGCAAAACAGACTGTAGTCCATCTATTTGCTGATATTCACGGGCTAAGTAATAGCAGGCCAAATCAATTTCATCACTGGTGAGCCAGTAATCTGCATGAAAAATATTGCTAAGTTCACTAACTATTGGTGCTTTTAGAAGTCTGGTTGCTGGAATTTTATCCATAGGGCTTAATGATTGGCAATCTGGACCAATGGCATTCTGCTTATTGTTGCGTTCGGCAACGGAGGCGAACAGGGAAGCAGGCGAATCAGCCAGGACGTCAGGCAACGGGGATTTATTGGACTGACACGCACAAACACGACAACAATACAATGATGGATCTGGGGAATACAGACTGAGACTCGGACTAAATACAAAAGACTATCCAGAAATAACAGGACACAGGTGATCACAATCGGGGATGAACACGAGGTAACGAGGTGGGCGTGGCACACATCAGGATCGGACGGAGCGGGGCATGACAGAACCCCCCACAAAAGGCGCGCACACCGGGTGCGCCCGAGAGGAGGCGACGGACGAGACGAGACCGGGGAACAGGACCTGGAAGACAAGAACCAAGACATCAACAGGGCACAGGAAACAGGACGGAGACACAGGAACAGGGACCAGAAGAAAGACAAGACCTGACAAAGAACGGGGAACGCAGACAGGCAGACCAAGAAGGGGCCGCAGGCGGCCGAAGCCGGTGGGCCCCCGGGCGACCGCGAGGCAGGAGCCGGAGGGAACAAGGACGGGGCAGAGGAGGTGAGCTGGAGGGGGCACCAGCGAAGGCAAGGAGGGAGCAGAAGGGGAACACGGCGAAGACAAGGACGGAGGGGAAGCCGCAGCAGGCAACGGCGCAGCCAAAGTAGGCGGAGGCGCCGTCCACCGACGAGCCAGAGCGGGGAGACCCGCAGGCGAGCGACGGTTCGAAGCGGGGGAACCTGCAGGTGACCGTCGAGCAGGAGCCCAGGGGACCGCAAGCGAGTCGGGGGGCAGGGCGGGCGGGACCTGACCCCTGTGCCTATGTCCTCTCCCTTTCCGGGACACCGACAGGCGGGGTTCCAGTCAGGCTTGACCGCGTCGGGGCGAGGGAAGAGGAGTCATTATGGAGGTCCCCGAGGGGCCCCACTCGAGCTCCTCCTACACCAAGGAGGAAGGAGCGGTGGTTGGTCTGTCCGGGACCTCCTCGGGGACTGGGACCAGGGCTTGGGGAACTGTAGTCAGGGCCTCCAGTGAGGCAGCAGGCATGGCCGCAGGCGGTGCAGCCAGGGGCGCGGGCGGTGCAGCCAGAGCCGCAGTCAGGAACAGGCGGGTCCGGAGCAGGCTGGACCAACGAACAGGGCTGGACGGGTCGAACAGGCAGAGCCGCGGGCACAGCGGCGACCTCAGGCAGAGCCGCGGGCAGGGCGGATGTGCGGCCAGCAGGGGGCGGCGCAGCAGGCACCTCGGGCGCGCGGCCAGCAGTGGGCGTCGCAGCAGGCACCTCGGGCGGTGCAGCAGGGGGCACTGCAGCAACCACTGCTCCAACAGAAGCTTCGTGTGCAGTAGCAGGAGGCGCGGTAGCTTCAGGCAGGAGGGCCTCAGGCAGAGCGGCAGCCTCAGACAGAACAGACGAGACAGGCAGGACAGGCGAGACAGGCAGATCAGGAGGGGGTGCCTCGGCAGGCGCTTCGGGCGTGTGGCCAGCAGGGAGTGCCTCCGCGGGCACCGCCTTCCCGTGGCCAGCAGGGTGCGCCTCAGCCAGCGCCTCGGCCGTGTGGCCAGTAGGGGGCGCCATGGGCAGAGCGGCTCCCTCAGTTCCTGGCCAGGAGGAGGTGCCCCCGCCATCACGCGGCCAGCAGGGGGCGCATCCGCGGCCACCTCCAGTAGTGCCGCAGGCAGAGCGGTGGCAGCTGCAGGAGGCGGTGCAGCTGGAGCTGCGGGCAGGATGGGAACGGCGGCCTCAGGCAGGGCTGTGGGCAGGACAGGAACGGCGGCCTCAGGCAGGGCCATGGGCAGAGAGGACGTGCGGCCAACAGAGGGCACCTCGGCGGGCGCTGCCGTCACGTGGCCAGCAGGGTGCACCTCAGCAGGTACCTCAGGCGTGCGGCCAGCAGGGGCGCCTCGGCGGACGCCGCCTTCACGTGGCCAGCAGGGGGCGCTGCAGTAGGCACCTCGGGCAGAGCGGCGACGGCAGCTGCAGCAACCGCAGGCCGGACGAGCAGGTCAGGCGCCGGCAGGACAGGCGAGACTGCAGCTGGAACCTGCTGCAACAGCAGGGAGCTTTGGTGATGCGGCAGCTACCACCAACTCGGATTCAGCAGGGGGTGCCTCGGCATGCACCTTGGGTGTGCGGCCAGCAGGGGGCGCCGCCGACACGGGGCCAGCAGGGGGCGCCTCAGCAAGTGCCGCCGACACGTGGCCAGCAGGAGGCACCTCAGCGGGCGCCTCGTGAAGAGCAGCGGCAGCTGCAGCAGGCGGTGCAGCCGGAGCTGCGGGCAGGACGGGAACAGGCGGGTCAGGAGCCGGCAGGACAGGTTGGACAGGAGCTGGCACTTTTGAGTGAGTCTGTTCCTCTCTCAACTGGAGCAGTCTCCTCAAATTGTGTGCTAACCTCTCCAAATCACCCTGTGGAGAAGTTGGGGTAAAGGCAGCGAACTCTCTCTGAAGCTGTATGGAGAGCTGGGTAGCTACAGGGGAGTCCTGCACTGCCGGATCTTCCATCACCCTCCAGTACAGTCCTTGGAGGACGAAGTATTGTCCAGCCAGAGACAGATACGGTCTGTTAAGGGGCGGAGCCGGAGATTCGACCGGTGTAGGAGCATTTCCGGCCGAGTTAAACACCGCCAGGTCCAGGATAGGGAGACGCTCCTCCTGACACCTGATGTGGAGAGAAGCGGAGAGGGAAACAGCCCCCAAGAAGATCATTGGTACTTCTTGCTTTTTTCCTCTCTTCTTCTTTCTCCGATTCGCAGCCTTCAGCGGGGATTTAGCGTTCTCGGGGAGACCTCGCGGTGAATCTGGCAACCGCTCGTCACCGAGCGGGATCCTTCCGGCTCTTAGCTCGGGAAATCTCCCCCGCAGCTGCTGGAGGTTATTGCGCACCTGAACAGCTAGGTGCGCATCCTCCTTCAGGGACATCCCCTCCAGGATGTCCCGACTCTGGCTGGCCAGCATCCAGGCTTCCGGGTTCTCCTGAACCTCGGGCTGGGCCATCCAGTGCAGCACCTCATCGACCCAACCGGGGAAATCCTCCTCGGATAGGGGGGGTACTTTCTTTGAGAGATCCGTCATTCTGTTGCGTTCAGCAACGGAGGCGAACAGGGAAGCAGGCGAATCAGCCAGGACGTCAGGCAACGGGGATTTATTGGACTGACACGCACAAACACGACAACAATACAATGACAGATCTGGGGAAGACAGACTGAGACTGGGACTAAATACAAAAGACTATCCAGAAATAACAGGACACAGGTGATCACAATCGGGGATGAACACGAGGTAACGAGGTGGGCGTGGCACACATCAGGATCGGGGCGTGACACTTATGTTGTTTAATTAGTGGGCTTTTCTTTTTGGGAGTCGTCTGCTTTAACTTTGGCACTCTGTTAACATAAAAATATAATGAAATTACATGAAAATATTAACTGTGTGAATCAGCATGAAAAGCAATCTTAAGTATTTAAATGTCCTGAAACTTAAAATTTTATTCATAGTATTTTTGTTTTAATCAACTAGTCCTTTGCTTTGACAAATAAATAAGAAAAAGATTATTTTAGAATTAAATTGTCAACTGATTTATGTTTTTTAAACACTATTAAATTGTACAGCATATTTAAAACTGTTTGTAAACTATATTTGAAAGGTTTTGTTATCTCATCTCTCTTAATCTATGAATTAAACTGATCATACCTCAACTGACTCCAGGCAAGATGTAACATCTTTTGTCTGGTCCTGTGTTTTGCTGTCTGCAGCAGGTGTGATCTGAAAAAATAACTCTCTGTAATAAACAGTCTTTGCATTCTAAGGTAGAGCTGTAAATACACTTCAGTCATTGATAATTGCTCTACCTCACTAACATGGCATAAGCATTTTCCCTCTGTGGTAGAGCTGTTAGCTGTGTCAATAATCTGTTTCAGGTTTAAAAATATAGATATAAAACATCAAACACATCCAGGCTGTGAATTATTTGTAATATACAGATACTGTTTCTGTCACGTGAGATCAGGAAGAGAGACAGAGATCCAGGGGTAAACGGGAGTTTAATGGGAGGACACTGAAGTGTACACAGGTTAAAGAACAAGCGAGCTCCACGGGAGATAAGGGAGCTTCACTCCTGGCGCTCGGCTTGCGAGCAAGGGACTGGGGCGATGCCCTTGACTGGGGAAAGCAATGGTTCAGCTGATGAGAGGTTCAGCTGATGTTCCGGGAATAGAGGTCGATGCCAGGAAGATCAGTTCGACGAGGAGACACGAGACTGGAACACACAGGGAGGGGCGAACAGGAGGTTCCGGGATTGGAGGTGCAGGTAGGTCAGGTATGAGATCTGGGCTAAGGAAGGAAGGCGAGAAGGTAAGGAACAAACACAAGGCTGGCACACACAAGGATCGGACGGAGCTGGGCGTGACAGAACCCCCCCACCAAGGCACAGCACACCGGGCGCGCCCGAGGGGAGGCGACAGACGAGACGAAGGCCAAGACCTGAAAAACAAAAGCAAAACATCGCCGGGACAACGGAAACAGGACAGACACACAGAACAGGGACAAGAAGAAAGACAAGACCAGACAAAGAACAGGGAACATGGACAGGCACACGGAAAAGGGAGACACGGAGGAGACACCCACAGGTGACACGAAGGGGCCAGGAGTGAACGGAGGAGGAACAGAGGGACGAGGAGCAGACACAGGCAGGACGAAGGGAGGAGGAGCAGACAGGGGAGACCAGGCAGGGATGGAGGGCAAAAGGGAGCCCGAAGGTGCCCAGGTGGGCGACGGGCTGCGACCGGAGGGGCCGCAGGTGGAAGGGAGGCCGGAGCTGGAGGAAACGCCACAGGGGCCGAGGGAACGGGAGGAGGGGGACACGGAGGGAGCAGGAGGGAACACCGGCGGAGGCAGGCAGAAGGTGCCATCTGACGCCCCGCCAAAGTAGGGGGGCCCGGAGGTGGCCGACAGAGCCGGAGGTGAGGCCGAGGACCGGCACCGAGGAACCGGGGGAGGACCCGGAGGTGACTGCCGACCCGACGGCGCAGGACCCGCAGGCAGCCACCGAGCCATAGCCAGGGGCCTAACGGGCGAGCCAGGGGGCAGGGCGGGTGGGACCCGGCACCTATGTCCCCTCCCCTTACGGGATACAGAAAGGCGGGGTCCTGGTTGCGGTCGCCCTCGCTGAGGCAAGGGCGAAGGAGTCATGAGGGAGGTCCCCGAGGGGTCCCACTCAAGCTCCTCCTCAGAGGAGGAGAAAGGAGCGGGGGTCCGATTGTCCAGGACCTCCTTGGGGACTTGGGCCAGTGCTGGGAGGACAGGAGTCAGGGCCTCTAAAGAGGCAACAGGCGGTGCTGCCGGCGCCGCGGGCAGAGCGGCGGCCTAGGCAGGCACCCCAGGCATGCGGCCAGCAGGGGGCGCCTTGGCAGGCGCCGCCGTCACGTGGCCAGCAGAGGGCGCCTCGGCAGGCACCTCGGGCATGCGGCCAGCAGGTGGTGCCGCGGGCAGTGCGGTGGCAGTAGCAGCCGGTGCTGCTGGCAGGTCCGGAGCAGGCAAGCCTGGGATTGCCCCTTTAAGGGCTTTAGGGACCCGAGGAACAGCGTCTCTCACGGCACGTATTCTTCCGTGCCCCAGACGCTCCGGCCGATACTGATACGCCTCCAACGGAGGCGGCTTCTCCGGGTGGAAGCTCACCAGGCGGGCAGCAACGGTGTCGTCCCAGGTGGGGAGCAGAGAGCAAGCTCCCAGGAAGAGAGTCGGGGTCTCTTCCTGCTGCACTTTGTGCTTCTTCCTCTGCTTCTTCTTACCGCTTGCGGCGGAAGGCGGAGCTGGCCCCGATGCCTCGTCTACGCTCCGAGCGACGCGCTCCTCCCATCGCTCGGTGAGCTGGTGCTGCAGGCGACGGAGGCATTTCTGGGCTTTTGTCAGCGGGTACTCCTGCCCGGCTGGGCGCTCCGCTGACAGGAGGTCCATGCCCCGGCTGGCCAGCCTCAGGGCTGCGACCGCCAATACACAAAGTCCTGCAGCAGACCGAGCCGGTGGTGCTCGGTCTGCTGCTTTGTGCTTTCAAGGAGATCTGTCATTCTGTCAGACGTCAGGAGCAGGCGAGCCAGGAAGCAAATGGTATATTAAAATCGGTAAATGGTATATTAAATGTGACCAAATTTGTTTAGGAAATAGCTTTGAACGTTGCTTTTCAGATGCCATATGACTTGTTCATACATTATGGGAAAGTAAGACAGGCTTCTCCTGGTTAAATAAAGGATATAATAAAAAAGAAGACATTAATTGCATTTAAGTATATCCTGTACTTTGTACAAATACGTATGCACCCTTTTCCTATGCGCGATCGCTTGCAGCCTGTTATTTTCCTAAACAGTATGGCTGATACCGTAATGTCATGTCTATGCGTGCACCTCACATTTTAAGGGCGGATGATTTGACCATAAATAAAATAACAGGTAACAGGTGATCACAATCAGGAAGTAACACGAGGTAACGAGGGGGGCGTGGCACACAGAAGGATCGGTCGAGCCGGGCATGACACTAGGGGTAGGGAACACACTTTCACTGACTGGGGCATGGTCACACATTTCATTCAATATCATAAACTTAATTTAAATCAATTATTTCTTATATATTTGTTTTGGCATAAAACTCATCTTAATCTTAGTGTACTTTGTAAATATGTCAGATTTATGTTAATTTTGTAATTTGACATCGAAGTATAGACATTGCAAAATGCAGTTTGAAACACTTGCAGAAACATTATAAAAGTACATAGTAAGCAATGGTGATAGTTTGTTTTGATCCCAGATCACCCTAGTCTTGGCTACATGAAGATGACAGCACTACTACATGCCCCCGATGCAGGTAAAACAAAGTAATTAAGGTGACATTGGTTTACTTTTTTGCCGATTTAACCTAATTTAAAAAATTTTAAAGTAAATTACAGATTTAGTCAGTTTTTTCATGTTTCTATAATAATATTTTAGCGAGTTATGAACTGAAATACACGAGAAAGATACGTGGCATCACCGACGATGCTGTTGACTCCAGGGGGTTAACTATACGTTAAATAAATCAAGTAAAAGTTAAATACGCTATATAAATATACTGGGCTGGGAGGAAAGGACAGGGTGATAGTGAGCTAGTTAATTACGGGGCCAGCTCAGTGTTGTGTTTGCAAGATGTTTGCCCTTCTGGATGTTTGCATCCAGTCCGACTTCATCTGCGAGCGATGTACGTTAGTGGACTCACTCATGGTCAAGGTTTGTGACCTCAAGGAGCAACTGGCTCTCATCCAACTCAACAATGAGTTAAAGGAGAGAGCTAATATGCCTCTTAGGGAGACTGTGTGTACGTCACAAGCAGAGAGGGGGGAGAATGATGAACAAGTAAGTTGAGACAGCTGGGTGAATGTAGGTCGTAGACGTAGAAAAGGGCGTACACAGTTCATAGAGATGGCATCACCTGAAGTAACGGTGTCTAACCGCTTTCAGGTGCTTCCAGCTTTAGAGCCGGAAGAGACTGGGGAGGCAGGTGGGCCCTTGGGCACTAAGGAGCTGCCTACCCCCAGGAGGAGGGAGGTTGTGGTAGTAGGGGATTCAATTATTAGAGGTGTAGATAGTTATGTGTGCACATGTGACAGCGGGTCCCGTACGGTGTCTTACCTGCCTGGTGTCCAGGTAGGGGACCTTCCGAATCGAGGGGACAGGCTTTTGGCTCCAGCCGGGGTAGATCCAGTGGTCGTGGTGCATGTTGGCACCAACAACATAGGGAAGGGCAGGAGGGCTGTTCTGCAGGATAAATTTATAGAAGTTGTGGATAAGCTTAGAAGCAGAACATCCATGGTGGTATTCTCTGGAATACTTCCCGTGCCGCGTGCAAGCCAGGCTAAGTTAGCTGAGATAAGGGGATTAAATGGTGGTGTAGGAAAGAGGGGTTTAGGTTTATGGGGCACTGGAAGGCCTTCTGGAACAGGTGGGACCTGTTCAAGCTGGATGGGTTGCATCTGAACCAGATGGGAACCAGTGTATTGAAGAGGCGTATGTGTAGAGTAGTCGAGGAATGTTTAAACTAGGGACTGGGGAGGCAGGGAGGTTAGTTAAGAATTTAGGTGGGGAGAGACGGAAAGCCCCAATAAATATTAAAAGTGGGCACTGTAAAAGGCCTACGCTTTGCGGTCTGTATTTAAATGCTAGAAGTATTAGAAACAAAATTCAGGATTTAGAGGCTTTAATTTCATCAGACACTTACGACATTATAGGAATAACTGAAACATGGATGAGTGACAATGATGGTGAAGAATATAATATGGATGGTTAAACGTTGTTCCGTAGAGACCGGATAGGCAAGAAAGGAGGTGGTGTTGCAGTATACGTAAAAAAAATCTTGCAGGCAAGGGAGCTCACTGATAAAAACAAAAGTACAGAAGCTGTATGGATAAAACTAGATGCTAAAAACTCAAATGGCCTAATTGTCGGGATTTGTTATAGAGCACCCAATGTAGCTACAGAGGAAAGCAGAATGTTATATGACAATATCAGGATTATGAGTAATAAAAATTATGTGGTGGTTATGGGTGATTTTAATGTACCTGGGATACAGTAGGACACAGTCTCTGGCTCTTCTGTAAATGAACTTGAGATGGTGGAATTAGTACAAGATTGTTTTTTAACTCAGTTTGTTAGTACCCCTACCAGGTGAGAAGCCCTTCTTGATCTTGTTTTCTCTAATAACCTGGGGCCTCATGTATAATGACGTCCATAGAATTCACACTAAAACATGTCGTACGGACAAAACTAGGAATATGCGTAAGCAAGAAAAAATCCAGATGCATAAAACTTTGCGTAAGCACAGATCTACGCACATTCCCTTTATAAATCCCAATGAGTGTGAAATTGTACGTACGTGAACGAGCCTACAGCCACTCCCCCGACCCGCCCATAGTTATGTATATTTGCATATGTAAATCTGTATAAATACCCGCTTTGTTCTGTTTTTTTAAACAACAATGGATAAACCACGTGGGAAAAAGATGTATTTCAGTAAGTGCGAAGTGGAGGTCATGTTAACAGAAATTGAGAAAAGAAAAGTAATATTATTTGGTGGTTTAAGCAGTGGCATCAGCAATAAACGAAAGTTGATGGAGTGGCACAATGTGGCGGAGTCAGTTAAAAGTGTTGGTTCCGAAATTTGCACAGTGGCCGAAATTAAAAAGAAGTGGTCGGACATTAAAATCGACGTGAAAAAACGAGCAGCCGCTCATGGTAAGAGTCTTGACAGCACAGGCGGAGGTCGCGGAATTCCCGGTCTCACACCCTTTGAGCAACGAGTTGCTGCAGTGATCGGGGACACTTTTATCGGGGGAGGGGGACGCCGATGTCAGCGCGGGTGAGTTTTTCTCGTACCATACTTGTTTGAATTACTTGCATGTTTATGAATAACACGTAGGGCGCAGATGCTGTGTTACTTTCGTTTATTCTTACAGACAATAGTACAAGAGGTGCCCCCAGTGCCGAGGACGACACAGGCGGTGATGGTGCTGCTGTGCCGAGCACATCTTTGGCCGTTGGCTGCACACATTCCCATGCCTCAGAAACCGGGGGGCGACCATCCGGCCATGTGCTGACTGAAGCTGTGCTGCAGTCACAAAAAGAAATTGTGAATGCTGTAAGATGTTGCCAATGAATTAAAACATCTAAATGATACACTGTGTGATACTGAAGTTGTAACGCTGTTCCATTTGGTGGGAAATTTGGTGGCTCAGGGTCAGGTTCATCGTGCCTAAGCTCTTCAGATACCGGCAAGCCACGATTTTGTGGCAGATTATTTCAACACGCTACATGTGTGTACAATGCAGCACACTGCATGTATAGCAGCACCACAGCAGTCTTGTCCAGGCAGCGCCAACAACCTTAAAGCTGTCCTACAATGCGCTCCACCACCGCCGAGTCCGAGAATGGGGGGCAGCATTATAACGCCGCTCCTCTTCGTTCTATGGGTTTGCGAGCGGCGTAAGAAGCCACGACTTCAGTGGGTACCAACTGTCCCTTAAGTTGTCAAATGGTTAAATCAAACAAAGCTTATAGTATTGGGCCAAATTATAAAATGGGAAAAATCTTCTTACCGAGCAGCCAGCCATCACATACCACTCCATTTTCAAGTTTGTTTCCAACACTACTGTTTCTGAAAATGAACGAATCATGGTTTGAGCCAGGCCATCTAGTCACAACATTAATGCAGGGGCATCATAAGCATTTTGAATGGAGGGGGGGATACACTGGCATAAAGCTAATGTTTTATGTTAAATGTGGGGGGGATCCAGACGAATAATTATGAAATGTGAGGGGGACACGTCCCTCAGATTTAAAGGCGGTGACGCCCATGCATTAATGAGATGTTCGAATCGCACATATTTTGTACATTAATAGAGTGAAAGTGCTTTTTATTTACATAAGCATAAGCAAATTCGTTCTCTGAAGGTACCTTTATAGCAATGTGCGCACAGTCGATGGCTCCGATTACATTGGGAAAACCGGACATCGCTGCAAATTGCGCTTTAATCTTTGCCTGTTCAACCAGTGTAAGGAAATTTTATATATCTGGGTGACAAGCGGATTATGCCGTCCCATATAGCTGGCATGGCGCGACTCAGTGTTGACTGAGAAATACCCGATCGGTCCGCAAGTTCTCCCTGAAAAGCACCTGTCGCTAAGAACCCACGAGTGAACAGAACTTGTAAAGGAACAGGTATAGTGCAATTCCTCATCATCTGCATTTGTAATGCTGGCCCCAGTTCAGCACACAGCTCCAAAAGGATTGCTCTTGGAGATCTGAATCGACTTCAAAGCCAGTCATCATCATGGGCCAAGATATCACTCTGATCCCTGAATACACGTTCTCTTCTAATTCTTCCATAAGCTATGTCTTCCAATAACGCAAGAGCTGCCATGGTAGTTGTAATAGTTCGGTCATTTTCTGCAATTGTTTTATTGTTACAAATTGATTAAAAATCAGGTGCCGTACATTTGTAAACAATATACAATTAATGTCGGTGTATTGGATAAAGTCAGCATCATGATTGTGAGTTTAAAAAGGGAAACCACATGCAGTAGCAATGACTTGGCACTAAGTGCCATCCGTTTACATAACCGAGCAGAAACGTGCGTACGCCATGTCTGGAGCTGCCGTGAGAATGTGCGTAGCAGTACACCAAGTTTCGTTTTTATACATCTCGACGTGAGCGTGGAAACGGATGTACGCAACATTTTTGTGCATACGCACCGTTTATACATGAGGCCCCTGGATAGGATTGTAAAATTAGAGGTTTTAGAACCATTGGACGTGATCATAGCATGGTTAAATTCGAGGTTAATTTTAGTGTCCGAAGAGCAAAGTCCAAAACAAAAGTATACAATGTTAGGAAGGCTAACTTTAATGCTATGAGACTGAAACTAGAAACTGTAAACTGGATGGAGTTAAATAGCAAAATGGTGGCAAGTACAAGAGGACTTCATACCTGTTTCCAGCAAAACTAAATCTAGAAAACTGCAGCCAAGGTGGTTTACTATGGAAATTAAGAATAAAGTCAGGAGGAAAAGGGCTCTCTTCCACAAATGGAAATTAACTAATGATTTCAAAATAAAGCAGGAGTATCTAAGTCTACAGGTTAAGTTAAAAAATATCAGTAGACTCGCTAAGAGGAATGTCGAAAGGAAGATTGCATTGGAGACAAAGGATGACATTAAAAGTTTCTTCTAATATTTTAACTACAGAAGAGTTCTAAAAGCTGAAATCACTAATCTGCAGGATATTAAGGGTCTTATAATTGAAAATGAAATTGATATAGTAAATGAGTTTAATGACTATTTTACACGGGTGTTCACAGTAGAGAACATGAATAAAGCGTCGTCTTTGACCAATATATGTATAACTGAGGCTGATGTGGTACTATGCCTAGCTAAGCTCAAACTAAATAAATCGCAGGGCCCTGATGGCATCTTACCTATAGTTTTAAAAGAGATGAGGGATATTATTAGCCAACCTTTAACTTTAATATTCCAGAAATATTTACCTGCAGGTGTGGTAGCATCAGATTGGAAGCATGCTAATATAACTCCCATATTCAAAAAAAGAGGATAGAAGTAATCCAACAAACTATAGACCAATCAGTTTAATTAGCATTATTGGAAAAATAATGGAAGCTATAATCCAAGTGAAAATGGTAGATTACCTGGATGCAAATAACATTCTGAGTAATAGCCAACATGGATTTAGGAGCGGTAGATCCTGTTTAACGAATTTGCTTCAGTTCTTTGAGGAAGCTATAAGAGAAATCGATCACAAAAAAGCCCATGATGTGATCTACTTAGATTTCCAGAAGGCCTTTGATGTTGTCCCCTACAAAAAGCTCTTTCTTAAGCTTAAAGCTGCAGGGATTTTAGGAACTGTAGCAGCTTGGATCGAAAATTGGTTAATTGACAAGAAGCAGCGAGTAGTTATTAGAGGTACAATGTCATAGTGGCACGTTCATAGTGGGGTACCGCAGGGTTCAATTTTAGGACCACTATTGCTCCTAATTTACATTAATAATATTGACACCAATACATACAGTAAACTGGTTAAATTTTCAGACGACACCAAGGTGGGTGGTGTAGCAGATACTGATCTAGCGGCGGAGAGGTTACAACGGGATCTGGAATTAATTAGCAACTGGGCTGATACCTGGAAGATGAAATTTAACATAGATAAATGTACAGTAAGGTAATCCATGCAGGGAGCAGAAATATAAAGTACAGATATTTTATGGGTTCCACTGAAATAAAGGTAGCTGATTACGAGAAAGATCTCGGTGTGTATGTTGATGCTTCCATGTCCCACTCATGCCAGTGTGGGAAAGCAATAACAAAGGCCAATAGAATGTTGGGTTATATCTCTAGGTGTGTGGAGTTTAAGTCAAGGGAAGTGATGCTACGATTATATAATTCCCACCTAGAATATTGTGTGCAGGTTTGGTCACCATACCTTAAGAAGGACATTGAGACTGACACGAGAATGATTCCTGGTGTTAGAGGAATGTCTTATGAGGAGAGGTTAGCTGAGCTGAATCTGTTTAGCCTCGAGCAAAGGAGACTAAGGGGGAACATGATCCAGGTATATAAGATTCTAACAGGTCTGGATGCTGTTCAGCCAAATGGTTATTTCAATATTAGTTTAAATACTAGAACTCGTGGCCATAAGTGGAAATTAGTGGGCGAACATTTTAAAACGAATTTGAGGAAGCACTTCTTTACACAGCGTGTAGTTAGAGTATGGAATAGTCTTCCTGCTAGTGTAGCGGAAGCTAAAACCCTGGGTTCCTTTAAATCAGAGCTAGATGAGATTTTAACAACTCTAAGCTATTAGTTAAGTTCTCCCCAAATGAGCTTGATGGGCCGAATGGCCTCCTCTCGTTTGTAAATTTCTTATGTTTTTATGTCTTATTTAGATGCAATTGGACACAAATTGCAAATCCGCAGTTACTGCGCTATAACACCGTATATACTGTATGTGTCATGAAGGTATTATTAATGGCAATGCATTTTGACCACTGGAGCTTTGGAGTCGTGATGAGAATTTCCACTCATCACTCACGTAGATTTCCAACTCTCTCACAACCGCCTTGAAGTCCCAATATTCTGTGCATTTTCTAGTATTAATGAGCAGGTGTGGCATGGCCCCCACTTAAGAGTTTATCAATACAAAATATCATAATATGCAGAGAAACAGAACTGCAAATAAACAACTAACAGTAAATCACACTGCAAATGTCACAGAGGTCCAGAGGAAAGTATCAAGGCGTGCAAGTTGGGCAGTTGTCCAGTAAACCAGATGGCCAATCCATGCATTATAAAAGACAAATATATGTTGTATGTTTCCTTCTTTGTAAACATTAAATGTGAGATTTGTCTTGCTCTCTTAAATTATTCAAATGTATTTAATCCACATAGCCAAATTTAATGCTTTTCTAGAGTTTGAAGCATTTATTGTACATATACAAGGAGCTGTTACATAAACACAGACTCTAGCAATCTGTTACTTTATTTCTTAACTTCATGCACTTTTCTGTATTAATAAGTTAATATGTATTTAAAACATGCCCTACAGCAATAACATGGAAGATTTCTTAATTTCCTGCCCTAGGACCAAGCAAAAAAAGGTCAAAGCTAGAGTTGAGGAACACTTGAAAGCTATTGACTGGTACTCAGGTTCTGAGACTGAGGTCATTCTTGAGGATGGCAAATCGACTGATGGAGGAAGAACAAAACAACTACACAACTGTTGAGCAATGTTTTCTTTTTATTTTATATTTTTTTGCTGTTCCTTCCCCTGTTTTATTTCATGTCACAGAAAAATGCAGCTGTTTGCAGTTGTTGAATTTATAGAAGTTGGTTCAGTTGCGGTTGTTCCATGTAAGTGGCTTTGTGGACCAGAAAAAAATGAATGTTACTGGCCAGCTAGCTATGCTGACAAAGCTGTTATAGACTGCTCCAATGTCAGACACAACTGGGAGAAATATCGAGTGCAAGTTTTGGGAGAAGCAGGTAAGTAATATTTGAACTTTAAGCTTTTTTTTGTCTTGTTTTACCATGATTAGTCTTCATAATGTTATTTTTTAAAATCTGTTATAGAAAGCTATTCACAGGCCAGGTGTCACACCCAGCTCCGTACGATCCTTGTGTGTGCCACGCCCCTCATTACCTCGTGTCAATTCCTGGTTGTGATCACCTGTGTCCTGTTATTTCTGGCTAGTCTTGTGTATTTAGTCCGCGTCTGAGTACGTCTCGTCAGATCCGTCATTGTAGTGTCAGTGGATGTCCGTACCTGTCTACCCCCCATTGCAAATAAACCCTGTTTGCCCGACTTCACGGCTCCACTTGCCTCCTTTCCGGCTCGCCCGCCCCGCGAATCCTGACACCAGGGGAAAACTAAAGAAAGCAGAGATGATATCAGATCTTCAGACTGATTCAGAGGCTGAGAGGGGACCACAGAAAAGAAAGTAAGTAGAGAGATGTTTTTTTAAAACTCTTTTTAAAATCTCTGTGCTTTTTCATTTTTTCCCCTCAGTTTTTGTTTTTTCAAAGACATTTATATAAATTATTTATTAGTACACTTTGCCTAACTATACTGAAACTGCTACAGATCTCATGTACTTTCAGTGTAAAACACAACTCTAATAGTATAATTGTAGGCTGAATACTGCATGTAACCTCATAGTCTCCCACTCTCTCCACTTCTAGTGTAAAGTTTACATTATATATTCTACCTCTACCTTAAACTTTATCATTTATATTTACATATTTTTGTGCCTTATTTGTCTTGTCTCTCTGTATACTGTACTATATAAAGTGGAGATGGCAATAAAGTTTACTTTGACTAAAGGAAAAGAAGATTTTCTACTTCTGAATCTGAAGAAGAAACATGTGCACCTCGCAAACTACCTCCTCCACCACCAGTGACACTGCTCTCTTCTGCCCAGCCAAGACAGGGTTTTTCCTGCGTTCAAATTTGCGTGGCGGCCGCCTCCAGCAAATTTTGTGCCGCCCCAGCCTGATTTCACTCTACACCCAGCTACAGTATTTCGATGTTATTTTAACTGCAGTTGCAGCGTTGCGCCACTATGGGGGCGCTGTGTCAGCAGCGGTGCACCGGAAAGCGCTAAAACAGCTGCAGAAAAAGAAGATCGAAAACAACTCTTATCGCTAGTTGGTGCTATCGGCGTCCTGAATTTCCCCCGGCTCTTCAAACAGGTAAATATAGTTTTTTTTTTTTATCCAAGCATGTCATGTTTATTTTTTTTTAAATCCTCCGTATCAGAGTAACGTTAATGGTTTTTAGCGTTGCAGATATGGCTGGGAAAATCAACCACTATTTTATAAAGCGAGAGAGTCAGGATTCCAGGTGAAACAGTGCAGACAAATTAGCGTAACAGGCAGTTAAAAAGTTTTAATTCATGGTTGTGACAAAATGTGAAAATTATGTCAGGTCGGAACGTAGTTCGCAGGCAGGGACAGGCGAGGGTCAGAATGCAGGACAGGAAGAGTCTGCGAAGCGAGGGTACGTTAGTCCGTTGCCAAGTCATTAAGAGCATAACGCAAAGCCAACGTGTACGCAATTAAAACATTTTAAACATTATTTTAAAACAATTTTTTTGTCATTTTTCCAGATCTCAAAAACACAGAGCCAGTGGCTTTGACAAGCACTGGCTGACTCAATTTACCTGGCTCAGGCATACTGAGGAAGGAATGACCTGTTTCTTATGCCAAAAGCACTGTACCCCCACGCAGCAGGCAATTGCAGCCTCCCTCGTGAGACAGCCATCTACCAACTACAGGCTGGACACGTTAAAAAGACATGAGGTGACAGCCATTCATAAAGCAGCAGAAGAGAAGGAGAAGCGCATTAAAGATGGTAGTACCAAAAAACACTCAACTACAAAATATTGGATTAACAGAATATAGAACAATTATTATCTTTACTAAATTTTCACCACATTTACAAAAACCTAAATTAATATATATTTTAAAGAAAAAAATTGTTGTTTTTAGGGAGGACACTGCAGCGTGCTATTGCAGCACAGGTGGACATGGACCACAGAGCGCTTGAAGGGTGCTTCAAAATCATCTATGAGTGTCTCAAGCAAAAGTGGCCCCACCACACAAGCTACTGTATGAGCCTATCATTCTCTTATGCAAGCGCTTGGGCTGTGCTTACTTTGATGGTTTGAATGTAAATTCTTAAGTTATTTATACTATTTTTTTAATTGTATATTGCATGTTTTTCACATAATTGTTTTAAAATGAAGTAGGCCAACATATACTGTCTGTTTGGGCCCCAGGTCAGTGCTAACACTAAATATACTAGCAGCCATATTATTGATGAGATGGTGGAGGTCATTGGCCAGATTTTGGATGACCAGCTGGTGGCAGAGATGTCAAAATCCCCCGTGTGGGGATTAATGGTTGACGAAGCCACAGACATCTCTGTCACAAAGCAACTGGGTCTAGTTGTAAGGTAACATTACTTTGTACAATTAAATAAAATTGTGTATTAAAAATTACATCAACTAGAAAGTTTTTTTTTATAGCTTTTTAGGACCCAATCATGTGGGAGTCACTGCAGTCAAAACCAGGGTGCTGCATTTGGGTGCAGTGTCTGCTGGGGATGCTGCAACTCTGTATGACACCATCCTGCGAGTCATCAGAGATGACAAAATGCTCCCAACTGACAAGCTAGCCTCCTTTGCAAGTGATGGAGCTGCAGTAATGATAGGTGGGTTTTTTTTGCATTTACCTTTTAGTTAACATTTAATAAGATTGACAGGGTTTCCGCAGGTCTTAAAAAAGTCTTAAAAAGTCTTAAATCACTTTTCCGTGAATTAAGGCCTTGAAAAGGTCTTAAATCAGACCAGCAAGTCTTAAATTCATATGATCATGGCATTAATTTTTGTGAGGGATTGTTTCCTCGTGTGTTTTGATTTTAAAGAGAAGCGAAAGCGTAATTTCTGTGCTACATGGCTTAGATCGCTCAATATTCATTGAACGGTAGATGGCGTTATGTGCTGCTTCATCTGTCAGAACCCTTTCTTCTAAAGCGCGCTATTTAGACATGTAGTGCGATTGGAAGGCCGAAGAATACGTATATTCTTATGATTCTTATGATTATAATATAATATCATAATTATTATGATTATAATATATTCGTATGAATTTCCCTACGATATTTTTTTTTTCCTTAAATTTTCTTTATTTGGTCTTAAAAAGGTCTTAAAAAAGTCTTAAATTTACTCTTAGAAAACCTGCAGAAACCCTGGATTGACAGAGTGGCTGATTTTTTTATTATTATTATTTTAGGGAGAAAAGCTGGAGTTGGGAAGAGACTCCAAGACTTATTCCCAGGCCTGGTAACCGTACACTGTGTGGCACATCGACTCAATCTGGCAGTGTCAGACTGCATTAAGGGGCAGAGGGCAGTTCAATACCTCACCAAATATGCCAGGACTGTTGGAACCATCTTCTGGTTCTACCAGGCCTCTAGTAATAGGACCAGCAGTCTCAAGGACATGGAGAGGCTTTTTGAAATCCCCCAAATCAAACTGCAGGTTAGCAAAATTCAGTGCTAGATTATTCAGATCCATTTTTGCTTTTTTGTCATTTACTAATTAATATTTTGTAGGGAGGAAATGCTACAAGATGGGAATCGAATAAGGAGGCAACAGATGTGATGCACCGAATTCTGCCTGCTCTCATCGCGGACCTCTCACTCCAAGCCCGGAATGAGCCAACCGCAGAAGGACTGTACAACTTTGTAAAGGACAAGTTCTTCCCCCCTGCCCTCTGTCTAATGCAACTTGTGCATGAAAAGATCCACCGGCAGTTTTTGGTTTTTCAAAAGAGAAACCTTTTTTTCTCTCAGGTGGAGCAGGAGGTATGAGATCAATATCATAGTACTTGAGCTTCCTGTTAATTGAAATGTTACTAGCTGAGCTGTTGTGTTTTATCTCAGGTCACAGTGCTGAAAGCATCACTGGCACAGCTGATGGAGAGCAACATGGTCAAAGACCGCTGGCAGGCATGGCTGCAGTCTGATGTGGGTCTGAAGCCTCTGCAGGAAGAGGTCCCTGCATATTTCCAAGTTGATGTGTGGGAGAGCTTCAAGAACACTGTATGTATTAGGAATGTATTTGAGTCATGTAGACATAAGAACTGTTTATATGTTTTCTTTTATTCTTCTACAGGTGATGGTGCCATTTCTAACTGCACTGACTGAGAACATTGACAACAGATTCCCAAACACTGGCAGTTTGTCCGTCTTCAGTGTGTTTTCTCCCAGACAAATTTTGGCAAACTTAGGTGCAGAGTATGGGGATGCTGAGATGAGGACACTGGCTGAGCAGTTTCCAAGACTGAGGGAGTGTGACCTCTTGTCTGAGTGGAGCTCATACAGACTGAGAGTGGGGAGTCCTGATCTGAAGGTACTACATTATTAAGTTACATTGACTGTATCAGCACCATATCAGTCTGGTTTCACTGAATAATCTGATCTTTGTTTTCACTCTGCCTTTATTCAGACCAAGTCTCTGGAAGAGGTGCTTCTGTGGCTTGTGTCTGCAGAATCTACTGAGCTGTACCCCACCCTGAGCCTTGCAGCTGCTATCGCCCTCACAGCCCCTGTCCAGACTGCAGATGTGGAGAGGCTCTTCTCTGCACTCAAAATTGTAATATATGATTGAAAACACTATCACTCTTTATGTCTGTATCAGAATAAATACAAAAATACTTATTGCATGAATTGTTTTGTTGAAGGTAAAGACACCTTTGTGCAACAGACTGAAGGAGAGGCACTTGGATGTCTGTTGCAAGGTGGCCATCGATGGACCAGACCAGGAGGCCTTGGACTACCAGGAGTGCATGAGGAGGTTCTATAAGATGAAAAATAGAAGGCTGAAATGTTCTCTGTCTGGTTGTGAGATGTGTAGATAAATCCCCCACAACTTAGAGCACATTCAGTTTAAAGTAGGAACCTTATTTTTGTATGTATATCGTTTAATAAATGAATGCTTTAACATGATAATTGTCACGTTCTTATTAGTACTAGGGGTGCACCGATCCGACTTTTTCAGTTCCGATACAGGTACAGGTTCCTGGCCTTTGTGTATCTGCCGATACCCAATACCAATCTGATACTACTGGTGAATTAATCAGCTTGCACCTTTTACCTTTCTTGAAGAGACTAAAGGCACTAGACTTAACTAAGACAAATTAACAGATGTAAAATATGAAATGACCATAAAGCTAAAGTTTAAATTTAAAAATGAATCATTTTTTGTGACTTCATTGCAGATGTATCATATTTTAAGTATCGGTTCATGGTATCTTAACTTTAGTTGGTACATGTGCTTTAGACGGTATCAGAGCCGATACCAGCATTGGTCCATTCCTATTTAGAACGCTTAACTAAAAAATATTCTGCCTTTTAAAGTGAGGCAGTTGAATGCATGTTGTATGCCTGTGCTGGCGCCTGGTCAGGATGGTACCACCTCTGCCTCAGTTTGAGCCAGGAAAAACCCTGCAAGATGTTATTCACCACCTTCTGTGTCTGCAGTAACATCACATATCAAAGGCCTCAGGTGTCCAGTGTGATAACTTCATCAGAGTTCTTACATTACTTGAAGACATGAAAGAGTCTGAGTGTACATGGAAGAATGTTACTGACACTTCTTAGACAGCAAGACAAGCCATTCACTGCGCCTTCCCTTCCAGAGGGAATGCTTCCTCTAAAAAATGTGGATGATGTCCAGGCTGTGGAACAAAAGTTAGAGGATCAAGAATATTTTAAGAATATGATTTGTACATATAACATGAAAGTTCAAATTCATGATTTTCTAAAAAGCATAAATTGTAATATAAGTTTTTATTTTGACAGTATGGGCAGTTTTAATAATAAAATACAGTTTTTATATATTTTTTCTATTTGCATTTCTATTAAGGTGTGTGTTGTGAGTGAAATAGGCGGAAGAACAGTTGATGAAGCAGCACGGAGAATACTGGCATATCTCATGTCTAATGAACTGGCTTGTCAGTACAACTATGTTGGTCGCCATGGAAAAAGTTCCAAGGACTTCATTTGTTTGAAGTATTTTACAGTAAGTATTAGGGAAATAATTTTGTAAAAATATCTGGAATTCAGGATTTGCAGATAACTATATTTTTATAATACCTTATATGAATGGAAATGGAATCAGAATGTAAACATACTAGCCATCATTTATGAAACAAACATACAATAGAAATCTGTACAAAGCTTGGCATTTATCAGTTTGGACATGAGTAAAGGCTTTGAAGTTTCAAGTTTTGTTTCAGTGCAGTTTTTCTTGCAGCAAGTGGAAGAATTTTAGTTTTCTAACTGGTGTATAAGCATGTGAAATATGTATAAATAGAACTATATACCTTGCTTGTATACTTGTATATTTTCTAAACCATTGACAGACTGTCATAAATAAGTAATTTTTTATTGATTGCAGTTAAAATTTTGGCGTCTTCACTTAGGTAGGCAGGGCATAAAAATGAGATGTTTAACCAACAATGTAAAATCTTCTGCTTTTTGTTACTATATCAAAAGTCAGATACATCACTATAGTAATGCCTAATATTACTAATTAAAACTAGCACTTGAATATTTCATCTGTCCCAACAAGGTGCCCTAAAGAGGAATTCTAATTGGTTTGCTGATTTGTTCGCCTCACTGAGTTCAACTAACATTTTTTGTTATTACTGAAACCTATTTGTTGTATTTACTGTACCTGTTTATCATAGTGTATTATTATGATTACCAATAATGACTGAAGAAAAAGTATTGTTCATGTTGCTTCACCTCTGTCGCGACCATACACACAGACTTTATAATTCAGCCTTAATGCCAAAGAAACAGTTTGCAGCATTTAAAAAAAATGGAAAATGAGTTCATGGTGTTGCTTGTTGACTGTAAATGAATACCTCTCCAGTTCGATTTGTTTAGATGGCAAGACATAGTTTTGGCAGACATAGTATTCATATTACTGTCGGCCTCAAACACAGAGTAAATTATCTTGTGCGCACAGAATAACTTGTGAGCACAATAAAATAACTTGTGCGCACACAATTGAAAAAAAAAATCACCCTATGGGACTTC
Organism: Paramormyrops kingsleyae; assembly: GCF_048594095.1. Classification (NCBI taxonomy): domain Eukaryota; kingdom Metazoa; phylum Chordata; class Actinopteri; order Osteoglossiformes; family Mormyridae; genus Paramormyrops; species Paramormyrops kingsleyae. Next base: position 3,902,651 of record NC_132821.1, on the reverse strand, counting down.
GGGGGTTCCGTATTAAAGTGAGAATTCCACACCGAAATAATAAAATTAACATATGCTATTAATGTCCCTTCTTGTGGAATTAAAATACATTATTAATGTCCATTTCAAATGTTAATAATATAATTTAAATCGATCACCAAAATAAGTATATACTTTGAAAGACTCGATTTCTGTTCCGTCGAGTTAAAGTTCGGGGTGTGTGTGAAGATCATGTGATATCTGGTACCGCCTCCTTGGCATAAGTTTGCATACTGTAATGTCATGTCCAGACTCGCTTGTGGAGGTCACATGTTTCCGGCCCTCTAGTGGAGATCCTCCTGGTGATGGTCTGCAGCCAGGTCCTTCTCACACAATCTTAAGTCGTCTTGCTCTTGTCATTTTACAGCGCCGGCTGAAGTTGGACAAGTGATGCATGTCACTACCAAAAATGTTACACCTACCGAAAATGTAACTTCTGCTACTACGCATGCGCACATTCATCACGCATGCGTCCACAAAACCACTTTTTCGGGAACTTCTTCATGACGTATAGTTCATCCCTTTGTATTACGCTGCTCTTTCTGAGGCACATTGGGCATTGCCCTGTGCGAAATAAAATCTTTAAAAAAAAAAGTGGAGTGGTACAGTACTGTAAATACTCTAGATACAGTATAAGTAGAGTAGAGAGTTGAAGACATACCTGTTTTCCAGTCGGAATGTCCTTATTATGGATAAAACTGAATCGGCTTAGATCAGGGTGGACTCTCTGCCCAGCTTCCCTCATAGTCAGGCATGGTTGATGACATGGGCCACCAAAGTTGCTCTTTATGTCATCAGAAATAATGGTCCTTGCATGGCCTCTTCGACCATGTCCTCCTCTCTCTCTCTGTCTTCCTCTACCTCTCCCTGCCTCCATGCTTGCAAAGTTCTCAAAATGGCTTAACCCCCTGGGCCCTGAGGCCTTTTTTCCACTTTCGAGGTAGTCTGACATGCCTTGACATTTTAAAATATTTCACCTATCTAAAAAACATTTATCCCAAAGTGATATATTTGCTTTTATTCAGCACAAACTCAGCACCAATAATCTGAGACCTCTTAGAATGTTATTATTCTATTTTTTGTTAAAATCAACTTTAAACATATACTTTTCAAAAACCTATTTTCAGACATGCTGAGAAATTGTAAAAAATCACATTATAGACATTTCTAGGTAAGACTTTTGAGCTCTGAAGCTTATAGACACAGGGGTTGGCTACACATAGGTGAAAGTGACATTCAGAAATTTTATATGGTTTGATTACTAAAGTGTTAGAACTTTGGAGTGACACTCTTTTTCTCAAAGTCAGTGGTCTTCACAATGAATATTGATGAGATAGGTGTCCTCACACCTGTAGTAGTTTGCATACTGTCAATGGCCCATCAGTCTGGAATGTCACTGCACCCCACACCCATCACTTTGGAAAGGCAGTTTGAAACGCAAGAAAAGTAGCAACAATAAAATCCCTTTCACAGTTTATTGATAGATGGAATGAAAAAGGAAAAACTGTGACTATATAAATATAGAAAGCGATAAATATGATGCAGTGACTATTATTGACGCTCTGGGGACGAGGGCATCATCGACCGCGTATCTTTCTCGTGTATTTCAGTTTATATCTCGCTGAAATCATTATGTAGAATCATGAAAAAAACACTGACTAAATCCGTTATCTGTCTTCTTTTCAAAACTTCCATTGTCAGAAGTATTAACGTTTTTAAAATTAGGTTAAATAGGCAAAAAAGCAAATCGTGTCATCTTTCTTTGTTTTACTTGCGTCGGGAGCGTGTAGGACCGCTCTCAGCGGAAGATCGCTATTCACGTTCTAAATACGCTGCGTTTGAATCGGCGACCACGTGATTGCAGGCACACAGGCTTAGCCCACTGAGCTATGAACACAGGTATGAGCTTCGCTGCTGAAAGTGGCAACACTGGCGCAAAGCTTCAGCGGCAGAGACGTATCCGTGTGCTATATTGTAGCCGATCAGTGTAAACACTACCCAGACATGTGCTCTTGTTTATTTCGGTCACAATGGGCGTATTCACATATTTCTTTACCCAATACTAACTGTCGGATTATCATGTTATTATCATGCGAATAGCGCGATTTGCAAGTGGGTTGGCGATCAGAGCCGCTTCGAGACGCAGACGCTTAAGTCAGTCACTCTTGTTCTTTCAATTCGTATCACGAAGCTGTAAAAATATATTTAGCTTCTACCTATATATATTTGAAAAGTAGACCGTCCAAGGTTTCTGAGAGTATTTTTAAAATGTGTATATGACAAAAACTCGCGGAGTTATTTAAACGGTTTTGCGAAATTTCTGTCAGATCCCGCCGGCGGGATCGCCGGTCCCAAGGGGTTAAGTGAGGCCTTTTTGTAGCTGCCTGATTGGTGTTCAGTTTTGTAAGTAAGTATTTTCAATTACCCAATGTGTTTTGTATTTTGAATATACAGTATGTGTTTTCCTAATGGTACCCTGAGATTTCATTTTTGAATGAAGGGTCTTATGTATGAAATAGTGTGTAGTATGCAAGAGCAAGTGTGTTGCAGAATTGCAACTAAAGTGCAAAGCAGAGCTTTTGTTTAAGGCATGGTTACGCTTTGTTTAAGGTATAGTAACAACAACTTCAAGTTATGTTACTTTGGTTTAAGCATGTGTGTAAAATACCCAAGCAATGGGTAAAAACTGTAAGTTACACATTTCCTATGTACCAATAGAGCAATAATGCTTGTTAAAATGTAAGTATGGATAGGATAATAGCTTCATCATGATGTCTATATGATTTTAATTAATTGACTACAGAAGTTTTAATGCATGGTGTAATCTCTTTTATAAAACATTTCAGTCACATTTCAGTGAAGTTATTAGTAGAAACACATTAGCATTTTAACAAACATTACTGCTATTTCATTCTGAGTTGTCTGTTTGCTACTAATCAGTGACGTGTTTGCACACAAAATGTGTGCATGTTCTGCTATGCCTATTCTGCAAACAAACACCTGATGCAGGGGCGGTTCTAGACCAGTTTTACTGGGGGTGGCAGGCAAGGGCCAATGTTTTATTCGGGGTACATTCAACCAGGGAAAAAAAGAGAGAGACAGGGCTTAGGTGTTCAAAACATTCAGTATTTTCAGTAAATAAAAATGTTTCTCATCAATGTCCTTCAAAACAATTTCAAATTTGGCTGCACTTGTCATGCCCAGAGGGGCAGGGCAGGGCAGCTGTATCCAATTTTCGAGTAATCACTCTGCTACTTAAAGCAGAAACCACGTCACACATATTGCGAAGTATTGTTGCCATGCATATGAGCCTTACTTTGTCTTGTGCCTTCCCCATTTGCCCTGCCTGCCTGCCTCCCTCGCCCTGCTCTCCGGACCTGCCCTTATCCTTCCTCCTGTCTCGTCATCACCCCATCTCGTCATTACTCGTAGGACTGACCTCCCCGGCATCTCACCCCTGGCAACCGACCCGACCACTCTCTGGGACTCTCCCTCTCCCGTTCAACACCACACGTGCAGGTAGGAGCCTCAGCATTTTTTGGGGTATCACTTAAACAATTTACTGTGCCAGTGGTTTTGACCAGTGTGGGAGAGTTGCAGTATACCAGGGCTTTAATTGACTCAGGGGCAGCAGGGAATTTTATGAATGTCTTACTCGCCAGAAAGTTATAGATCCCTCTGCAAAAGCTCTCCACGCCTATTGCTGTCTTAGGGGTTAGTGGGGAGCCTCTACCCGGTGGACAAGTCACTTTTCGAACCGGACCATTTACTTTATGAGTGGAGGCTCTTCACATGGACTCGATAGACTTCCTAGTACTTCCCACAACAAAGGATCCAGTGATTTTGGGACACCCGTGGCTACAGGCTCACAACCCCCAAATCAACTGGTCATCAGGTGAGCTTACTGCGTGGTCACCTCGCTGTTTTCAGTTGTGTACGGCAGTACCTTGCTGTGCATCCCTAGTGGAAAGTCCAGACCCAGAGGACCTGTCCGTCATTCAACCCGAATATTCTGACTTCCGGGATGTGTATAGTAAAGAACTTTCATTTCAGCTGCCCCCTCAACGGAAGTGCGATTGCTCCATAGACCTCCTGGAGTGGGCGCCACTCCCTAAGGGCCGACTCTACTCTCTGTTCGTCAATGAAGAGGAGGCTATGGAGACGTACATTCAGGAGGGACTCGCACAAGGTATCATCCGTCCATCTATCTATCCCGTGGGATTCTTCTTTGTTAAGAAGGAGGACGGGGGACTCCACCCATGTATAGATTATAGGGCCCTGAATGCCATCACCGTGAAGCAACAAGAACCCTTATCTTCGCAGCGCTTACAATTTGGTGCGGATCCAACTTCGTTTATGACCAACACTGGACAATACGAGTATCGGGTAATGCCTTATGGATTGGCTAACAGCCCCTCTATCATTCAAGCCTTTATGTACACGGTGTTCCATGTTACGAGCCCCAGTCTAGGGTTGGGGCGTAACAGAATGGAAGGGAAAGGGTAATAAGGGAAACACAGGCTGTGGTGCACAAGGGAACACACGTGGACAAAGGGGTATTTTTTTTATTTTTCTGATTTTATTTACACGCGACAGACACAGAACAAATAAACCTGGTACAAAAGGACTCAGGAGTGATTATAGCCAAAGTAACAAACAGAAAGCCCAGCTACCGAACACAACCCAAATCTAACTTATTTACGTGCAAGAGAAATCAAAGAACAAAAACAAGTACTACACCTCACTCCCTAACCAAACAACAGCATACACAAAAACCACCAAAATAAATATGGCAACCACTCCCTACGTACCTAACAAACACACAGAACATACACAGAGCAAAGCTTCAGAATCCGAGGGGCGTGCAAAGACGTAAACCAAAAACCGGGCAAGAGGTCGAAACCAAAAAGCAAACAAACCAAGACAGAAAAGGGCAAAGCGAATAATTGTAAACCAATAAACCGAAACCGTCATATACAATAGTCCAAATCAAAGAAAGCAAACCAACAATAATCCGAAAAATGAGCAGAGCATCCGAAGTATTCCAGCCATGGCCATTTCTTTTCAGAAATGACGAGCGGCGCATCGGAGGAGTCGTGGGCGGGGTCTGGACGGGGAGGTGGAGCAAGGGTCACATGGCAGACGAGCTACTGATGACAAGGCCTGTGGGCGGAGCTGAGGACGCAGCTGGCGAATGGCGACAAGGGCGGGAGGTCCGGAGAACCTGTAGGCATCCCCTTGAAACTTACGGCATGTAACATCCGTAACATGATAAACTGATTCGTCATTGTCTCCATTGATGATATCTTGATTTACTCACCTTCTCTTTTCCAGCATGTCTGCCGAGTACTCCAAAGGCTACGTGAAAAAAATCTTTTTGCAAAGGGGGAGAAGTATGAATTTCACCAAACCCAAGTCCACTTCCTGGGTTACGTCATCCGACCCGGTGTAGTGGCGATGGACGAGAAGAAGGTGGCAGCTATTCAACTATGGCTTCGTCCCTGCACCACTAAGGAACTGCAATGCTTCTTGAGGTTTGCTAATTTCTACCGCCGCTTCATCAGGAATTTTAGTGAGGTAGCTGCACCCCAGACTTCCCTTACACGGGGATCAGGATCCCAGTTAAGTTGGACCCCAGAGGTAGAGACAGCGTTTCTACGTCTAAAACAAGCCTTCTGTGCGGCTCCCATTCTTTAACTCTATGGAGGGCACCAGGGGCCCCTTGCATGGGGGGGCATTTCTTCCCTCTTTGGAATAATTACCTTATAACTTCAGATATAAAAGTCACAGACACATGCCTGATACCTAAAATCAGAGTTGACCCCTTTACAATTGATTGTAGGAAGTTCAATAACGAAATGAATAACCTGTGTATAATTTATGGACATGCGAATATAACAAAAACAGCTGGAAAAATACAAAAACCTGTCTTTGTGTCTTGGATTTTTGTAAATATTTCAAAAACTACATGATGGAATAGGTCCAATTTTAAAAATCTGGTTCCCAAACTTGTTTTCTACATGTGTGCCCAATTTCATATCATTTGATGCAGCCCAACAGGTTTTACGGAGGAAAGAGCAAATGGTGCAACTGGGAGCCTTTCCTATCCAAAACCTAACCTAAACTAATCTGAAACTTATCCAAAATGGCAATAGTGTAACTAGCAGTGTTTTTTGGGGTAGCAACTTTCTTTCTAAATGCATTACCACTTATAGGTCATAAGTAACAATTTGTCACACATCATCACCACACATTTGTAGGAAAATCTATATTTTATTCACACGACTTGTGCCAAACTTATCCAAAACCTATCCAAAACCTATCCAAACTGGCCACAGTGTAACTAGCAGTGTTTTTTGGGGTAGCGTCTTTCTTTCTAAATGCATTACCACTTGTGGGTCATAAGTAACATTTTGTCACACAAAATCACCACACATTTGTAGGAAAATCTATATTTTATTCACACGACTTGTGCCAAACCTATCCAAAACCTATCCAAAATGGCCGCAGTGTAACTAGCAGTGTTTTGGGATAGCGTCTTTCTTTCTAAATGCATTACCACTTATGGGTCATAAGAAACATTTTGTTTCTAACCCTAACCCTGCATAACTGTGCCCAAACAAAGCCCGACAAGTGCCCCGCATAACTGTGCCCAAACAAAGCCCGACAAGTGCCCCGCATAACTTTGCCCAAACAAAGCCCGACAAGTGCCCCGCATAACTTTGCCCAAACAAAGCTGACAAGTGCCCCGCATAACTTTGCCCAAACAAAGCCGACAAGTACCGTACATAATGTTGCCCAAACAAAGCCGACAAGTACTGTACATAACTTTGCTCAAACAAGGCCGACAAGTGCCCCGCATAACTTTGCCCAAACAAAGCCCCGCGTAACTTTGCCCAAGTGAAAGCCAAAAGCGCTGCATTACTTTGCACACTTCAAAGCTTGACAAAGGCGATGCGGAACTTTTCCCAATGTACCACAATACAAGTGTTACCAAAGCAAATGTTAATTGTAATTTACTGAATCACGGAATTATAAAAATCTATAGAATAAAAGAGTAAACTGTAAATAAATGTACTTATGTCGAGCGTTGCATCCTCTCCGCGCAAAAAAGCGTCCTCCTCCATCGAATCAATGGATAAAAGCGACACTTTCTTCCCCCGAACCACTCTTCAAAATCATCTTCTGTGCTTTCTCAACAGTGAAAGTCATCCGAGCCATTTTTCTTCAGTCAAAAAAGTTGTTGTCCGAAAATAACTGGGTAAACTCACGGAGACTACGTGCGTAATGCGTAATCGAGACACTCCCACAAATACTGCACCTGCAGATAATAAGTTGCGCATTCATGTCCCCAGCGCGAAAAACAATGCCCAATCAGCACATCCCATACCATTTTGCAAACCTTAGACACACCTCTATTGGATGAAGCAAATGACACTGTAATTTGATGTTCATGTAAAAAGTTTATTATGGTGAAACATAACCATGGGCAAAGGTTCAGTGCGTAAAAAATAATGTGCTAGCAGGGAAGCAGAGCATATATCTGAAAAAATACTTGACAATGAAGGATTACAGTGATTGATTTATGTACATAAGAGATCAAGCTTTCAAACGAGGGTAACTTTGTCATTTTATTCATTGGTTTTCTTCTAAAACTCCGAAGATAATAAACATTGCACGAATGTACAGAATGCCGACTGACATTTTTCCGCGATGAGTGAGCAAGCTATTTCAGAGCATTACAGTAATATTTATGGAAAAATGCGTGTTTTGTCTTAATACTGTGACGGTTTATGAATTATTGGCCGTGAAAGAAATAGTTTGAAGTGCTTAGTTTTCATTTTATTAACACTTATATTTTACTTCCTGACACTCGACCCGTTTAAAGATGGCTACCATGGTCATTTTATTTTTACTTGTTACAAAAAAACCATGGCACAAAAATTGCGCAACTTTCTACAGATATTATCTGAAAGGTTTTTTGTAGTGTAACAAGCCGTTTTTGGTTGATTTGATACATTTGTTTCTTTTATTGAACGTCATTTTTTTTTGTTATTGAAAATTTGGACGTATGCGTCCGAACCACTAGGCGGCGACAATGAAAGAGTTAACAACCACACCATGAAAACCCCTTTGAGGTCGAGGTTGATGCCTTGGAAGCGGGTGTCGGAGCTATCCTCATTCAGAGGGATCAGGTAACCGGTCGTCAATATCCGTGTGCCTATTTCTCTAAGAAGTTTACCTTCACAGAATGGAATGACGACGTCAGGAATTGGGAGCTCTTGGCCATTAAGCTGGCTTTAGTGGAGTGGAGACAATAGCTCGAGGGGGCTCATCATCCGTTCCAGGTGTTCACGAACTACCGCAACCTGGAATATCTACAGAACGCTAAGCATTATTTTTACAACATGGCGCCTGTGATTGGCTGTGCCTCGGCTCATCTCCTGTTGTTTAAGCTATTAATGATCATTTTCTCCACATACGTGATTATTTCGGCCCGAGTAACTGCTGAATGTGTCCTGGCTTTATGGACTTATGATCAGGATTCGTTGTTTTATATCAGAACGTTGATGAACCTGTTTGATAAATCTCATAAGTACAAACAGGCGTTTCCTCCTCTGTTTATAATTGATCAAGACTCACCTGACTATTTACTGCTATGTCGGGTACCGGACAAGCCCCGTAGGAGATCCAGGAAGAGAGGTTCTCGATCTGGTGTTCAGGTTAAGCGAAGGCGTGCTGTAGCACGTGGGAGCTCCGCTGTCTTCGGCCGCCGGGATCGAGCCCGATGCCTACGCTGGATTCCTCTCCTCAAGGTGTGCGACGGCGTAATCATGCCGCCGCCTGCTCAGACTAAATCAAGTGTCCTGGATCTTTCACAGCATTGGAGCTGTGGTCAGGGTTTTTTGTTTCCATCATTTACTTCCGTGTTTGTACCGGCTCTATCTGCATGGACCAACTGCAGTGCACATGACCGTCGGACCTGCCTTCGTCCAATCCCCTTGCGCATCACAGATACTGCCCTTGTGACGACATCTGAAATTCATGTCGGCTTGCTGAATGCTCGTTCTATTGCTAATAAATCGCATTCATTGAACAATCTTTTTTCAAGAGAAAATCTGGATATTTTGTGCCTTTCGGAGACATGGCAGAGAGAAGAAGAGTTTATTTATTTGAATTATCTCTGTCCAGCTTATAGTTCTGCCGTTGGGAAGCCCCGCCCCTGCCGCCGGTCTGGCCCTTGTGCATAGAAATGACTATAAATGCAATGTGGTCCAGTCTCAAGAATTTTCTTCTTTTGAATTGCACATTGGTAAAAGTGGGTTCCTCATCCCCTTTCTATTGTGTGTTGATTTACCATCCTCCTGGCCCTGCTGCTGTCTTTTTAAAGGATTTTGGTGCCTTCTTGTCCTCGATTATAAAGTTAGAATCTGTTTTAATCCTTGGGGATTTTAATCTTCATGTTGATGACGGCTCATCTTGTCCTGCAATGGAACTTTTAACATTGACTGAAGCTTTTAATTTTGAGCAGCATGTTTCTGAGCCAACCCACCAGAGAGGCCATATTTTAGATTTGGTTTTTACTCTTGGCCTTGACATTTTAAATATGTCTGTAATTGATGTCCATTTGAGTGATCATAGTCTTGTCTTGTTTGATCTTTACTTTAGTCCTGAGCCCAAGCCTTTAGGAGTAAGGTCTCAGAGACGTCTTATCACTGAAAACACTTGTGTTAGCTTTTCTGTTATGTTTGACACTCTTTTATTCAGGGATTGTGTTGATGTGGATGTTTTCATGCATTGTTTTAATAATCATTGTGTAGAAATTCTTGACCAGGTGGCCCCTGTTAAATTAAATTTGTCCTCACAGAGAAAATCGTGCCCTTGGATAAATGAAGGCATCTTAAGTCTTCGGCGACTATGTCGAAAGACTGAACGCCTATGGAAATCCTCTAAACTTGAGGTGCATAGGCTCTATCTCAGGGATCTTGTGTCGTCATACAATGTGATAGTTGAAAATGCCAGGTCTGACTATATTCGTCAGCTGGTAACTACAACTAAGAAAAATCCAAAAGTGTTATTTGACACAATAGATTCTCTTGTACGTCCTGCTGCCCCAGTTACCCCTGTTTTCTGTGAGGCTGATTGTAATTCCTTTTTGAGATTTTTTATTAACAAAATCAAGTCGATTAAAGATAAAATTCTGCCCTTTCCAGGGGGTATTCCTGCTGTTTGTGAGCCTGTCCCCAGCATGTGGTTCTCTTTTGCGACTGTGACGCTTGCTGATATCTCGCTGCTGGTGACTAAGATGAGGCCCTCCTATTGTTTATCCGACGTCCTCCCTTGTAGTGAGTCAATAGGCCCGTGTGTTACCAAAATGGTTAATCTCTCCCTGTCAACCGGTGTTTTTGTTTCCCAAAAATTTTAAACATGCCATAGTGGAGCCATTATTGAAAAAAGTAGGCTTAGATCCAACGGACCCCAACAGCTTTAGGCCTATTTCTAAGCTTCCGTTTCTTTCTAAGATCCTTGACAAGGTGGTCTATGAACAGTTGTCTTCTTTCCTGAATCAAAATAACATCTTTGAACCATTTCAGTCCGGTTTTCGTAAATACCATTCTACAGAAACGGCTTTACTGAAAGTGTCCAGCGACATTATGATGGCTGCTGATTCTGGAAAACACATTGTTCTGGTTCTCTTGGACCTGTCTTCAGCTTTTGATACGATTGATCATCAGGGCCTGCTGATGAGACTGAGGGATCAAATAGGTTTATCAGGGACAGTTTTACAGTTTTCTTCTTATCTATCAGGGCATAGTTTTAGTGTTACAGCAAACCAAATAAGGTCTGAGTCTGCGGATTTATTGTGTGGAGTGCCCCAAGGCTCTGTCCTGGGTCCTGTTCTTTTTTTGCTGTATTTGACCCCTTTGGGTAAGATCATCTAACAGTTCAGTGACGTTTCTTTCCACCAATTTGCCGATGATATTCAGCTGTATTGCTCTTTTAAACCGTCTGAGATGCATAACTTAGATTCTTTGTTCCATTGTTTAGTGGAATTAAAAAAATGGCTAAGCATAAACTCCCTACAGCTAAACGCAGACAAAACTGAAACTCTGGTTATTGCCCCTGTTGATTCAATCCCGGGGATTAAACAGTTCCTGGGTGATCTAGGTACGTATGTGAAGTCCAGCCTTAGAAATATGGGAGTTATATTTGACAGTGAAATGTCATTTATGCAGCATTGTAAGCAGCTAACGAGAAACTGTTTTTTTTTTTCAGCTTAGGAACATCTCCAAACTTAGATCAATGGTCTCACGAGATGATTTGGAGCTTCTCATTCATGCTTTTGTGTCTTCACGTTCTATACCTTGTACCAATACATATGATGGACTTGACGCCTCCGCAAAAAGCGGTAGAACGTCAGCAAGCAGCAATGACTGCGCGGCTCCAGTGTCTCGCAGGACCTTAATTTCCTTCTTTTCTGAACCCAGAACGGATACTGTGCCTAGCAAAACAAACGGCTGAAACGCGGGGTCCACATCGCCATCCTCTAACGCCTTGCCTGGAGAAGAGGATAAGGTGGTCACCAGAGTCACACCTAAAGTGGACTTCGTTTGGCCCGAACCCGTACGATCAGCCTTGGTCTTTAATGCGGCACAGTTTGCTATCACGTGACCAACTTTGTGACAGTAGAAACATTCTCTGTCTTCCAGTGGAGGTAATCCCGATCCACGAGTCCCGACAGCGATCCCCATCCTACCCGCAGGCAGCTTACGGCTGTTGCTGACCTCGCGCACCGTCGAAGCAGCAAAGATGGCCTTATGCGTGAGGGTAAACTCATCTGCCATCACAGCGGCCTTCTTCACAGTCCCGACCTGTTGTTCATTCAGGTAAGTAACAACCCGCTCCGGTAAACACTTTTTGAATTCTTCTAATAGGATTAACTCCCGAAGTGACTGAAAATCAATAACGTTACATGCAGTAAGCCACTTATCAAACAAAACGCTTTTTTCCCTGGCCAGCTCCACGTATGTCTGAGCTGGCAGTTTTTTATAGTCCCTGAAACGCTGCCGATAGGCTTCAGGGACCAACTCATACGCTTGCAACACAGCTCCCTTCAACGCTTTATATTCAAGTCCGTCTTCCATGGACAACGCAGCACATACATCTTGGGCCTTACCCGTAAGTCTGCACTGCAACATTAACTCTTTCATTGTCGCCGCCTAGTGGTTCGGACGCATACGTCCAAATTTTCAATAACAAAAAAAAATGATGTTCAATAAAAGAAACAAATGTATCAAATCAACCAAAAACGGCTTGTTACACTACAAAAAACCTTTCAGATAATATCTGTAGAAAGTTGCGCAATTTTTGTGCCATGGTTTTTTTGTAACAAGTAAAAATAAAATGACCATGGTAGCCATCTTTAAACGGGTCGAGTGTCGGGAAGTAAAATATAAGTGTTAATAAAATGAAAACTAAGCACTTCAAACTATTTCTTTCACGGCCAATACTTCATAAACCATCACAGTATTAAGACAAAACACGCATTTTTCCATAAATATGACTGTAATGCTCTCAAATAGCTTGCTCACTCATCGCGGAAAAATGTCAGTCGGCATTCTGTACATTCGTGCAATGTTTTTTATCTTCGGAGTTTTAGAAGAAAACCAATGAATAAAATGACAAAGTTACCCTCGTTTGAAAGCTTGATCTCTTATGTACATAAATCAATCACTGTAATCCTTCATTGTCAAGTATTTTTTCAGATATATGCTCTGCTTCCCTGCTAGCACATTATTTTTTACGCACTGAACCTTTGCCCATGGTTATGTTTCACCATAATAAACTTTTTACATGAACATCAAATTACAGTGTCATTTGCTTCATCCAATAGAGGTGTGTCTAAGGTTTGCAAAATGGTATGGGATGTGCTGATTGGGCATTGTTTTTCGCGCTGGGGACATGAATGCGCAACTTATTATCTGCAGGTGCAGTATTTGTGGGAGTGTCTCGATTACGCATTGCGCACGTAGTCTCCGTGAGTTTACCCAGTTATTTTCGGACAACAACTTTTTTGACTGAAGAAAAATGGCTCGGATGACTTTCACTGTTGAGAAAGCACAGAAGATGATTTTGAAGAGTGGTTCGGGGGAAGAAAGTGTCGCTTTTATCCATTGATTCGATGGAGGAGGACGCTTTTTTGCGCGGAGAGGATGCAACGCTCGACATAAGTACATTTATTTACAGTTTACTCTTTTATTCTATAGATTTTTATAATTCCGTGATTCAGTAAATTACAATTAACATTTGCTTTGGTAACACTTGTATTGTGGTACATTGGGAAAAGTTCCGCATCGCCTTTGTCAAGCTTTGAAGTGTGCAAAGTAATGCAGCGCTTTTGGCTTTCACTTGGGCAAAGTTACGCGGGGCTTTGTTTGGGCAAAGTTATGCGGGGCACTTGTCGGCCTTGTTTGAGCAAAGTTATGTACAGTACTTGTCGGCTTTGTTTGGGCAACATTATGTACGGTACTTGTCGGCTTTGTTTGGGCAAAGTTATGCGGGGCACTTGTCGGGCTTTGTTTGGGCAAAGTTATGCGGGGCACTTGTCGGGCTTTGTTTGGGCACAGTTATGCGGGGCACTTGTCGGGCTTTGTTTGGGCACAGTTATGCAGGGTTAGGGTTAGAAACAAAATGTTTCTTATGACCCATAAGTGGTAATGCATTTAGAAAGAAAGACGCTATCCCAAAACACTGCTAGTTACACTGCGGCCATTTTGGATAGGTTTTGGATAGGTTTGGCACAAGTCGTGTGAATAAAATATAGATTTTCCTACAAATGTGTGGTGATTTTGTGTGACAAAATGTTACTTATGTTACGTTCTCTGCTGCGGTCGCGCAGTTTCGGTTTCTCTCTCTCTCTCTCTCTCTTTGATCCTTAGGTCCGCCCCCGATCATCGTCGTTGCCTCCCAGTGGCGTTGCTACCGGAACTCCCGCCCACCGGCTTCTTTAAAGAGACGCCGCCAGCGGCTGCAAGAGAGTGGTAGCTGGAGAGGGTTTACGTTGAAACTTGTTAATTGTGTATATGCATATATATCGCTTGTGTACCTCGCGGTTTTAACAAAAATTGTGTACCACTCACCTTGTGGGACATTTGCAGGTTGGGTCAGGTTTTATTCTTTATTTTCATCGGTCTTTTGTTGTATCTTCCACTTTATTATAAATATTAGCAATCCGTTTGTTTTCGTTTCTGATTAATACATTGACTCTGGGCATTACATAGGTTATTATTATGTTAGATATATTAGATCAGGCGGACACCACTTTTGTATGTTTTGTTTTCATAGTTGGATTAGAGTAGGTAGGTAGGTTTTTGTTTGTCTTGTTTCTTTCATTAGATAGTGGAGAAAACAAAACTAAGGGTAGGTAGGGATGTTTTGTTTTACTCTTTTTATTTCTTTGGTGTCGTCTGGGCCCAACCCGTAAATACCTTGTGCTTCTGTATTCACTTGTTGTCTGCCATGAAATACAGATGGTTTACTAAAAGCCGTGTTAGAGTGGTGTGTCGGGTGTCCCTGTCCCTGTGTACGTGGGTGCACCTCTTATATCCCTGGCCGTAACAAGTGGGGGCTCGTCCGGGATAACCTTCCTTAGGGGCGCCTACGTACGCAGGTGAGGGGCACGACGACTGGTGGTTATATAATGGTGCTGTTCACGGTGAAGGGCTTTCTGGAGGATCCCTCTGTTTCTGTTTTGGATCGGTGTAGGAAGGATGATCTTATGCAGCTCGTTGTACACTTCGGGATTGCGGTGTCGAGGGCAAAAAGAAAACAGGAGATTAAAATGGCAGTGTTCGACCGGTTAGTAGCCTTGGATATTTTGAGGCGTGAGGAAGTACCTGATTCGGGAGCGTCTAGTTCGGCGGAGTGCGCGGACATGGTGGGGAATGCCGAGGCGGTGCAGCCGTCGGCGGAGATGGGGGATGCCGCTGCGGACGAGTCTGTGGTTCCACCCGTCGCGGCGGGTCTTTCCCCGTTCCAGCCGTTTTCACCTCCCTCTGCATCCTTGGAAAGCGCCCGTTTGAGAGTCCGTCTGGCTCGCATTGAGGCGGAAGCGAGAGATAGAGCGCAGTTGCGTGACTGCGACTTGCGCCTAGAAATGCGTCGGCTTGAAGTGGAAGCCGACAAGGAGGTTCGGCTTCGCCAGCTAGAGTTGGAAGCGGCCAGGTCCGCCGTGACGCCTCCGTACGGAGAAACGTCCCCTTTGGGAAGTTCAGGTACCGATCGCCCTTTTCATCCTTCGACCGTCAAAACGGATTTCGAGATATCGAGGGCGATCCGTTTAATTCCTCAGTTCCGAGAATCCGGGGTAGATGCCTATTTTACTGCGTTTGAGAGGATCGCATTAGCCTTGGGATGGCCAAAAGAAATGTGGTCTTTAACTCTATGGAGGGCACCAGGGGCCCCTTGCATGGGGGGGCATTTCTTCCCTCTTTGGAATAGTTACCTTATAACTTCAGATATAAAAGTCACAGACACATGCCTGATACCTAAAATCAAAGTTGACCCCTTTACAATTGATTGTAGGAAGTTCAATAACGAAATGAATAACCTGTGTATAATTTATGGACATGCGAATATAACAAAAACAGCTGGAAAAATACAAAAACCTGTCTTTGTGTCTTGGATTTTTGTAAATATTTCAAAAACTACATGATGGAATAGGCCCAATTTCATATCATTTGATGCAGCCCAACAGGTTTTACGGAGGAAAGAGCAAATGGTGCAACTGGGAGCCTTTCCTATCCAAAACCTAACCTAAACTAATCTGAAACTTATCCAAAATGGCAATAGTGTAACTAGCAGTGTTTTTTGGGGTAGCAACTTTCTTTCTAAATGCATTACCACTTATAGGTCATAAGTAACAATTTGTCACACATCATCACCACACATTTGTAGGAAAATCTATATTTTATTCACACGACTTGTGCCAAACTTATCCAAAACCTATCCAAAACCTATCCAAACTGGCCACAGTGTAACTAGCAGTGTTTTTTGGGGTAGCGTCTTTCTTTCTAAATGCATTACCACTTGTGGGTCATAAGTAACATTTTGTCACACAAAATCACCACACATTTGTAGGAAAATCTATATTTTATTCACACGACTTGTGCCAAACCTATCCAAAACCTATCCAAAATGGCCGCAGTGTAACTAGCAGTGTTTTGGGATAGCGTCTTTCTTTCTAAATGCATTACCACTTATGGGTCATAAGAAACATTTTGTTTCTAACCCTAACCCTGCATAACTGTGCCCAAACAAAGCCCGACAAGTGCCCCGCATAACTGTGCCCAAACAAAGCCCGACAAGTGCCCCGCATAACTTTGCCCAAACAAAGCCCGACAAGTGCCCCGCATAACTTTGCCCAAACAAAGCCGACAAGTACCGTACATAATGTTGCCCAAACAAAGCCGACAAGTACTGTACATAACTTTGCTCAAACAAGGCCGACAAGTGCCCCGCGTAACTTTGCCCAAGTGAAAGCCAAAAGCGCTGCATTACTTTGCACACTTCAAAGCTTGACAAAAGCGATGCGGAACCCAATGTACCACAATACAAGTGTTACCAAAGCAAATGTTAATTGTAATTTGCTGAATCACGGAATTATAAAAATCTATAGAATAAAAGAGTAAAATGTAAATAAATGTACTTATGTCGAGCGTTGTATCCTCTCCGTGCAAAAAAGCGTCCTCCTCCATCGAATCAATGGATAAAAGCGACACTTTCTTCCCCCGAACCACTCTTCAAAATCATCTTCTGTGCTTTCTCAACAGTGAAAGTCATCCGAGCCATTTTTCTTCAGTCAAAAAAGTTGTTGTCCGAAAATAACTGGGTAAACTCATGGAGACTACGTGCGCAATGAGTACTCGAGACACTCCCACAAATACTGCACCTGCAGAGAATAAGTTGCGCATTCATGTCCCAAGCGCGAAAAACAATGCCCAATCAGCACATCCCATACCATTTTGCAAACCTTAGACACACCTCTATTGGATGAAGCAAATGACACTGTAATTTGATGTTCATGTAAAAAGTTTATTATGGTGAAACATAACCATGGGCAAAGGTTCAGTGCGTAAAAAATAATGTGCTAGCAGGGAAGCAGAGCATATATCTGAAAAAATACTTGACAATGAAGGATTACAGTGATTGATTTATGTACATAAGAGATCAAGCTTTCAAACGAGGGTAACTTTGTCATTTTATTCACTGGTTTTCTTCTAAAACTCCGAAGATAAAAAACATTGCACGAATGTACAGAATGCAGACTGACATTTTTCCGCGATGAGTGAGCAACCTATTTGAGAGCATTACAGTCATATTTATGGAAAAATGCGTGTTTTGTCTTAATACTGTGACAGTTTATGAATTATTGGCCGTGAAAGAAATAGTTTGAAGTGCTTAGTTTTCATTTTATTAACACTTGTATTTTACTTCCTGACACTCGACCCGTTTAAAGATGGCTACCATGGTCATTTTATTTTTACTTGTTACAAAAAAACCATGGCACAAACATTGCGCAACTTTCTACAGATATTATCTGAAAGGTTTTTTGTAGTGTAACAAGCCGTTTTTGGTTGATTTGATACATTTGTTTCTTTTATTGAACGTCATTTTTTTTTGTTATTGAAAATTCGGACGTATGCGTCCGAACCACTAGGCGGCGACAGTGAAAGAGTTAAAACAACTTCATTAGCTGCCTATGTCTTTTAGATATAAGTTTAAGATTCTGGTTCTGGTTTTCAGAGCCTTACTTGGAAAGGCTCCGTCTTATATTAGCGACTTGATCCACCCCTGCACCTCTGCGCGTGCTTTGAGGTGTATGGATCAAAATTTGTTGAAAGTTCCTCGCACTTATTTTCGCACTAGAGGTGACTGTTCTTTCCAGGCTGTAGCTCCTAGGCTTTGGAATGATCTTCCCTCCTCTTTGCACTTAATGGAATCTGTCGTCAATTTTAAGAGAGAACTAAAGACTCATTTATTTGTCCAGGCGTTCAAATAGTTATTTATGGGCAGTTATGATTTTTGTGTGGTCTTGGCTTTTTTGTTATGTTATGTATTTTTCTTTGTTTACTATGTTTTGAAGCACCTTGTGGCTTTTGCCTGTGAAAGGTGCTATATAATAAAGATTACTTACTTATTTAGATTACTTACTTAATTCCCAACAAGCTCGTTGGGCTATGTTCTTTGCCCACTTTCATTTTAAGGTGACCTACCTTCCTGGAAAGAAGAATGTGAAAGCCGATGCCCTGTCTAGACAGTATGACGCTCCCGAAGCCGTCAACCAATCTGAATCTATTCTAGCACCAACCTGCTTCACAGCCACTATTACCTAGTCCCTGGAGGAAGCAATCCGGGTCACGAACGAGTGTGCTGGGCCTCTGGCTGGATGCCCCCAGTTGTTGTATGTTCCCAATCCTCTCCAATCGAATTGGACGATATGTTATTGTCACTGGATATCTCTTTTCTAGCAAGGTGATCCTGATAAACTTTTATGCCCCTAACTTTAATGACTGCAATTTTTTGGAGAAATTATTTTTGATTTTACCTAAACTAGATACAGGATTTCTTATAGTAGGAGGTGATTTTAACCTCATACTAGATGTTATTATGGATAGGTCATCTAATACTCCCCAGAATCTTTCTAAATCTGCAGGAATTGTGAAAAACTTTATGAATCAATATGGTATCTCAGATTCCTGGAGGTTTAAGTTTCCTCAAACCAGAGCTTACTCCTCTTTTTTCAAATGTGCATCACACTTGTACACAAATAGATTATTTTCTACTTGATAATAGACTGTTACCCAAGATTAAGACTTGCTCTTATAATAGTATAGTCATATCTGATCATAGAGCTATTTGTGCTTGATTCCCAAGTCGGCCACCCCCGAGCAGAGTTTGGAGACTCCAACCCTCTTTTACTGGCGGATGATAAATTTGTAGAGTTCATCTCAGCCCAAATTAATTTTTTTCTAGAGACAAATACTTCCTCAGAAACCTCACAAGGTTTAGCTTAATTAAAATGATAGTGTTACCAAAGTTTTTATATCTCTTTCAGAATATCGCTACTTTTATTAAAAAATCTTTCTTTACAACATTGGATACCAATATTATTCCCTTCATATGGGGGAATAGACCGAGTCGAATCAGCAAGACTTATCTCCAAAGACCGAAACAGTCCGGAGGTTTGGCTCTGCCCAATGTTATTTTTTTACTACTGGGCATGTGATGTCCAAAAACTTATACACTGGGTTGAAGATGTATCAGTGGTGGAAAAGGCGGACTGGGTGCAATTGGAGTTCAAATCTTGCAAATACAATTTAGGTTCGGTGGTGTGTGCAGCTTTACAACTTTCTAGCAACAATTTAACTCCAAATGTTATAGTGAATCAATCAAACACAATACGGACTCAGCTCCGAAAACATTTTGGGTTGCAAGGACCTTCTGTGCTCTCTCCTATTAAGTCAAATCACATGTTTATTCCCTCTTGCATGAACTCTATATTCTCTGTATGGTTTGATAAAGGGATTAGAGCAATTCATAACCTGTACATAGGAGACACGCTTGCATCCTTGTCACACATCTATAATTTACCAAAAAAAAATAATTTTTTCTATTACTTACAGATAAGGAGTTTTGTACAAAGGACATTCAACACCTTTCCGAATAAGCCCATAAAATCACATAATGATTATATCTTTGAACTAAAGTCAGACCGTAAAAGACTTATAACAGATTTATAAGCAAATTAACAATATCAACCTTCATTCAACTGAACATTTGAAAAAGGCTTGGAGCTCTAACCTTGGACTAGATCTGTCAGAAGACCAATGGGATTCCATTTTAGACTTAGTGCACACTTCGTCTTCATCTGCCAAGCATAGCCTAATACAGCTGAAAGTTACACACAGGGCTCACCTGACAAAAGCTAAACTAGCAAGGATTTATCCGAACGTTGACCCATCATGCCCTCGATGTCGTGGCCAACCAGCAAATTTAATACATATGTTTTGGCTGTGCCCTAATCTTTCCACCTTTTGGTTAGGTATTTTTAAAGCTTTGGGAGATATGTTTGGAACCCAACTTGATCCTGACCCGGTCTGTTTGGTTTAGTGCCAGAAGAATTTTGTGCTCACTTACCAAATAGTTCATTTATAGTCATTGCATTCACCACTCTTCTTGCAAGATGCTTAATTCTGTTAAAATGGAAGCAATGTACTTCCCCATCCTTCTCGCAATGGATCAGAGATGTTATGTATTTTTTACAGTTAGAAAGAATTAAATATACACTCAAAGGGTCTCTTCAAACCTTTATTAGGATTTGGAGGCCCTTTTTCAATTTCTATGACTCCTTACAAGAACCCCTTGATAGTTCATGACATAAGCATCATAAATACTCAATGGTGGCAATGAGAGGAATTTCTTCCTTCCCCTCCTTTCCTTTCCTATTTTTATTTTTCAATCTTTGTTAAATTACTGTAAATGATTTGTTTATTTTTATGAAATTCTTTATTTTAGTAAGACTATTATTATTTCCTCCCTGTGGGTGGGATATGTCTGGGTGGGAAAGGGGAATTATTGTAAAATGCTTCAATGTTTAGATTACTTGTGTATTACAATAATTGTTCAGATCTGCTAAGATGTACATTTGGTTTCTTTAACCCCCTGTGGGGAAAATATTTTGAAAATCAATAAAAATAAAAAATATTTCACAGCAAGTAGGTCCTAACACCTTTCGTCTCTTGTTACCAAGCATATACCGTATCTGCCTGTCATTTCATGCCTCGCTCCTAAAACCTGTATGGTACAGTGACCCCTCTCCAGATGTGGCAATTCCACCGCCTCGCACCCTACAGGATGGGTCTCAAGTCTACCAGGTTCAGGCACTCTTAGACTCCTGATGACGTGCTGGGGCTCTCCAGTACCTTGTGGATTGGGAGGGATTCAGTCCTGAGGAATGATCATGGGTGCCGGCGGGGAACATCCCGGATCCCGACTTGGTGTCCACTTTCCACCGCAAGCACCCTTCCAAGCCCGCGCCACAGCCACGGGGTCACCCGCCCCATCACCTTTGGCCTCCGGCAGACTGTAACCAATTTTTGAGTAAACGTACTGAGTGTTACGTTGTCTTGTGTCTTCCCTGTTTGCCCTGCCTGTCTTGTCTGCCCTGCCTGCCCGACCTGCCTCCCTCGCCCTTCAATTTTCGAGTAATCACTCCGCTACTTAAAGCAGAAACCACTTCACACATATTGCGAAGTATTGTTGCTATGCATATGAGCCTTTCTTTGTCTTGTGCCTTCCCCGAATTCCATGCCTGTCTCGCCTGCCCTGCCCGCCTGCCTCCCTCGCCCTTCTCTCTGGACCGGTCCTACAGTAATTGTTCCACCCGTCTTGTCGTCATCACGTCTCATCATTAATCATAGGACTGACCTCCCCGGCATCTGACCCCTGGCAACCGACCCAACCACTCTCTGGGACTCCCTTTGGCATTTGGTTTACCTGATTCTCCCATTAAAGTCCCGTTCTCCCGCATTCCAGGGTCCACCTCTTCTCTGTCTGCCTGGTCTTACAGTACTGATGGGTCATCTTTATATCTTTATATTTACTGATATCTGTGAAGAAAATATGATGAATGATAGATCAATGCCATTGGGACAATTTACAATTAAATTGTAAATTACAATTTAATAATAATTTTGACAAAAAATTATCTTTATTCTACAGAGGCAAACCATATATTAGCTGATTACAAATGTAGGATTGGCAGTTATCCCAACCACACACTAATTATATACTAATTTATAAAAAGTATATTTTGTCCCCATAACAAAAAACAAATTGCTTGTATAATCCAACTCTTTTTTTAACCTGTTACAGACTGATGTGCTAAATTTAAAACACTTATAGTGTATTACTTTCGTCATGATTACTGTGAGGTATACAGAGAAAGTGCAAAATAAATTCACCAAGCTCTACACAAGACCAATGCTGCAAACCGATGAAAATATTTCTTATTTTTTTTAACCATTTACAGTCAAACCTCAGATTGCGAGTAACTTAGTTTGCTAGTGTTTTGCAAGACGAGCAAAATTTTTAAATAAATTTTAACTTGATAAACGAGCGAGGTCTTGCAATACGAGTATAATAGATACGCTTTGTCTGCCTAATGTCACGTAATCACAACTGACCTGATGGTTCTTCTCTCTCTCTCGCTGCGGGATTGTGGGTGATCATCTCCCATGCTCAGTCTCAGTTGGCGTGACTCACTCGTATAGTCAAAATTTAGAAGAAAAGCACCACCCGATTAAGGGCGTAGCAGTGCGAGCGATGAATCTGTTTACTGACAATGCAATGTCACATTTCCGCAAAATCGAAATGGAGGCAAAAGCGGCTGTCATTGGATAGGCTCCTTGTTAAAGTCGCACAAAAAGAAAAAGATAGCAGTGATTCCATTAGTTATAGTGAACAAAATAATCCTCCTCTTCTCCTCTCTCTCGTCTCCCTCATATCATCCACGATTCTTTTCAAAGGTATAGTGCAGATTAATTTGTTTTATGTATTTTTACTTTATATTTTGTATTGATAATTTTTTTATAAATATTTTTGGGTTGTGGAACGAAGCATCCGAGTTTCCGACATAGTTATTTTATTTTCTGCGATCACTAGATTCTGATTGTGAATTTGGCTTGTAAGCTATCTGTCTGCTAACAACATAAACAACATGCTAGTGAAAGGTTTTGGGCCTTCTACACTACTCAACATACCATGATGCACTTAGTTAATAGTGTTTTTTTTTCTTTCAAAATGTATTAGAGTGTAATTGTTTTAATGTGCATGGAATACTAGGTTTGTAGAATGAATTGAAGATGAAGGCACTATAATAAAAATGCTAACCTTGTATTTTTTCTTCTGTTTTAGTAATTGCTGTCTGATGGCTGAACAAAGATCTAATCCTGTATGGCAGCATTTCACCAAGCCAACACCAGGAAAAGCCAGGTGCAATATCTGCAGCAGGCTGGTGAGCTTGGGAGCTGAGGAAGAAGTTTGCTGCTATATTGTGCACTAAAAGAGATTCTGATGCTGCTATTTTTATTGTTTATAACTTGTATTGTGTTTTTGTTAAGTTCATATTTAAATTTACACAAGTCAGTATTCAATAAATGCTAAATTTAGTGTATCCTTTGTTATTATTAGTGTGATATTTTATCATACAAATAGAGGGGAAAACATCCAATTTTCGGCCAAAAAATATCAGCAGCATACAGTATATCAGCCATCAGCTGGCCCTGACTCCTAAATATCGGCATCGGCTATTGAAAAACACATATCGGTCTACCTCTACTTGACTCTTGGGACACTTGTATGACGCGTGGAATACTCTCAGCTCTGTCTAAAGGTTGGTCTCTTCCCCCTGAAGACCAAAAAACGCGCATAGTGAATGCGCTATAGCAAAACCTTAGCCGAAATCCTTCCACTGTTCTGGGTCAGTAAGGCTATGCAGTGACATGACAGTGTCCCGAGTGTGCCCTTCCCCATAGAATCTCCTCTCAAGCCCTTGCCTCAGTCTGTCCAGAAAGGTATACTGTAGTATATCCTTCCCCTGCAATACTCCTCCAGGATCTGGACTTGATCATCTTCAGTTGCTGATGTGGAGGAGTATTTCAGTTTTGCAGGGACTTTTCTTCGTCTACCTGGAATCTCTGTTGGTATTTCAATGCCGTTATCCTCTGCTGTTTTCCTGGCTTTATTATAGATTTGAGAGAATTGGTAGTCTCTCCTTAGCTCCACTGCTTGCTTCAGGACACCATCTAACACAGAGTAAGCAGCAGCCATGTCCAGGTCATCCAGCTGGAGAGCTTTAGAGGCAATTGATGTTTCCATGAACACTAGTGTTGCTATTTCAAGAAGCAGAGAAATTCAAAACCTATGCTGCTCAACAGCATTTTAGCATCACTTGCAGCCAGATTGGATGGGTCACACTCTCTCAAATTCATTAGGTACTGTAGGACAGCAGGGAGGACCTTCCTAATTGTCTTCAAGGCATTTTCCCTGCAGCTCCACTGGGTGTCTGAGAGCCTCTATAGCTCAAGGACGCATTGGTCTGGATTGATTGCCATTTGTGTCTCCACAAATACTGCATGGCACATCGTGGAGTTTGCAATGAAGGTGTAAAGTTTCTCGATGACTGTGAGGAAATCCCCAAAGTGTTTGTTGGACTTTGCACTCTCCACTAAAACAAGACTTAAACAATGTGCTTGGGAATGCACATACAATGCGTTCTCGTTTTGTCTCTGAATCCGGGACTGCAGCCTATTGTAATGTCCACTCATATTGGCGGGTCTGTCATATCCCTGTCCACAGATATCATGTATGTTCAGGTTATTTTCATCAAGTAACTTCATCACTACATTCTCCAGTGCCTCTCCCGTTGTTGACACTACGTCACCTAGTTGGACGAAGCGTTCTTTTATAGTCATGTTGTGCACATACCTCACAACAAAAGACACCTGCTCAATATGTGACACATCAGAACTCTCATCCAGCAAAATAGAGAATGGTGATGCTTCTGTCACTTCCTTCTGTACGATTTGTTTCACATAAACACTAAGTGCTTTTATGAGGTCATTTTGTGTTCTATTGGACAGGAGAGACACCTGGGACTTTTGGTTTGATTCTTGTTTTTCCTTGACTACATCAAGAAGAAGCCTGAGTACGCTGTCACATTGGCCAAGCAAATCCACCAGACTTGGAAAATTTCCTGTGTTTGAACTTTCAGCATTACCCCTAAAGGCCAAACCTTGTCTTGCCAGAAATAATGTGATATCCATTAAACAGAAGATTATCTCTCTGTTTGCCTGCCTCTCTCTTTCTTTGGCTGCTTGTGTTACCCGTCTCAGGCTGGAGAGACCCGAAGAGGTAAGTGGAATACACTGCAGAAAAGTACGACAGACACATGAATTTGCCGCGAGCTCTGTTGAGGTTTTATGAACTCTGACCTGAGCTGCTCAATTCCACCTCTCAAAAGCGCTAAGCGCCCTCTACAGGAGGCACAAATGACCATTTCAGGGTTAACCCAAAAATACATTGGAGTCAGTAATGAATTTAGTGATGTGACATTGTTCCTCATACATTTTTTAATTTGTGAATGAGGGGTCAATCTTTTTTATATATACAATATCTGCACACAGACAGTTATAATCTTCGACCCTCTACACTTGCATCTGAGAATCAGCTACCACAAAAGCCATCTGCAGTGTATTTTTCTTAAATGCATTCCACCCGATCATGCTTAGCATATGTGATTCATTGCTCCATTATTTTGACTTTGGCCTGCCTCCACATGTTAACCCCCACAGACTTCCATACTGTCCTGTTCTGAAACCTTTCCTCATTCATGAAAACCCTGCAGCTGAAGTAGTACATGGCATCATTCTGTGGCAAACATTCCAGCCAGGGGTCATCATCATACCAGTGGGTTTGAAAAGAGCGCCCTTCTGCATTTTTTGATAACTTCACAATAGGACGGCAAGGCCCAACTGAATGTGAAAATTTAATAAATGCCTGATTGTATTCAAGATTATTGCTCTGTACATGGGCTGGATCAGTTGGATAACTCAATCTCAGCAAAAAATCCAATTCTGTATTCATGGATTCTGCCTCACTCTTCATCTCAGTATTCTCCCCTGTTGGCATCCTGTCCTGGCCTCCTGTGTTGTCTCTCCTTTCCCTATTTTCTAAGTCTGTACTGTTCTGGTCTGGTCCTGGCTCTTTGTCTGTCCAATGTTAAAAACAACAACAACAACAACAACAACAACAATAATAATAATAATTGGCCCATTAGAAGCAGTACTATATTGTTGTCGTTGTTGTTTTTGTTCTGCACAGGCAAGATCTTTCATAGTTCGAAAGTGCAAAATTACTAATTACAATTAGTCTGAAATAAGTCTGAAAATATGGGCTTATTTCTCTATTTCGCACCAAATAATGTAGCGATTACCATTTCTATCACAATGTCTCTGTCTCACCAGCTGATTTACTTGCTTGCAACCAACTCTGCAAGGATCTGCTCCCCTTTGCTGCCTCCCTGAGCTGCCTCTCTCTCTCTCCAAAATCCTCCTCTTTTCGGAAGGCATTCTAGCTTAGTGTAGCATGCAAATACTCAAAACAGCAATAGGATTTAGGCATTTTACCGTTTTGAATAAAACAATTAATGTAATGCATACCACAACAAAAATGATTACTTCCATCATTTATGTTTCTTGTTAAAACAAATGTTCAAGAATAATCATCAGCAGACGTGTATTTTTCCTACCAAAACAATTAGCATGTGATAACCCAACATGCTATCTGGTAACTGCCTGGTTCATTACATGGGAAACTGAGGCCGGACCTATGAATATTTTAATTCATTTAATTAAAAAATGATGATAGTTCGTTGTTAATCATTTTACGCCTCCATTAGCTTGCTCAATGTAGAGTAAGTTATCTGTGAAGGGCTGCCACCCATAGCGGTGCCCAGGGAGCTGGGGGTTAAGGGCCTTACTCAAGGGCCCGCAGATGTGCTGAGGTTGAGTTTTAACTGGTGAACTTCTCATTATAAGCACACAGGCTTAGCCCACTGAGCTATCTGTGACTCCTGCCGGTGCACCTGATGATTTTAACGCTGCATGCTTGGTGAGTTTTTTTTTTCCTTCCGTTGCCGTTCTCGTTTTCTATTGTGGAAATATGTCCGCTCCGACCATTACCCCGCCGGCTGCTATGAAGCTCGCAGGAGACTTAGGTGCGAACTGGGTACGTTTCGTGCAGACTTCGAGGATTATGTGCTCGTTACGGGGCTCAAGGAAAAGGACAAACCTGTACAGGCTGCAACTCTACGCACTGTAATGGGTGCCGAATGCCACCATGTGTACCGGCACAACCTAACACTGACCGCTGAGGAGCGCAACGACATGACCGCCATTCTGTACGCCCTTGCGGAAAATTTTAGACCAGCAAAAAATCACTTTTCACGTGTGTGTCTGAAAAGTAGACTTAAGCAGTCAGACAATAAGCTCCACCTTATAGACAGTGTAAATCAAACACCAAGAACAGAGCAGGACTGTGAACTGTTCACTATGGAATGCATTGATTCTATGCAAACCACTGGCCAGAAATGGTTCGCGACCCTACACATTAATAACAAGCTCCAGCAGTGTCAGCTGGACTCAGGGGCCACCTGCAATGTTATGGGTTCTAGGGTCAGGATGTGGCTTGCTCGTGGTGTCCGGCTGCGACCGAGCTCCACTAAACTAAAACTCTATTCAGGACAGCTTATAAAGTCACAGGGACGCTTTGTCGCGAATTGTGTTTTTAAGGGGAAGACACACACATTGCAGTTTGAGATTGTGGATACCGACCAACAACCTTTGTTATCAGGCTCCACATGTGAGTGCCTTGGACTTATTCGATTCACCGTCCCGACCACCATCAATGCAACAGATGTTACCATGTCTTATAGCCCTCTGAACAAAGAGGTACTTATCAGCATGTATAAGGATGCGTTCCATGGGCCCATAGAATCCATTCCAGGCATCGTACATTTTGATCTGGATGCATCAGTTAGGCCTATGCAGTGCGCACCTCAGAACGTCCCGGTTGCTATGAAGGATGCAGTGCAAGCACAGCTTGACCAGTACGAGGCTGATGGCCATATCACTTCAGTGACTGGATCAGTAACATGGTCATAGTCAAGAAACCAGACAAATTATGAATTTGCATAGATCCGAAGCACTTCAATAAGGCCCTCCGGCGCTCTCATTACATCATGCCCACACTTGAAGATGTGTTGCACAAACTGCCAAAAGCAAGGATTTTCACGTTAGTGGATGCACGGGACGCATTCTTGCAGTGCAAGCTTGATGACAAAGCAGCTTTATGACAACCTTTTGGATACCTTGGGTGCAGAAAAGGTGGCTCAAACTGCCTTTTGGTGTTTCAGTGGCGCCGGAAGTCTACCAGCGAAAGCAACACAAACTATTGTCTGGCCTCAGAGGTGTGGAACCCATAGCAGATGACATTCTTGTTGTGGGGTGCGGTGACACGGAGGGAGCAGCAGAACATGACCACGATGTCAAGCTGCTTGCCCTCCTGGAACGATGCAGACGTGTCAAACTGAGACTTAGTGTAAAGAATCTGCAGTTCAAAGTGTCTAAAGTATGCTTCCATGGCCACATCCTCTCTTCCAGTGGTCTGAAGCCCGACCCACAGAAGGTAAAAGCTGTGCTTGAAATGCCCCCACCACAGGACATCAAGGCTGTGCAACACTTTGTTGGCTTCGTCACCTATCTGTCAAGATTTATGCCCAGACTGTCAGAGGTATGTGAGCCTCTGAGGAGGCTTACTGGTAAAGACTCAGTGTGGCACTGGCTCCCAAAACACGATGCAGCTGTTCAAGAAATAAAAAGTCTGATCACATCTACCCCGGTCCTACAATACTACGATGTTTCCAAGCCTGTCACAATCCAGAGTGACTCCAGTCAGCATGGACTTGGCTGCTGTCTCATGCAGGAGGGTAAGCCGGTTGCTTTTGCTTCTCGAGCTCTGTCGCCTTCTGAACAAAGCTACACTCAGATTGAGAAAGAGTGTCTGAGCATCGTGTTTGCGTGCCAGAGATTCCACCACTATCTCTATGGACGCGACTTGGTTACTGCTGAAACGGACCATAAGCCTCTTGTCTCTATCTTCACCAAGCCTCTGCTTAATGCACCAAAATGCCTACAGAGCATGCTCCTTGCACTACAGAACTACAATCTGGAAGTTGTGTACAAGCCGGGCCCTGAGATGCACCTCAGTGACACCTTGAGCAGAGCTACTGCTTCCGGCGCACTTCCAATCTCGATGCATGGACACCATATAATCTGTAGTCTGGCACAAGAGGTTTCAGACCTTGAACACATTGCTCAGTGTGAATACCTCAATGTCACTGATGCACATCTCCTGAGAATCCAGGAGCATACACACAGAGATGCTGCACATCGAGAGCTTGAACACCTCGTCTGGCATGGATGGCCTGCTCGCAAAGAGGACACGAGTCTGAGCACGAGAGAGTACTGGGCAGTCAGAGACGAACTTAGTGTCCAGGATGGCATTATTTTCAAGGGGCCAACGGTTGTTATCCCTAGGTCTCTGCGCCATGAGCTGCTGATCCGCATCCACTCCAGTCATTAGGGTGCAGATGCCTGCTTCAGGCAGGCTCGGGAATCACTGTATTGGCCAGGTATGCAAAATGAGAGAGAGATAGAATGCCGGATTCGTCAAAATGACAGGTTGGGTCAAAGGTCACAAAGGTCAAATAAATCAAAAAGTGACAGGTGGGGGCTGCAAGCCGGGTGACGTCATGAGGTAGTGGGAGGGGGGGTTTTTTTTTTTTGGCTGTGAGCCAGTTGAGCGTTGGGATAGGGGTTTATTTGTATATAGTTTATTATAATTATTATAATTTAATTATGTATTATTATTTAATTATTTATTATTATTTAAGTATTATTTTATATTGAGTAGAGTGCTTATGAGTGTGGTGTATTGTCTGCATCCACCGGGTGCCGAGCAGGGGGACTGAGCAGGGGGGTTGTTGTGTTAAGGTCCCAAACACTGGGTCTGAGTGGGTGGGTTACCTGATGGAGTGTGAGCGTACGCTGTACCACCGTGGTAAGGTCCGTGGCTTTGGAGAATCTGTAGAAAAGGGCTCTGAGAGAGCGATGCTGTGTCTGTTGCGGTACCGTGGTAAGGTCCCATGGCTTTGGATAATCCGCAAAGGACTCGGAGAGAGCGATGCCGGAGAGCTGAGAGTTGTGCTGCGCGAGACTGAAAGAAATCCTGTGAGAATGACCAAGTTGGAGCTAAGAATGAGAGGAGGAGCTGGGTCTGACGTCCAGTAAAAAAACGCTTAGCAGTAGTTTGACCGTCTGTGTGTGTCTGTGTGTGTGTCTGTGTGTGTGTGTGTGTGAAAGCCGACACCCCCCTGCAGCAGTAGCAGTTTGGCCTTGTGTTTTTCCTCATGCAACCTATGTACATCCCGATAGGTCAAATCCCGGTCAAACTGTAATTTCGGCCACAGATCAAGTTTGACACTTTGTATTTCAGTAAATTTTGGTTGAAGTTTTGTCTTTTCCCCCCGACTCCCCGCCACACATCAAGTTTGACATTTTGTATTCCAGTAAATTTTGTCTTTTCCCCCCGACTCGCCCCATACCGTCTGCGCAGTTAAAACGTACATCGAAATAGACAACAGATAAAACTTGACAGGACGTATATTTCACCTTAAAGAATCCTAAAAAGTAACCAACCACAGAAATTTTTAGTATGCCGAGAAGGGTTTCACTCCTTTGGTAAAGAGACACAAGTACCCCACACCCAGTATCATCAAGGCCTTGCCCTACTGGAAAGAGAAAACTACTCGGGACCTGCATAGAGTGAGTATATTATTTCTTTTATGCGTGTTTTATGATAAACACCATACAATAAAATAACTTAAAATAATTATTTTATTTTTAGAGATTCAGCTATTTTGGGTTTGTTTTTTTCTCTACGGGAGACGCTGCGGATAGAAAACTCCATATAGTGAGTATATTATTTCTTTTATACGTGTGATAAAAACGCTATTCATTAAAAATAACTTATTCTAATAATAGGTATTCTCTATTATTTTATGTACAAGAGAGACGGTGCGGACCGGTCAAGAGAAAATCTACGCAAGACCTGAATCATCAGATATGGACGGAGCAACACCCCCTCCTCTACCCGAAGCGCTATTAAATGAAATGGACAACATCAACAACGGTAATAATGATGAAAATGATGCGGTTTATCAACACGACTCGCCAGCACCACCACCAGCGCCTATACCCGAAGCGTTATTAAATGAAATAGACATCATCAACAACGCTAATAATGATGAAAATGATGCGGTTTATCAACACGACTCGCCACCCGCGGCATCTGGTGAATCCAGGGTCCAAGAGCCCTGTTTCCTACCGTCCTTAGAGACATTAATAAGCATGTTAAATGAAAGGGGCTCTGAAGCAGAAGCGGTGCTGCTCGACGACGAGGTCGCGTGGTCCCCCGCGGATTCTGAATTGTGGGAAGTCTTGTCAGACGTAGAATTTCTTCTCGATGCCGAGGAGATTGAAAATGACTTGGGACTGGGGCAATTTGAAAATGTTGAACAGGACGGTGGCGGTGGTGACTTGGATCACCAGCCTGACGGGGTCGTGCATCGGCGCAGATTCAATAATGTACAGATTAGGCGGATTCTAAATATTCCGCGACCTAGAAACGAAGCCAATTTCCGCGAGTACTATGAAAATGTAATCGAGGGGTTTCAAAATATTGTGAATGAGGCGATACCTTACGCCGCATGGGGAGCTTATATTCAGGTCACCCTGCGCGGTGACTTTTTAAACGACGAGTTGTCGCAAATTGTACGGTATGGGGAAGGGGAGCTGACAGATTTCCAGCAATTGTTGGATCGCCTGGTTCAGTCTAATCAAGAGATTTTAAACGATTCCAACCTAGAAGTAATAGTAGACGTAATAAATATCCCACGCGGTGGCGGCGTTGGAAACAAACGTAAACTACAGACCATGTTAGCTTCAGAAATAATTTCTAAAAAAGCCAAACACATGTTTATCATTCAGAACGACAGCAGAGCGTGTTTCGCTATAAACTTGGCTCATCTGCTGCACGAAAACTTCACTGACGCAGAGGCTGAAAAGCTCGGCCTGGAGTTACAGGAGAAAGCGGGTTTCACCCCCGACTACGCAGTCGCTTTGAATGACATTATCAATTTTGAGAAAATCATTGATTGCAAAGCAGTGGTGTATTATCAACAACATTATTCAAACAATCTCCAAATTTACCAGACACCCACACCTACCGACGATAGACGGGTGGTGTATTTCTTTTTACACAAACAGCATTTTTACGGCATTAAAAGCGCCAAGGGCTTCTTAGGGGCGAGCTACGTTTGCACTAGCTGTTTCAAAGGGTTCGACTCGCCTCATTCTCATCGCTGTAAAAAATTTTGCAGCGTCTGTCAGACTAATTGTAAAGAAGGTGAAATCACACCGGGGATAGTGTGTGAGCGGTGTAATCTCAGATGCTTAAATAACATGTGCTTCGAGCGTCACCGTACGCCGAGGGTCTGCCCCGTTAGGGGTGAGATTGCTAGCCCCTGTGACAAGTTCAAAAAATGCAAAGCTTGCGGGCTCAACTACTACCAAAGTCCCGAGAACCCAAAACCGCACTCGTGTAAAACAGTAAAATGTAATATATGCGACGCTAAGTTGCAGTCAGCAGAATCAGACATATCCACCCCACATCTCTGCTATTTAAATCCAATCGAGAAATCTAACAAAGGGAAAGCGGTCGCCCAAAGCGGCGAGGGCAGTAAAAAGCCCCCCAAATATGTGTTTTTTGACTTTGAAACATCCCAGAGCTCGGGTACCCATATCCCGGTTTACGTGTGCGCCATCTCCGATCAGAATGAGACAATGACCGCCGAGGGGCCAGACTGCGCGCTGCACTTTCTCAGACATTTCAGGACGCCCTACTATACAGGGACGTGTTTCATTAGTCACTATGGAAAGGCGTTTGATAATTACATAATACTGAACGCTATGGTGAAGGAAGGAGTGGAACCGCGTGTGGTGTCACAGGGGAATAAAATCATTCTCATCCTGGACAGCGTGTTTGAGCAAAGGTACATCGACAGTCACTGCTTTCTAAGCATGCCGTTGAGAAAAATCCCCGATGCAATGGGGTGCTCGACTCAGATGCGAAAAGGCTATTTTCCGCATCATTTCACAGACATGGAAAAGTTTAGTTACGTGGGGCCCTACCCTCCTCCCGATCAGTATGGGCCCGAGCAAATGCCCTGCAAAGAACGCGACAAGTTTTATCAATGGTACGACGGTGTAAAGCACCAGACCTTTAATTTTCACAAAGAGATGATCGCTTACTGTAAGAACGACGTGGAGATTCTGAGAGAGGGCTGCTTGCGCTTCCTGCAGGAGTTTGAAACGCTCACGGGTTGCGACCCCTTCTCCACGGCGACCATCGCTTCGGCCGCGTTGCTGGTTTACAGGACAAATTTCCTGCCCAGAGATACGATCGCGATCCCGGACGTCTGGGATTACAGGAGGCAATACAAAAGTTATTCCAACGTCTCGATCCAGTGGCTGGAATTCGTGGGCCGCACGCGCGGCATAGAAATTCGACACGCGCTGCGCGGGGGTGAAGTGCGCGTGGGGCGCTTTCACCTAGACGGATACGCTGAGATAGAGGGAGAGAAATGGGCTTTCGAGTTTCTAGGCTGCCAGTTTCACGGCTGTCCTAAGTGCAACAATGAACACGATGTCTGCCCCCTGACCCGCGAGAGCTTCGGTGCCCTGTACGTTAAAACAAGGGAAAAACTCGAGGTGTTGCGCCAAGAGTTTAATATGAACGTAGAATCCATCTGGGAACACGAATGGGCTCATGCTAAAACTCACGACCCACAAGTGCAGAGTTTCCTGTCAGACTTTCAGCCCCCTGACCCCCTTAGGCCGCGAGAAGCGCTGTTTGGGGGTCGGACGTCGGCGATTCGCCTACGTTACGACGTCACGGGGGAAGAGCGCGTCCACTACGTGGATTTCACGTCGCTGTACCCGTACACTCTGGCTAAATGTGAATTCCCCGTGGGGCACCCGGAAATCATTCATTCAAATTTTAAACCTCTGAATGAATACTTTGGCCTGATCAAAGCCACTGTGAACACCCCGCGCGAGCTGTTTTTCCCCGTCCTACCCACCAGACTGCCAAATGGGAAACTCGTGTTTACACTGTGCAGGACGTGCGCGATCGACAACAGGCAAGAGGGGGCATGCCCCCATTCTGACGCAGAGCGTGCGCTGACCGGCGTGTGGGTCTCTCCGGAGTTCAATCTGGCTTTAGACAGGGGCTATACTGTCGTGAAGGTGCACGAAGTGTGGCATTTTCCCCAGACCAGCGGCGACCTGTTTAGAGAATACATTAAAACCTTTCTCAAAGTGAAGCAGCAGGCTTCGGGCTACCCCGACGACGCGACCGATGACGCGGGTCGCAGGGACTACATTGAAAACTATCTCGAGCGCGAGGGGATCCAATTGGAGCCCGATAAGATAGTGTCTAACGGTGGTAAGAGGCAGGTGGCCAAGCTTCTGCTTAACTCTTTGTGGGGTAAACTGGCGAAGAGGAACAACATGCTCCAGACATGTATAGTGTCTGACCCGGGGGAGTTTTTTAATTTTTTATGCTCGGAGCTGTACGAGATTTCCAGCTTCGCGTTTGTCAACGACGAGGTCGCCCTCATCCGCTGGCGATACAGGTCTTCCTACAAAGTGCCGCCGGGAAAGACCAACATATTCATAGCGTGTCAAACTACCGCGTGGGGGCGGCTGATGCTTTACAAAGAACTGGAAAAATTGGGGCATAGGGTGCTGTATCACGACACAGACAGCATCGTGTACATAAGCAGGCCGGGTGAATATGAGCCGGCCTTAGGCAATTACCTGGGGGAGCTCACGTCCGAATTAGCCCCCGACGAATACATTGCTTCGTGGGGTGCGCTGGGACCAAAAAGTTACTGTTACCGACTCAACAACGGGAAAACACAGTTGAAATGTAAGGGTATAACTCTAAATTATGAAACCTGTCAAAAGGTAAACCTTGACAGTATGATTGGATTGATTGAAAACTACATCGGTGGATGTAGGAATGATCCCCCTATAATGACGCACTACAACAAAATCGACCGCGACATGAAAAGTTTTCGCCTGTTTAATAGGCCTCTAGACAAAAAGGTCAGGGTCGTCTATGACAAACGCAGATTGTTGACTAGCGGGGAAACTCTGCCTTTTGGTTACTGAAATGTAAAATGTTCAAAGATGTTTTAAAATGAAAAGCTTTTCCAAAGATGTTCATTTGTTTTAAAATGAAAAATGTTCATAGTATGATGTTTTAAAAGTTTTTTCCAAAGATGATTTTTTTAAAATGTTCATAGTAAGATGTTTTTTAAAAATGAAAAGTTTTTCAAAGTAAGATGTACATTTGTTTTTTAAAATGAAAGTTTTTCTAAAGATGTTTTTTTAAAATGTATCATGAAAGTAAGATGTTTTAAAGTGAAAGTTTTTTAAAATGTATCATGAAAGTAAGATGTTTTAAAGTGAAAGTTTTTTAAAATGTATCATGAAAGTAAGATGTTTTTTAAAGTTGTTTTTTTCAAAGATGTTCATTTGTTTTAAAATGTAACTTGTGTACGAAAATGTTTTGTACATTTATCACAAGATTTTATAAAAACTTTTATACACGCATTTTGGGTTTGTGTGTGTGTGTGTGTGTGTGTGTGTGTGTGTGTGTGTGTGTGGAAAGGATTTAAAACAATAGGGTAGTGTTTACCGTTTCATCAGTGTTTTTTTGGAAGATGATGGGTAGCGACGTGAGAGAGGTCGACTTTGATCACCGTTTAGAATTGCCGTTTACGGCGATAATCGCCGGGGCGAGTTCTTCGGGGAAAACCTATTTTACTAAAGAATTGCTGTTAAATCAGAGTCACTGTTTCATAGGGGGAGCCGTTAAAAAAATTGTGTGGTGTTACGCTTCCCATCAGCCGCTTTATGATGAATTGCGTGATCGGATCAGCGAAATTGAATTTATACAAGGGCTGCCTAAAAGCTGGGAAGATGAGGAGCGTTTCCCCTCCGGCTCCTTGATAATCATCGATGATTTGATGGACAGCGCGTCCGAAAATAAACTCGTGGCAGAAGCGTTCACGAGATTCAGACATCACCGTCAAATCTCGGTCATATACCTAGTGCAGAACGTATTTCACCAGGGCAAGTACAGTAGGACTATAGGTCTAAATACTACTTATTATTGTCTGTTTAAGAATGTGCGGGACAGAATGCAAATCAAAGTTTTAGCTCAGCAAATGTTTCCTTGGCAGAAAAAGTTTTTTCTAGATGCCTATGAAGAGGCCACTCGACCCGCACACGGGTATTTATTGGTCGATTTAAGAGCCACGTGCCCAGAAGAGTTCCGACTCAGGACCGGTTTATTACCGGGGACGCTTCCCGTCCTCTTTCTACCAGCGAGCCATTGATTGATTGATTTAACATTACTGAGCCATGTCCGAGCATCTCAGGAAACAACTGCCGACCCTTAAAGTTTTACAGAGGATGAGGGGGGTGAAACGTAAAAAGATTCTTTCGGACCCATCTAATAACATAATTTTGGCTCTCTCCGAAATCTGTCTCAATCTTATAAGAGGCCGTATACCTTTATCCGTAGCTCAATTTAACAAGCTTAAGAAGCAGAAAAGGCTGATTAAGCTTTTCGCCTGTAAGAAAAACAGCGTCGCGAGGAAACGCAAGGCCGTGCTTCAGAAAGGAGGATTTTTGTTACCGCTGCTGTCAGTGGCTCTGCCATTCATCACAAGCCTGTTCACCAGTAAGACGGCTAACTAGCTTTTGTGTGTTTGTTTTTTCCACCACCGGCATGAGCGAGGTAAAAAAAATGTTCCTGTTGAGCCCCCAACAACTCCGTATGCTGACCCAGAGGGCGACCCCGCATACCACCACCATCGGGGAATCGGCCCTGGGTGAACTTGAAACCCAGATGCACGGTTTATTAAATCAGCCGGGTATGAACTCGCACGAAAAAGTAAAGAGATACAACCAATTGCTACAGAGGTATCTGAATTTAGTCCGAAAAGAGGAAAATCAGGGGCGAGAAATTATCCTTACCGAGCGGAAAGAAAAAACGGATGAGGAAAAGAGTGATGTGCCGGGGGAGGAGGAGGAGGAGAGACAGCCCGGCGGCGCGACTAGGGACAAATCTGTACAGGAAGTTGTCCAGCAAGTGGCGCCCAGGGCTAGAAAGAACGTGGGGTACATCATGCAGAAACTGCTCGATTCCGACGGGGCAGTACGTTGGACCCAGTCGGGTGAACTCATCATCAGAGATAGTCCCATTAAAGGTTCCCATATTTTGGATTTGATGAAAACTTTATCCCAGCCGAAATCCCAGGCCGTCGGATATCCTAAAGGCTGGGAACCCTTTTTAAACGTAATATCCGAATTAAACATCCCCCTCACGACCGTCGGTAACATTCAAGCTAGGAAAGCCCTAAGCCATCTTAAAGATTACGGCGCTGGAAACGCCACGGCGAGGGGTCCCCCACCACCCTCCTCGCCCCCTCCTGTGAAAAAGAAGCGCAAGAGACGTGCAAAATTTAGTACGGACGACTCTCCGCTTGTGGGTACCCCTCACACACCGCGTGATTCCTCCCCTGAATATCGTTTATGGCCTTTAAAGGGTACCCCTTATTCTCCGTGGATAGATTACAGCGATTAAGTGTTTTATGCGTGTGGGGAAAAAAAAGACGCCTGTAACAACGAAAAAAGATGGTTAATAAAATGTTGATTTTATTGAATAAATGGTGTCACGGTGTTTTTTTTTTTATTTTTCCTCTACAATAATCTAACAACTATAACAATCTTTAAATAGTTTTAAGGAACATACATTTTGCGGCTTTGAAAGTTTATCGGCATTAACACGGCTAATACAGTTTGAATATTTCTTGATAAACTTGGACACTAGAGCGTCGTTTTTCCTCAAGTCATCAGAGTACAGCATCATAGTCTCTTGAAATGAAAGTCCCTTGAAGCGCTGGTAGAGGAAAAAGGAGACGTGGGCCCCGCACGTGGAGGAAAAGTCGTGTTGAACTTGACGCGTATTATACCTTATTTCGCTAGCGTGCCTCCCCAAGAAGCGCATAAAACTTTTAGGGTAGTAAGGGGAATCGGGGGGATAACCGTAAGAATCAAAGAAGGAGGCTTTCCCCTCTTGGGGCTCCAAAATTATCCCGATCCAGTGTTCACCCTCTCTATTGCTGTCGTGCGTGTTTGCGACCAGAAAAGTGGGCCTCGTCTGTACGCTGGTGGGTAATAAATCGCTAGCCCACACACCTCCAAAAGCATCCCCCAGCAGGGGTCGTAAAAGGCATTCCAGCTGGTGAGTGTTCATGATTAAAAGTCCACCAAAACCTGTCTCTTGGAGTTTATTTCAATCACGGTGTCGAAGCAGGCGTAGACGATGAGACTCATTGTTCGAGGTAGCGGGGCTCTGAACCTTAAATCCAGACGGCACGTGCCGCTGATGACGGGTGACAGGGCACCTCCGTCCAGCTCGTCGTCTCGGGAGAGATTGAGAGCAAATAGCGAGTATCCGTTTTCAAAATCCTCACGGTTAATGCATAGCGCCGAATCCCTTAAATGCCTGTTTGTAGCCAGGAAAAGGTTGTAAAACTCTCTGACCGACTGCCTCGCGTTAAAATCGGGCTGGAACGGTTTGCTGGGTATGTGTCGACCGTTTACAGAGAGACTCAGAAATTCCAGGTCACAATGCTGAAACCTGAATGGGTTTCTGTTTCGCGTGCCCACGAACGCGGCGTGGTCCACGATCCCCAAAACGATGTAGCGCGGTAAGTTGCCCAGGAAAAGATTGTCCTGCGGGCAGACCCGCGACTGCGCGGGCAGCGTGTAATTTTTAACGACTACCCTGCTTATAGGGTACAGGGCGTTTGCTTTCATGAGAGCGGCCGAGTGACCCAGTGACACCGCCGGGGAGACGTCCACTTTTTTCACAAACAGGCTGGCCCTCAGTATTTTCAGCTCATAATCGGCGTCATTTCTACACATGAGACTAAAATCGCTTTTAGCCTTTACAAACTTTAAGCGTATATCCACATTGTTTAACAGCATTCGTTCGCTGAAAAAAATATCAGCGTGTACAGGGCCTATCAGAGAGAATTCCCGAGAGTTTTGTTACGATCCAGTCTAGGGTTGGACCGCAACAAAGTGAAAGGGAAGGAGGGATTGGGGAGGACAGGACAACTAGGGCTAGGAGAAGGGAACACGGGACACAGAGGGAGTCTTTTTTTATAGTTTTTTTTATAGTTTTTCACAAACACAATACAAACACTAGGTGTAACGAACGTCAGGAGTGACAAAGGCCAAAGAAACAAACAAAAGCACATCTACCGAGTAACCCAAGCTGAGCTACCTAAGTGAACACAAAGAAAATGGTGAAACGAAACAACAATGCCTAAATCTATCTCCCTGACCAAACAAACAATAATCCCCACGTTAACGAATAAACCAAAAAAGGCAGACACTCCCTACACACCTAGTGAAACACGAAACACCAAGCCGAGGCAAAGGTATCAAAAGGGAAAACCGAGAGGCGAAGTCGAAACACAGGCGAAAGTCCAAAACCAATCAAGCAATCAGAAACAAAGGCGAAAGTACAAATAAGGGCGAGGCGAGAATCGGAAGTCAAGGGCAAAACAGTCATACACGATCAATCAAACAAAGCAAAAGCGAACAGAGAGCGAGCTAGCAGGCGAGAAGCAAGTAGTGGGCAACGAAGGGACGAAGCGGCGAACTCTTCAGCCGGTGAACCGGAAACAGCTCCGAGGGCAAGGGAGGCGGGGGCAGGTCCTGAGGGCGGAGTCGAGGGGGCGGGCGACCAATCGGCGAGTGGGCAGGACGTCCGAAGGACCTGCAGGCATCCTCCTAAACTACAGAAGGCAGCTCGCTTCTGCAACCCCACGTTAGGGCCCTGGGGGGTGATGTCCACGCTATCCAAGTCGGCTCCGCCGTCTTTGTACCAGAGCCCTGCCGAAAACTGACTCTCTAGCGTATCCGTAGAAAAATTGAGCAGGGTCTCTATGAATGACCTATAGGGGTGCGTGGCCGATGAGGAACTGATCAGGACGTCGTTCAGACTCACGTCCAGCTGAGAGAATATACAGTTTAGCGGATACTGTATAATACCGCAGGGGTCAGCGTCAACCAGGGGGGCGCCGTCCGCCCTAACGATCTTGAGCCTTAGATATAGCAGTGTAGAGTTGAGGTCCAGATAGAAATTGCCCGACCCCGGTATTAGGAAATCCAAAACATCCTGATCGGTAATGGAATTTAATGGGTTGATTTCTACATAATTGGTCTGATCTATGGATAATTGCGTCATAGGGGCCGCAAACAGGTCCAGCTCAGATTTGGTGCATTCGGCCGAGAGGCGGTGAGCTAGAGCCATTCTTCCTTACGCTCTTAAAATATGTCCCCGGGGGGTTTCCTGTTTCTCTTTGAAGGTCGAGACTTGGGAATCCTGACAGCTCTGCTGCTGCGAGGTTTTTTATGACCGTGCTGCCTGGGTAAAGGCGCTGGGGCTCTCTTCCTACCCCTCTGAGATAGGAACAGCAGACCAGAGCCTTCCTGCTTGGGGTCACCGGTGTTTGTAAAACGGCCGCTGATTACAGAGCTGGCGAGATCCGAAGCTATTCCTTTGGCCGCCGATTTCAAATGAGGTTTCGCTAAATCAACTCCACGCTTAAGAAAGGGTAAAACGAATCTAAAAGCCCTACTGAGCATGGAGCCCAACCCACGCCCGTACATCACGGGGCTCCCCGCAAAACCGGGGAGCCCATGTCCCGCCTGACTGGTGTAATACTGAATAAATCTCTGCGAATTGTGGTACGCCATGCTCTCCCACCCCCCTCAGCTTTCTCTCTTTTTTTTTTTAAACGGGGATCTTTGGCACTGGGCGAAAGTGCAGCTTGACGATCGTTTTTCCGTAGGAGAAATTAATCAGAGTATTCTGATCGTTCTTTATCTCAATATGCAAATTCTGGAGGCTCTGCTTGTTCACCGGTACGTAGTGCAGCTTGTGGAACGGCAAAGTGACTACGTCGCCGAACCCACCGTCTATTTTAACGGTTCTCAGGAGCGGCACTACAAATTCCCCCACGTGCTGCGGATCCACAATGTTACAGTAGACGTACATATTATAGAATCCCGCGTGAATGTCGGACGGGTAGGGTGAGGTTGGCATGGTACCTCCTACGTTATACCAGGCACCGGGCTCAAAGCCCAGCATGTAGGCCAAAGTAGGTTTAAATTTGATCTTGTATTTCTGATTTCCGGTTATATTAACCCTTCGCGTAATCTCGTTGTATGCAAAGAAAACTTCCGTACCTAACTTTTTTAACGAAGCGTTGATTTCTGACACAATCTGTGAAACGGATTCATAATATCCGACTTTAATTTTCCGAGGGTACAGGTAAGGCAAATCCACTAGAGGATCGGCGTCTCTTCTTGCCTGCACCTCCGTATCCCGCAATTCAAAAGTATTTTCGGGGTGTGTAATATTACGCCACGTGTAACAATACATGATTTCAGCCAGTCCTACTTCGTAAGGCCCCCGTAGCTCTATAGGTCGCGAGAGCATCACGGTGTAATCCGAACTCTGGTTATCGGGGAAGATGGAGAGACAAGAGTTTGACGGTAGCGTGAGGTAAAAAGAGGGGCGATCCTCCATTTTTTCCCCTTTTCTTTTAAAAATTAAATCCGTATCAAGTCCGACCGTGGTATCCACGAATCAAACCTCGAGGGCCAACCCTGCCAGCGTACTAAAATCCACTTTTTCCCCTTTTCGTCGGTCTTTGAGCCTATAACCTTCTCGACCTTGAACGCGCGTTTCGGAGATATTTTGACTTTCTGCAGCTCAGCTTCATAGAATGTCCCTTTGAGTATTTCACCGCGCACGTCCCTCAATTTATACACCGGCGGGGATCTGGGTACACGTTCGCATATGACAAAGTACTCGTCAGTAAATGTCTGCTCGTACTTTTTGTCAAATATCTGACTGTGCTTGGAGACTCTCACAGTGTCCCCTATGTTAAACTTAAAACGTGGCCGTCTGCTTTTCTTCTTCTTCTTCAGAGGACCGTATAGATTATCAAATACTAGATGAGCATTATCGGTCGTGACCTCGAAAGGTTTCATTTTAATAGCGCTGTGAAATGACTGGTTGTACCCCTTTATTAGATCGTCCAACACATCCACGTATCGTCGTGTGTTTTTAGCCGTAAAGTACCTGTACATCCTCTCTTTTAACGTTCGGTTAAATCTCTCTACGACTGAAGCTTTAAGTTCACTACCCGTGGTGAAATGGGTGATTTTATGACTTTTTAAAAGTTTCTGAAAAGTCCCATTTAAAAACTCCTTACCGGCATCCGTCTGTAACTTGAGGGGCACACCCCCCTCAGTTAAAATAGCATCAAAGGCCTCCGTTACGACCACCCCCGTCTTGTTTCTTATGGCACGCGCGTAGGCCTTTTTAGAAAAAACATCAATCACCGTAAGGAGGTATTTTAACCCGTCGTTGTACGTGGCCAGCCCTTGCATGTCGCATAAATCGGCCTGCCACTGATACATGGCTCTCGGTACAAACACTCTGTTCCTGGGGAAATTCTTTTTAGCCGGCTTATGTAAAGTATAACTGTCTTGCGTAGACAGCCACTCTCTGATATCATCGGTAGCCACTTTTTTCCCAGTATCATCCTCCACAGCTCTCTGCAGTCTGGAGACACCCCCGTATGACCCCGGCTGGCTGGGGTCATAGTACGAGCGGCTCAAGACACGAGCTGTAGTCTTGGCAACAGACATGCTTTTCACACAGCGAGAGTGTGGGGGGTGAGAGCAGGGATGCGGCGTTTTATAGCTGTCTGGGGAGGGGGGTGAGTGAACACATTAATGAAATTGTGTGTTTTTTTCCCCATATGTGTAGAGTTTAGAAAAGAGTTTAGAAAAGAGTTTTAGCTGGGGCGGGATTCGAACCCACGCGGACATACGTCCATTGGATCTTAAGTCCATCGCCTTAACCACTCGGCCACCCTGCCAAACATGTATATACAAAGACTATTGCAATGTTGTTCAACTCAATTTTATTGCAAGGGCATACATTTTAGTGAAAGATACATTTTCAAAATGCTGGTATACATTTTCTTTGTGAAAAATATAGTTTTAAAAATGCTATTACAAGGGTACACATTTAGTGAAAGATATAGTTTTAAAAACGTTATTACAAGGGCATACAATTAGTTACAGCCGTGACAGTTGTTGAGGTAGATA
Organism: Paramormyrops kingsleyae; assembly: GCF_048594095.1. NCBI lineage: Eukaryota > Metazoa > Chordata > Actinopteri > Osteoglossiformes > Mormyridae > Paramormyrops > Paramormyrops kingsleyae. Next base: position 3,859,548 of record NC_132821.1, on the reverse strand, counting down.
TAGTTTAAAAACATTATTACAAGGGCACACAATTACAGGTAGTTACAGCCGTGACAGTTGTTGAGGTAGATTAGCGATGTCACATGCAGTAAGGTCCGTATAGAGGCCTTTTCAGCGATGCATGTATGCAGAGTAGAAAGCATCTGATTAACATCGAAAGGCTGCTTATTATGAAATTTAAAGGCAACTACATCTACGATTAAAGCATAAAATATAAAAATGTGATTACAGTCAAATTCATCGTCGGGAATACAAGATAGACACGCGCGTATGAGACTTTCTGACGATTGTCCTTCTCTCTCTGCCATCGGCTGAGTAAGTAAAACTATTCCCCGCTGATAATGTTCTCCGACTTGAGCAATCTCAAATATCAGTCTATGAAAGCAGCAACAAGTATAATCATCCCGACAATCGCTTTTCTTTTTATCGATAGCATGCAACAACAGTGGGCTAACTTTTTCTAAAAAAACATTTAACATAAACCGCCGTAAAACGCTGCCGATACCGTTCCCCATTACAAATTGCGTTTTGTTTTAGTCTTGGGCCTCCCAACGACTCAGAAACTCTTCTTCCAGGATCTGCTTAAGCGCGGGGGTCTGTTCAAACAGATCCTGTTCCAGGCGAGTGATTTCCAGCATTCCGTCGCGGGCCTCGCGTAGATCATACAGGATAGCTTCCACGGTCCCCTCCAACCTGCCGATGGAAGCTTGGATGCCCAGGGTCGTCAGAACGTGAATCAAGGCGGGTGTCAGCCGGCTGGTCCACAGGTCACTCAGCACAGAGTCAAAGTGTATGTAAAAGTAATTCCTGCCGGCGGGAAACAGGCAAGGGTGCTGTCTTTGACTGGGATGATCCACCTCGCAGCCGTAGCAGTTTTTCTGCTGATGCTTCCTGATGACTGAGGCTAAAAGCCCCACTATCATGGCTTTTATGCAGCTGAGCATCCCTATGCACAAAGCCGGTCTGGAGCGAAGCGTGCAGGGGGTCGGAGGGACCTCTCCAGGAACAGAGGCCGGTGTCGGTGGAGGGGTCGGAGGGAGCTCTCCGGCATCAGAGGCCTGTGATGCTGCTGGTGAAGGGGGTGAAAAGGCCTCATCCTCCCCGCTTTCGTCGTCGGAGAACAGTTTGTCGCTGTAATTTGCTGCTGCTGCCATGATGATGATGATGATGATGTTTGTGAAAGGGGGTTGTAAAGGCGTCCAGTTATATACAGGCGGAGGGTGAGGGGAGGGGGGTGATCCTTAGGGCGTAGGTTTTTGCATCTCCTTACTGTATCCGACTCTCCTTGAACAGCGCTTGGAAGTAATCGCTCTTTTCTTCAATCAGCCGCATCCAAATCATGAACGGAATTCTCATTCCACAACAGTCGCATTTAGGCAGCTGCCATATATTCAGCATTCTCTTGTCCAGCTCCCCGGTCGCGTCCCACTTCATAAAGGTGCTCCGTTGTTTACCAGTGTCAGCATCTCTATAGTGCATCTCCATTCTAGCAGTCTCTGTCTCAAAGTCGGGGTCGGTGCTCTCCTTCATCAACGGGATAACGACAGTCTTCAAGTTTCCCCATTCCATTTCAGAAAAACATGCCAGATGCGGGTCATCTTTCCCCGGGTCTGCGGCATCTCCGGTGACCTGAAAGATGCGTAGTTCCTCCGCAACATTGTCAAAGAGGCAGACCACTTTATCCCCGTTGGGCAGCTCCCAGGTACCTCTCAGGTCTCCAGACGGCTGCATCAAAAGTACCCGTCTACGCCTCGTAGGAGTCTTCTTCTTGGGAGCCCCCGGAGGCCGCATAACAGCCTCCTCCTGCTCCTGCTGAGTCTTAGGTGGTGGTGAGGCTGAATCGTTCATTTCCATAGTGCCAGACATGTCTGTGTTTCTTAAAAAATCAGTGTTGGCCCTACAGCGCAAAGCTCCCTATATTCTCCACGGCCTGATGGTGGGGGGCGTGGCACGCATGGTAAGGCCATGATGATGATACTGGGTGGGGGTACTTGTGTCTCTTTACCAAAGGAGTGAAACCCTTCTCGGCATACTAAAAATTTCAGCGGTTGCTTACTTTTTAGGATTTATTTAAGGAGAAATATACGGCCTGTCAAGTTTTATCTGTTGTCTATTTCGATGTACGTTTTAACTGCGTAGACGGTATGGGGGGAGTCGGGGGGAAAAGACAAAATTTACTGGAATACAAAATGTCAAACTTGATGTGTGGCGGGGAGTCGGGGGGAAAAGACAAAACTTCAACCAAAATTTACTGAAATACAAAGTGTCAAACTTGATCTGTGGCCGAAATTACAGTTTGACCGGGATTTGACCTATCGGGATGTACATAGGTTGCATGAGGAAAAACACAAGGCCAAACTGCTACTGCTGCAGGGGGGTGTCGGCTTTCACACACACACACACACAGACACACACACAGACACACACAGACGGTCAAACTACTGCTAAGCGTTTTTTTACTGGACGTCAGACCCAGCTCCTCCTCTCATTCTTAGCTCCAACTTGGTCATTCTCACAGGATTTCTTTCAGTCTCGCGCAGCACAACTCTCAGCTCTCCGGCATCGCTCTCTCCGAGTCCTTTGCGGATTATCCAAAGCCATGGGACCTTACCACGGTACCGCAACAGACACAGCATCGCTCTCTCAGAGCCCTTTTCTACAGATTCTCCAAAGCCACGGACCTTACCACGGTGGTACAGCGTACGCTCACACTCCATCAGGTAACCCACCCACTCAGACCCAGTGTTTGGGACCTTAACACAACAACCCCCCTGCTCAGTCCCCCTGCTCGGCACCCGGTGGATGCAGACAATACACCACACTCATAAGCACTCTACTCAATATAAAATAATACTTAAATAATAATAAATAATTAAATAATAATACATAATTAAATTATAATAATTATAATAAACTATATACAAATAAACCCCTATCCCAACGCTCAACTGGCTCACAGCCAAAAAAAAAAAAACCCCCCCTCCCACTACCTCATGACGTCACCCGGCTTGCAGCCCCCACCTGTCACTTTTTGATTTATTTGACCTTTGTGACCTTTGACCCAACCTGTCATTTTGACGAATCCGGCATTCTATCTCTCTCTAAAATGCATTCAAAGACTTTGTTAGCAACTGTACTGCTTGCAATGAGTATGCCATTGCACAGCAGAAGGAGTCGATGTACTCACATGAACTCCCTACAAGGCCATGGCAAATCATCAGCATGGACCTTTTCTAGTACGGCGGCAAGGACTTCTTGCTACTGGTGGATCACTATTCCGATTTCTGGGAGATCGACTTGCTGCCAGATCTGTCTGCGGAGACTACAATCAAACGCTGTAAAGCCCAGTTTGCCTGTTATGGCGTTCCGGACCGTGTGATCACTGACAATGGCCTCCAGTTTGCCAGTCAACAGTTCCGCCAGTTTACGGCGGACTGGGAGTTTGCTCACTTCACGTCGTCACCCAGATACCCCAAAGCAAATGGCAAGGCGGAATCAGCTGTTAAAATTGCAAAAAAACATCTGCAAAAAGGCACTGCGGGAGGGCAAGGATCCATGGAAAGCCATCCTGCAGCACACCCACTGAAGGAATGAAAAGCAGCCCGTTTCGGCGCCTGATGGCCAGGCGTCTCAAAACCATGCTTCCAGTTTCCGCGGAGCTCCTAGAGCCATGTGTTGTGACTGATGTTCTAGAGGACCTACGCCACAAACGCCAGTGCTCCAAACTGATCTACGACAAGACCGCTAGAGATCTTCCTGAGCTGGCCTCACGCACCCGCATAAGAATGAAACCCCTGCCAGGTGATCATACGGGCATCTGGAAGCTGGGCACCTGTGTGCAGAAGGTTGCCCCCCGCTCTTATCTGGTGGATGTGGATGGTTCCTTTTATCGACGCAACCGAGTCGACCTGCGGCCCGTTGAATCTGAAACATGTCCAGGACCCCTCCAGGCTTTCTCATAACATGGCAGGAATCCGGACAGCTGTTCCTCCACTCAGGCTGCTGCTGTATCGTGTCCTGTGGATTGCAGAGTCTCTGTCTCGGACACTACATTGAAGACCCCTCTTATTGACGCTCCAAACGGCACTCCAACCCTGCCGCAGGGTTGCACCATTACCCGGAGTGGATGGATATCTCAAACACCAAAATGGCTTCAAGAGTGACTCTTAGATAAGCAATTGTGAAATGCACACGGGTTAGCCACCTTAATAACTTAGTTATAAATAATGCTGAAGAATTGATAAATCCCTTTTGTTTATTGAAAAGTTGACATTGTTCTTTACGGTCTTAAAGAAAGGGAGATGTTATAGGGTCAGACTGCCATCTAGTGGCATACCCCACGCTTACCTTTGCTTTGCACATGTAATACGCACGGGTGCTGTCTATTATTACGCACTCGGGTCCCGAGGCTGTGATATGCTATGTACGTTATACGAGTTGTTTGTCTTAGGCAAAGCAGATTGATTTGTTTGATTTTAGGCTTGTCACCCATCAAAATGTCACTCACCAGGTGTTTTCTCGTAGGTCAACAACAAGATACAGTACATCGGACACAGATGGTGAAGTCAATGTGAAAACCAAAAGTGTAGCAGAATTTGAGTGTGTGGACACACTGGTAGGTAGGTAGGTGTGTGTGTGTGTGCTTGTTTTTCTATCTTTTGAGGTCCTGAAGTCGGAAGCTTAGTCACCATTTGTGGACCGAAAACCTTGTGAGGTCTGAAATGACGGTCCCCACAAGGTTTTTCATTTAAATGAGTGCAGCAGAGTCCAGGAGCTTCCCCTGATGGGCCTAGTGATTTTTTGTTGATGTCCCCAGATAGATAGGAAAATCAGTTTTTGTGTGTATAGTTGTGTGTCAATTGAGCTCATAGTCAACCTCCGTTTTCATGTGGTATTGCAGCTACAACTTACATACACCAGAAGTGTGTGCATTTTAACCAATGAAAAACCTTGTCCTGTTTTCTCGTGACGATCATACTCTTCTTATCTAATAAACTGATGAATCTTATTGTGAAACTGCTGTGACGTGTACCTCAATACCGCAGATCTCTTCACGGTGTGCACGCAGTGAGAGAAGGTAAGAATTCTCTGTATTTATAATTGGCATAAATATAATTTTTAAAATCATAATTTAGGTAGTAGTTATATTAAGATAGTGTAGTGGCTTTTGTAACAAGAGAGGACAATTTACCTACAGCCAGCAAACAATTTGTGTTAAAAAACAATCACTAGCAATGAATTAGCACATGCTATCGTAGCTTATGAACAGGATAAGAACGGTTAACTTTAGCTCGCCTAGCTACTACCTACTAGCATTGGAACATCAATGAACAGGTTGTAATAATACAGATAGGTAAGCAAAATAAGGTAGTTTTCCTCCATTTAAAAATAAAAGTAATGTATTTAGGCTAGATGACAAAATACGGTTGCGTTACACTTTACTGGGCTGCTTGCGAAGCTCTCGATGTGATCATGAAGTATTTCTAAACTCGCTCCATAGGTAGCATTGCTCTTGAAATATTTAATAATTTTGTAAAATTAAAATAAAACATGATCAACTTTGGAAATGAACATGGGTACAGTTCATTCAAATTCTACTCATCGCGAGGAATCCAAAAATATATATTTTACCAAGGGCCACGTAAAGCGCGTTGTAGCCGAAATTCTGTTGTATTGAGAACATCGAATAACTGGGGTAGATAGACTACAAGCGCTAGCGTTAGCATTTAAAGTAATTTTGGAGGTTACATAAAGACATTATCCATATGCAAGAAATATTGAAATCTATGCTGGGCTTTTTTGACTATGAGTTTGGTTACTTCAGTTGCTAGAATACATAGCAAAGTAGTAGCAGCGTGTGGTTTTACTGTTGCATTTTTCATGTTATATTAGGTCATAAGTGGAGACTAGACATCTTGGTTGATACAGAAGCCTGAAGTCTGTTATATGTTGTAATATACTTTTTCTACAAGCTGATATGCTATAAAATAAATGTGACTTTGGTAGGTTAAATTGTTTAGTTATTGGGTGGATTGTAACATACACATTTTTAGTTATGTTAACCATAGAAATCATTGAATTTTTACAGTAATACATTGTTTTATTAAATATATGTTTAAACAGATTTTCTTTAAAATCTTTGCAGACTGGTCATGTCAAAAAGGAGAGCAAGAATAAGACCAGATGATGATGTAACAAGTCACATTCTATCTTCCAAGGACAAAATATTAATTAAAGAAATATTCATCAGTGCCTATAAAGGTTTGTCTTTCATTTTATGTTTGCAATGTGGTATTGTATATATGTTTTGTGTGATATTTGTTCTTCCAAAAAGTTTCTTCTATATAAGCCAACATGTTTTGTTTATCCTGACCAGGATAAAGTGTAAGTGATGAATTTGGCTATTAGATAGTTGTAATAATGTAGGAATAAGTTGTTTAAAAAAATTTCAAAGCTGCACTGAATAAGATTCCTTGACCTGCTATATAAAGATATGGATGGGTGATGTAACTAATTTATGCAAATGTACATTTTTATATTGATAGGTAGAGGAGTGTATACTAATGAGCCAATTGAACAGGGCAACTTTGTCTTGGAGTACTGTGGGGAACTTTTATCAAAGGAAGAATGCACAAAAAGAGTATTCTGAGAGAGAGAGAGCACTTTTTTGTTTGAATTTGAGTGGAACAAAGCATGCTGATGGTAAGAATACTATTGAAAATACTGTATATTTTATAGGGCTGTATTTTGAAATATTTATTTGCTGCCAGTTCCTTTTAGTCAGAGTGCGAATTACCCCTCCATAATTGGGGCTTACTGCCTTCATAACACTTCTATGACCATTATGGTTCGCTACCGCGTCAATACGAATAGCCACCAGGATCAATGTTACTAACATGTATGCAACACACGGTCATGGTCTGGACATATGACAAAATGAGAATCAATACAGAAGATCTCATTATCCTTATCCCTATCCAAAAGAATTTGGTTTTGATAACTCCCAGGAATTATCCTAGGAGAAGTATACTAGTAAAAGTAATAAGCCTATACATTTACAAACAGCCTGGTCTGGTCCAGCAGTCTGGTGTTATTCCTGCCCTCTCAGTCCCCGCAGCTCCAACAGCCTTCAGAAATAAATATTTGCCTATCAGGCTAATACAGTGGTACCTCAGTTGTCAAACTCATTAGAATTCGAATTTCTTAAAAGTCAAACCAATCAATTAAAAAAAAAATTACCTAGAGCTTGATCTGAATCTCAGAATTCAAACCGTGAACGCTGACCTAAGATAACTTGTACGTGCGGGGAAATGAGTCACGCGGCACGTCTCTCAGCGGAAACAAAGGGTAATGCTTCAGTCTCAGCATTGCATTCGCTGTGATAGCATTGTGCATGTTTACACTAGCTGAATACATATATTTAGACAGTAAAAATACATTTATACAATGATAGACAGTAACAGTAATTATTATAATAAAATACATTTAAAAATAAATATTTCTTATTAATTGTTTTAATATTAATAATAAACCATTAATACATTTAATTATAATAATATTGTCGTGCCGAGCGGGAGGAGCGGACAATCAGAGCAGGACACATTGTTTTTTTTAACTTTACACATTGTTTGGATACATTTATTTTCTTACTTTACAAATTACTGTTTTGATAAATGTGCTTACAGTAGATGTGTTTACTACAGTATATGCTCTTCTTGTTTTATCCGGTTCATTTTGTGTTTAAATGATAAAAAAAAAAAACATGTTTAGGTGTCAGCTTTTGGGGCCGGGAACCAATTAATTGGTTTTCCATTATTTCTTATGGGGAAAATTCGATCAGAACTCGAACTTTTTAGGATTCGATCCGGAGTTCTGAACGGATTAAGTTTGAGTTCTGAGGTACCACTGTACATAGCTAATACATGGGTCCTAAGAAATATAATATATACTTATATTATATTATAATTATACATACACACACTATACCCAAAACTATGTAATAAATTTTGTATGACCAAACATCTGTTGTCACCTCCAGGTTTCGAAACTGTCACTGGCTGGGGTCAAACACTAAAGAAAACAGTCTGGAGGATCTGTGGAAAGGTGTTTGCTCCCCAGTTGGCAGTTCATTTTAACTGGTGTGGCAAAGGGGACAAAACACCGATGAGGAATACAAACATCATAGATGTGATTATCCGTAAGTAAACCAATGTTTAAGCAAAAGTAAAATTTGACCTTTCAGTATAAAGTTTTTATCCTAAAGGTCTAAACACATTATGGATTTAACCTCCCCATGCACGTTACATAATTCTTTCCCATAATTTTCATTGGTTTTAATGGCCAAAGTTGCTTTTTTTCAGACTGCAGATAAAAAGGTAACAATCACAAGGTAAAGGAACAACAATAAACTCACCTGTTCATGATTGACATTTACCATTTAATAAGGTCTAATGTAAGTGAATTGTGTCTGTTCTGTTTTTTTAGAGTCTGCATTACGAAACCCGCTGATGTCTAGTCCAAATGAGGAGCTGTTTCTACGTCGCTACGTAGTGCCAATGTGCAAACACCTGAAATGCTACTACTGTAGATATCAACCTTTCAAAAAACGTATCAGAGACGTAGCGCCGACGTACTTGTGCTGACTGGGGTGCAATGGGACAATACATGAATGGGTTAGTATCTTTAAAACTAGACAAGACAGGCACATCTGGTGGAGTGTGCTTTGATCAGTGGACTACAGGGAACTTGCTTGCCGCTCTTTATTGCTAGTCCTGAAAAAAGACTACATCAAGCAGCCAACGAGCACCGAAACGATTACGCATGAGAAACACAGGGTTGTCAGATGCTGAACTCTAAGATACACACATGGTGGGAGATTCACGGAAGCTAATTACACACGAGGATCAGACAGGGTACACGCAAGACACGGGCAAACACACGCGCGACAATAAGGAATATAACCATTAACAATAACAACAACAATACAATGGCTATTTACAACTTGCATGCGGGGCATGCTGGGACATGCGCCCCGCCGGTGCTACAATACAATTTAAAATGATAAAAAATTATTAGACACACATCTTCACTAAATAGTATCTGGGCCAATAGTATGCAAATGCTCAACATAGGAAATTATTACAAGACTTATTTTAGACCTAAAACATGCATAATAATATTAGCCTATAGAGTTATGTGTCATTTGTGTACAAAACTACAGTTTTGTGAACAAACTCTGTGTGTATGGGAGACAGAATTGCCTTTATAGCCTTCATTTTTAAATAATGCTATGAGTAGATTTGGTGTCCAACTTAGTGGTATTTTAACTTGCCATAATGTTACAGTTTGCAGGTGTTACAGCTTACAGTTATTATTATCATGTCTTCCCGCCCAGGCAATTGTTGGGATATGCTTGCTGTTGAACTTTCTGTAGCATGGCTTTTTCTTTATAGGGTAGAGTTGCTAGCCCCACGCCCAACCCTCCTCCTTTCTCATCCTGGACTTGGGACCAGGCAATGGTGGAGTTATTATTATCATGTAATATTAGTAAAACTTTGCTTTGCTGAAATGGATGATTTATCATTGATAGGTTACCAGAGAAATAACACTAGTGAAGTTAACTTTCCTGCCTCTCTCTCTCTCTGTTTCTTTGACATCCACTTTCACTTCAAGGTGGGAATTGTGACACTGTGGTCATCTCTCCCAAGATGAATCTCTGAGTAATGAAAGAGCAAATCAATTTTTTAACATAGTTACTCTCTTCCTTGTAGGCTGCTGTGCTTTATTTAAATTTTTGAAATCATGTGTGATGGCCAAACACCAGGCCACACTTAAGTAAAGTGGGTAAACACACACACATCTTCATTTATCCTTTTATTTTAACACTTTGCAATAACTTTATTCATTGGTTTAAATACATTTGTTCTATTTGTAAGCGCGCACATTTAGTTTACTGATGTATTTGTATCAATTCATTTTTATCTTTTGTTGTGATTAGTGTGACTAATTCTTGTTTCTTTTACCGGTTTATTTACCTGCTGTGATCCCTGGGAGTGGCCTGGCAAAAGATGGTGGCCAGGGCTCAGAGCACTTAAATGCCTGAAGTTAATTGGACTGTACCACCAGTTCCTGTTGGAGAGGGGGAAATTTGTGTTTAGTTTAAACTAGTGTTTATTTAGCTAGATATTTGTAATTAAAGTTTAGTTATTTTGATTTCTTCTTTAATGCTTAGTTTATCAACAAACTGGACTGCGGTGTTGTGTCTTATAGTTAGTGTTGTGTTGTGTTTAGGTACCCCTATTGTTTCTATTGGTCTGATCAGCCATTATATATATATATATGCCCTTGTGTCATGTCCAGAGAAGTTAGTTATGTTTGTTGTGCAGCCAGGTGGTTTATTCACATTCCTGAGTTTAGTTACTTAGTTTTTTTTCCCGGGCTCAACATGTAATATTTGTTAAATTAAGTTTGGGTCAGAATAAAAAAGAAACATATTTTTTCTAATTATTCCTGTGACTCCTGCTTTTAGCGCTTGGTCCCTCACATGTGGTGTCAGAAGTGGGACTATTTTTTGAGTTGAGGAGACAGGATTTTTTTTTTTCTTCATATTTTTTAGTTTTTTTGTGAGACTTTGAGCCATGCAGAGTGGAGTGCGCCCAAGGAAGGAAAACAGAATGGAGACCAGAGAGGCTTTGCAGCAGCCAGAGATGGAGATGGAAAAGGAGATGGAGGAAGGAGCTTCGGCCATAACTGGAGACACTAAGGGTGAAGATATCAGGGAGCCAACACTGTTTGATATTGCTGGAATTCTTCAGACCTTGATGGGGCAACAGAAAGAGCGAGATAAAAAGCAGAAAGAGGATTCTGTACGGCAAGAGCAACGCTATAAGAATTTGCAACATCAGTTTCGACAGTTACAGATGGAAGTTCAGGTAAGAACGATCCCAGTCCCTGAGCCCACATCAAGTGATCCGGAGCTGGTTGGAATTCCAGCTGATTATCAGACTCCAGCAACATCTGAACCTGAGGGTTCTGGCTTAGCCTCCAGCTCGACAGGTCAGTCTGTGCACATTCATCATCCCAAATTGGAAAAATTAACTGTTGAAGATGATATTGAACACTTTTTGACCACTTTTGAGAGAATTGCAGCTGCTTATCGTTGGCGAAAATCAGACTGGATTTTTCACCTTATTCCTCTTTTGACTGGTAAGGCTCGAAGTGCCTATGTTAACATGGATGTGGATGATTCACTGGAATATGAGAAGGTAAAGGCTGCTATTTTGCAAAAATATGATACAAGTCCAGAGACTTACAGGCTGAGATTTTGCTGCCTTGAGGTTTTTGATGAGAGTCCCAAGGAGGTGTATGCAAAGTTGAAAGAGCTTTATGATAAATGGATTCACCCTAAAGATAAAACTGTAAAGGAAATTGGTGAATTGATTATTTTGGAACAATTTTTAAGAATGTTGTGTCCTGAGCTTCAGGTTTGGATCAAGGAGCATAATCCAAAGTCTGCTGTAGAAGCTGCCACCCTGGCTGATGTGTTTGTAGCTGCACGGAGTAGGAGTCAGCCATGGAGCAACAGTGCATGGAGGGCTGCCAGAGACTCTCGTCGGTCACAACCCTCTCAGTTCTATCAGAGGCCAGCAACCGGTGTGGGTAAGCTCCCGACAAGGGAAAACCTGCCTCTAAATACCCATAAGCTGGGTAAAAGGCCACCAGTATGTTACCTCTGTGGACAGGAAGGTCACACCAAGCCCATGTGTCCTCAGAATCCAAGCAAGCTAACTCAGATGTGTTTTGTGCCTCACCAGAATGTGGATATGAAACCTGAGGAAAAGCAGCTAAATAAAATCACCACAGTAAAGATTAATGGACAAGAAATTAATGCTTTAATAGATACTGGCAGCACACAGACTCTGGTGCACAGCAAATATGTACCAGATTACTATATATGTCCTGCTGAAACTATATCAGTTTGCTGTGTACATGGTGATGAAAGATCATACCCCACTGCTGATCTGTTTTTTGAGGTGCAGGGGGCTCCCTATCTGTTAAAGGTTGGGGTAGCTGATAACCTACCTTATCCTGTTGTTCTTGGGGAGGATCTGCCAGTCATCTATGATGTATTAAGGGAAGTGCAAAGCTGTAATATGGTTGTAACAAGAGCTCAAGCTAAAAGTCAGGATGAGCATTTTGCAACCCTCAGTACTTTACCCTTCTTTGAGTCTGAGCTGGAGACGGGACCCGGGAAGTCTCGGAAGCCACGCAGTCAAAGAAGATGTGAAAAATTTCGACACACAGAGAAGACATTAGTGGAGGCTGCTCCTGATATGCCTTTGGGTTTTTCAATACCCACAAACATCAGACAAATGCAGCAGGATGACCCAACTTTGTCTGTCATGCTGCGGAGGGCTAAGGAGGAGGAATCTGTCATAGTCTGACACAAATAAAGAACAGTACATTCTGCAAGATGACATTTTATACCATCAACATGGCCAGGTTAAGCAGTTAGTGGTCCCTAAAGTGGCTTGAGAAACAGTGCTCACTTTGGGGCACTCCATTCCCTGGGCTGGCTACCTGGGGAAACATAAGACCACTGCTCGCATTAAGCGGCACTTTTTCTGGCCTGGTTTATGTTCGGATGTTGCTTTGTTTTGCAGAAGTTGCCCTCAGTGTCAGAAGACTTCAATTAAAGTCCCCACTAAAGCTCCACTCTACCCTCTTCCAATCATTGGCACTCCGTTCCAACGACTTGGAATGGACATAGTTGGTCCTGTGGAAAAGAGTAGAGCTGGAAACCGCTTTATGTTGGTCATTACAGATTATGCTACAAGATATCCTGAAGTCTTTCCACTAAAAACTGTTAAAGCAAAAATCGTGGCTTCTTCACTAATTCAACTTTTTCCAAGGGTTGGATTTCCACAAGAGATTTTGACTGATCAAGGCACTAATTTTATGTCCTTACTGTTGAAACAGGTTTATAAGCTGTTGGGCATTAGGAGTGTGCGGACAACCCCATATCACCCGCAGACAGATGGGCTAACGGAGAGGTTTAACCAAACTCTCAGACAAATGCTCCGTAAGTTTGTCAATGATACAGGGTCTGACTGGGACCAGTGGCTGCCATACCTCCTATTTGCCTATAGGGAAGTTCCTCAGGCCTCCACTGGTTTCTCCCCATTTGAGCTCCTTTATGGCCGTGAGGTAAGGGGCCCTTTGTCCCTACTGAGAGACATGGGAAGGGGATCAAGGAAAAGAGAAACCTGTTAATATTATTTCATATGTTGTCCATATGAGGGATAAGTTGGAGCAGATGAGTGAACTGGCTCAGAGTCATTTGGCGGCAGCTCAGCAACACCAAAAGGTTTGGTTTGATAAAAAAGCCCGTCACAGAAGTTTTGTCCCTGGCCAGGAGGTTTTGGTTATGTTGCCAACTTCTGACAGTAAGTTGCTGGCAAAGTGGCAGGGGCCTTTTAAAGTGCAGAATAAACTTGGACCTACTACCTACAGAATCTCAACACCAGGTTGTTACGACCCCCAGGGACAAGTTACTCCCTATAGGGGCGGATGTTTCTGCCGGGGGGGGGGGGGGGGGGGTGTGTCATTCTGTTCCTGGCCCTGCCCACTGTTGCATCACCTTCCCCTCTGCTTTGATTGGCCGGGTTTCCTCCTATCACTTCCTTTATAAGGCCTGTCCAGGCCAAGAAGAAGGAGGCCTCTTGCTTTGTACTTGGCTTGTTATTTGCTATATGATTGATGATTTATTGTGCTTGACCCCTTTTTGCTGTTTGACGATTGATTTCTGCCTAGCCCTTTTCTTTGGATTTGGTTGCTGTGGATTCTGTTTTGTAAACATTTGTAAATTTCTGTACCTATCTGCACCCATTGAGGTTCTCCGTGGGTAGCTAGGGAAGTAGGGAGCATGACGCCATTTTGCTTTGATTAAGTTTTCTCACTGTTTTGGAATTAGTCAGGGAGATAGATTAGTTTTGTGTACCTTTGTTTTCTGTTGTTTTGGTTAGGTAAGTGGTATCTTGTTTAGGTTCCAGTTAGAGGTGTTTTGTTTGTTATTTTGGCCTTGTCGGCTCCTGAAGTGGTTCCCACCATTAATAAACCTACCACAAATACCAAAACAGTGGTCTCACTCCACCTTTTGTTGCGCCTGACCCTAGACCGGGACGTAACAAAATTGGGGTGAGACCACTGTTTTGGTATTTGTGGTAGGTCTGAAGGGTTCCACGCTCTGAGAATGAAGCAGAGGTGTTGCTTATTCACAGTGTGGATGAGGAGGAAGAAGTTAAGGACTATTTGCCTTTGTTAACATCCTCTGCCATGGACCTAAGCCATCTTACCAGTGGGCAATGGTCTCAGGTAACACCTCTGATTAATTTAAGTATATTTCAAGAGTGCCCAGGTCGTACCGGCCTGGTGGAGCACAACATTGTCCTGAAACCTGATGTAGTTGTGAGGCGTATGAGTTACATACGCCTGGGGGTGCTGAAGGAGGAGGTGGACCTCATGCTGTCTCTAGGAATCATCCAACCTTCAAAAATGGAACTTGGGAGGAACATGTGGAGCACCTAAGGGAGGTCCTGGATCGACTGCTTTCTGCAGACTAGGAAGCAGCTGCGATCTTTTCTTGGGATGGCTGCATTCTACAACAGATTTATTTCTAACTTCTCAGCAAGGGCAGCATCCCTAACAGACATGACTGGCTCAAGATGTCCCAACAAAGTTCGGTGGACAGCAGAGGCCGTAGCAGCTTTCAAGGATATTCGCCAGTCTCTGAGTGAGAACCCAGTTTTACACTTACCTGAGTTTACAAAGATTTTTGTTTTGCAAACTGATGCTTCTGAGAGGGGTCTTGGGGCAGTGCTTCTACAGGGACCACCAGAGGACCGACATCCTATCGCCTACATCAGCCGTAAGCTGTTGCCAAGGGAGAGGTGCTATGCGACTGTGGAGAAGGAAGCCTTGGCCATTAAGTGGGCCCTTGACTCCTTCAAGTATTATTTGCTTGGAAGAGAGTTTATTCTCCAAACCGACCACAAAGCCCTGCAGTGGCTGGACAGGATGAAGGACACCAATGGGAGAATTACTAGATGGTATCTTGCTATGCAGCCATACCGGTTCAAGATTCTCTACATCCCTGGTAAAGAGAACGTCACTGCTGATTACCTCTCTCGCTGCCATAGTGAAGACCAAGAAGTGGGGGGGTGTGTGATGGCCAAACACCAGGCCACACTTAAGTAAAGTGGGTGAACACACACACATCTTCATTTATCCTTTTATTTTAACACTTTGCAATAACTTTATTCATTGGTTTAAATACATTTGTTCTATTTGTAAGCACGCACATTTAGTTTACTGATGTATTTGTATCAATTCATTTTTATCTTTTGTTGTGATTAGTGTGACTAATTCTTGTTTCTTTTACCAGTTTATTTACCTGCTGTGATCCCTGGGAGTGGCCTGGCAAAAGATGGTGGCCAGGGCTCAGAGCACTTAAATGCCTGAAGTTAATTGGACTGTACCACCAGTTCCTGTTGGAGAGGGGGAAATTTGTGTTTAGTTTAAACTAGTGTTTATTTCGCTAGATATTTGTAATTAAAGCTTAGTTATTTTGATTTCTTCTTTAATGTTTAGTTTATCAACAAACTGGACTGCGGTGTTGTGTCTTATAGTTAGTGTTGTGTTGTGTTTAGGTACCCCTATTGTTTCTATTGGTCTGATCAGCCATTATATATATATATATATGCCCTTGTGTCATGTCCAGAGAAGTTAGTTATGTTTGTTGTGCAGCCAGGTGGTTTATTCACATTCCTGAGTTTAGTTTTGTTACTTAGTTTTTTTTCCCGGGCTCAACATGTAATATTTGTTAAATTAAGTTTGGGTCAGAATAAAAAAGAAACATATTTTTTCTAATTATTCCTGTGACTCCTCCTGCTTTTAGCGCTTGGTCCCTCACATCATGCAACGTGCATATATATCCTCTGGTATGTCATGTGCTTTTGCATATCGTATAAATAATCATAGTGGGCCGCCATGACCAAAAAGTGCCAGGGCCATTTTTTGGTCCCAGTCCAGCCCTGGCGGTATCTTCATGCTAATGGTAAACATATGCAGTTTCCAAACTTTTTTTTGTTGTCTTAAGTTGTTCTAATCATTACATTTCTCACTACTACACAGTATGCCCTCTGCATATGCACTAGTTCTCCATTTCACTTTGTGGAAGTAAGTTGTAATTCATATAATTTTGGTAAACTCAAGTTGAATGGCCCCCCCGATCTGAACCAGATTGGTGTTTTGTTATTGGACTTTTGTGCTCGTCATGGATTGTCCATAATGAACACCATGTTCAAGCATAAGGGTGTTCATATGTGCACTTGGCACCAGGACACCCTAGGCCGCAGTTCGATGATCGACTTTGTGGTCGTGTCATCGGACTTGCGGCCACATGTATTGGACACTCGGGTGAGGAGAGGGGCGGAGCTGTCAATCGATCACCACCTGGTGGTGGGTTGGCTCCGATGGTGGGGGAGGAAGCCGGTCAGACCTGGCAGACCCAAGCGTATAGTGAGGGTCTGCTGGGAACACCTGGCAGAATCCCCTGTCAGGAGGAGCTTCAACCCCTACCTCCGGCAGAACTTCGCCCATGTCCCAGGGGAGGTGGGGGACAATGAGTCTGAATGGGCCATGTTCCGCCCCTCCATTGTGGAGGCGGCTGACCGGAGCTGTGGCCGTAAGGTGGTCGGTGCTTGTCGCGGCGGCAATCCCCGAACCCGCTGGTGGACACCGGCGGTGAGGGATGCCGTCAAGCTGAAGAAGGAGTCCTATCGGGCTTTTTTAGCCTGTGGGACTCCGGAGGCAGCTGATGAGTACCGGCGGGCCAAGCGGAACACGGCTTCGGCGGTTGCAGAGGCAAAAACTCAGGTATGGGAGGAGTTTGGCGAGGCCATGGAGAACGACTTCCAGATGGCTTTGAGGAGATTCTGGTCCACCATCCGGCGTCTCAGGGCGGGAAAGCAGTGCAGCATCAACACTGTTTATGGTGGGGATGGTGCGCTGCTGACCTCAGCTCGGGATGTTGTGGGTCGGTGGAAGGAATACTTCGAAGTCCTCCTCAATCAAACCAACACGCCTTCCAATGAGGAAGCAGAATCTGGGGACTTGGGTATGGACTCACCTATCTCTGGGGCAGAGGTCGCTGAGGTGGTTAAAAAGCTCCTCGGTGGCCGGGCCCCGGGGGTGGATGAGATCCGCCCGGAGTTCCTCAAGGCTCTGGATGTTGCAGGGCTGTCTTGGTTGACACGCATCTGTGGCATCGCGTGGACATCGGGGGCGGTGCCTCTGGATTGGCAGACCGGGGTGGTGGTCCCCCTCTTCAAGAAGGGGGACCGGAGAGTGTGTTCCAACTATAGGGGGATCACACTTCTCAACCTCCCTGGTAAGGTCTATTCGGGGGTGCTGGAGAAGAGGGTCCGTCGGATAGTCGAACCTCGGATTCAGGAGGAGCAGTGTGGTTTTCGCCCTGGCCGTGGAACAGTGAACCAGCTCTATACTCTCGGCAGGGTACTGGAGGGTGCGTGGGAGTTTGCCCAACCAGTCTACATGTGTTTTGTGGACTTGGAGAAGGCATTCGACCGCGTCCCTCGGGGAGTCCTGTGGGGAGTGCTCCTGGAGTATGAGGTACCGGGCTGCCTTATAAGGGATGTTCGATCCCTGTACAACTGGTGCCAGAGCTTGTTCCGCATTGTCGGCAGTAAGTCGGACTCGTTTCCGGTGAGTGTTGGTCTCCGTCAGGGCTGCTCTTTGTCACCGATTCTGTTCATAACTTTTATGGACAGAATTTCTAGGCGCAGCCAGGGCGTTTAGGGTGTCCGGTTTGGTGACCTCAGGATTAGGTCTCTGCTTTTTGCAGATGATGTGGTTCTGTTGG